>NC_070606.1:39612348-39915378 GCF_027172205.1 Podarcis raffonei
ATTAGGCCTGGCTTCGGAAGGATGGATGGATGCATAAAACAAAATTCGCCAAAGTATATCTGAATAACACCAGACATCATTCTCACGTGTGTACAGGGCTGGCTCAAGAAATCTAATGACCTATTTGCAATATTAGGTGCCTGTCCGGTAGCATCCTAAGAAACTACATATTTACAGAGCACGTTATTGGAATGCACATCTCCTGCTGTGAAAGATATTACAGTAACCTGGGCAGTAAAGTCATAGTATGTGCTGCTCTCTCTATACTGCTGAAGTTTGCTTTTTTTCAGAAAACCAGGAAGAGCCCAAGGATAAAGCAATAAAGGTTTCCCACCTTGCCTCCCAAGCTACAGAAGGAAGTTACTAAATCAGTAATAAACTATGTAGGCTGACTTATTTATTTTAAGCTTTATTTTTTTACCCTGTTGACCATCCTCCAGTGCATAATAAGCACAGCAAAAGAAATAGCACATCATTAAACCAAGTAAAATAAATAAATAAATGCATGTGGTTTTTAATAGCCTCATTTAAAAGGTGGCAGCGATGGCATTTTGCCTAGCTGGCTTCTTCTTCGCAGAGCAGTTGGCTGCATCAGCCTCTGAGGGAAAGAGGGGCGAATCCTAGCTGCTGAAAGCGAGAGGCAGAGGTGTCAGTGGTGACAGCTGGCCTTTCTGGCTGTCCCTGTTGCTTCCAGATACTGAAATGCTCTCCTCTACTTCAGTTGCTGGAAAGGGCAGGAGGGGAAAAGAGGCATTTGTATCCTGCCTCTGGGCTTCCCACAGGCGTCTGGTTGGCCACTGTGAGAACAGGGTACCAGACTAGACGGGCCATTGGCCTGATCCAGCAGGGCTGTTCTTCTGTTTGTTTGGGTGGGTAGGTGGGAGGAAGAGGAAATGCTCACACTACAAAACTGGCTGAACAGCCATCTCAACGTTTGTAGAGTAGATGGGGAACCAGGGGCATCTGCAGGATTCCCCCCCCCCAAGGGATTTTTAAAATAATAATAATAAAAACATTAAAAGTGGGAAGTCAGGCTGATTTCTTAGAAAAATTGAGAACAAGAGTGCATGTGCATTTTCTATAATAGCTGAACGTATACAAATGCTTGAAATGTCCTTGTTTAAAACAATGGAATCTGGGAATCTGTGGAATAATAATAATAATAATAATAATAATAATAATAATAATAATAATAAATTATTTATACCCTGCCCATCTGGCTGGGTTTTCCCAGCCACTCTGGGTGGCTCCCAACAGAATGTTAAAAGCACAATAAAACATCAAACATTAAAAACGTCCAAAACAGGGCTGCCTTCAGATGTCTTTTAAAGGTAAGATAGTTTATTTCCTTGACATCTGATGGGAGGGCATTCCACAGGGCAGGTGCCACCACTGAGAAGGCCCTCTGCCTGGTTCCCTGTAACCTCACTTACCACAGTGAGGGAACCGCCAGAAGGCCCTCAGAGCTGGACCTCAGTGTCTGGGCTCAATGATGGGGGTGGAGACGCTCCTTCAGGTATACTGGGCTGAGGCCGTTTAGGGCTTTAAAGGTCAGCACCAACACTTTGAATTGTGCTCAGAAATGTACTGGGAGCCAATGGAGGTCTTTCTGGGGGTGGGTGGTCAGGGGTGACTTGCTGTCTCCCCTGTGGATATCCATGGGTGGTGCCTCTGTGTGTACTTTAACTTTTTTTAAAAAAAAAATATTATCTTCACTATTCCGGAGAATGTAACTGGATGGCAGGGTGGGGGGAGATCATTGCTCAAATGCTCTCATGAACTGGCCCTCAGCCCAAGGCCAGCACAAGACAGATTGCTGCCTGAGGCGAAAGACAAGATGGCACCCATCTCATTCCACATATAGAATCTGACCAGACTGACTGTTTGAAACTTACTTAGATGTAGGAATTGCAGTGAGGGAGCATCCTCAACTGCATCTGTTTTGGAATAGAAATGATGGCTTCATGCCCCAAAGAGAAAACTAAGGCTTAATTTGTTCTTAAGTATTTTAAAGAAGGTGCAATTGGTCACTCAGGTTGTTGAGCGAATTAACAGCTCTTGATTGTTCTAACAGCTGGATGGTGCTTTTAAGTTACTTGCAAGCTGTGGATTTTGCTAAAAATTCTTTTCTGGGTGGGCAATGTCAGTGACAGCCAAAGCATAATTCTGACAATGAACTATGAGTTCAGAAGGAAAAAAAGGGCTTCCTTTAAATTTTTTGTCATAGAGTTATTGCAAATCAACTTCATGGAAATGATCAAAGGTTCTAGAATTTTGAGGCAAAATCAATCAGTAAGTTAATATCCATTTGAGTTAGGAAATATTGCCTGAGAATTAGCTATCATTGCTAAATGGAGCCTCTGCTTAGGGAGATTGCATAACTTAATAATGCCAAATGGCAAGAGCTGAATTGGTTTTGGATATTAAAATCGCTGGACTAGAAACTCCTGTTTGGCTGAGGTTGGTGGGGTAATGTCCTATTTGCTCTAATGGATTAGCGTCCACTAACTACAGACCCAAGATTTACCTGTAGGTCCAGATCTACCTACTTTTAAAATACAGCAGGTAATTTGTAACTGGGCCCTTTGCACACCCAGTGGTTTATTATTGTTTAACATACTTAGCAGGGAATGTCAAACCACCTGAGAACATCTGATACCTTCCCAACATGTGCTTAAGAAGATTGGACACATACTTTTTCTTCACCTGCTGATGCATCTTTATTTGTTTGACTCCTTTCTTCTGCACGCAGTTTTGTTTTTTCTCTCCCTCACAAACTTTAATAGGGAAGGAGCAATGCAAAAAGCGGAACCATAGCGTTCCGTGCAGATTTCATGGGAACCAGAAGGGGGAGATCACGAGCTTGCTCTGCGTTCCTCGTCAATGCGAAAGCGATGCTTTCATTTTCTGTGACCCAGCGATTTAAAAGTCAGAACAAATTTACCCACCAGGTGATAGCAGTAAATGCTTTTTATATGTTCCTGATTGGTAGTAAATTAAGTAATTAAAAATGATTCTTGATCCTATATGGAATTCACATGCCCACGTGTACTTTATTCACTATTCAACTGATTCAGTATAACTGAAATTAAACTGTTGTGGAACTCTGCTAACATATTTTGTTTAAAATTATTAGATGCCCCTCTTGTTTCACAGCTTTCACCTCTATTCCAAGTTAACCTAACAATAATTACGGGTGGTAACTAAAGGTATTGAGAATTTCCATTGCAAATCAGATTGAAATGCTCAGATTACTGGAGATAGAGAAAAAAATAATAAAAAAAATAGCCAAAGGTCTCTTTACAGAGCAATTGTATGTATGTTTAAAGGTAAAGGTACCCCTGACCATTAGGTCCAGTCGCGGACGACTCTGGGGTTGCGGTGCTCATCTCGCTTTTCAGGCCGAGGGAGCTGGCGTTTGTCCGCAGAAAGTCATGTGGCCAGCATGACTAAGCCACTTCTGGTGAACCAGAGCAGCACACGGAAACGCTGTTTACCTTCCCACTGGAGCGGTACCTATTTATCTACTTGCACTTTGACGTGCTTTCGAACTGCTAGGTAGGCAGGAGCTGGGACCGAACAAGGGGAGCTCACCCCGCCGTGGGGATTTGAACTGCTGACCTTCTGATCGGCAAGTCCTAGGCTCTGTGGTTTAGACTTCAAAGTAAATCCTAGTGAGTACAATGGATCTTACATCTTGGGAAGAATGCATAGCTTGGCATCTTCAGGCCATTGGAAAATGGTTCCGGAGAAACACACAAAGATTTTTCCCCCATTTGCGTAGTAATGACACTGAGTGAGTGAAATTAACGTATGGCAATCATAACATGGCAATCATGAAATATTTTTCTCTGGCAAGAGATAATGCCCATTTGGAATTCAGAGTTATAGCGAAGAAGAAAGTGGAACTAAAAAAACCTTCACACAAAACACATGGGAGATCAATGGGTATTACCTAGGGTAGATAGAGCATATATCTCCTAGGTAATAATGTTCCTCAGCAGATGGAAGTGATCATTTAGCAATGCAATGTTCTTTAAGAGCTCAGTGCCATTGCAAATGGCCTTTAAAGCATCTGGCTCTGCCCCATGTGAATGTCATGCAAGGGGATTGGATGATATATTAGTGACTGAGTACACACCATACAGCTAAAGTGCATTTAAAGCACACCATCCCCAAGAATCCTGTTAAGGACTCTGTAAGGGGTGGACTATAGTTCCCCAGATTCTTTCTTTGGGTGTGTGAGAGCGTTAAGTGTATATAGTGTGTATGCTGCCATTGTCCTTAGCGATACAATTTTTACCTTCTTACCTGTCAACATTTGTCTTTTGGGGCTCAGATGTCCAATGCAATCTGAAATCAACAATGAGCAAATGTGATCACTCACTGAAATTATCAAATGCCAACCTGGAAAACATCTCCAGGACTTTCCTGTGTCTCCTTCCCCCTTGCAGGAACGGTAGCCAACACCGACTCTAAAGGTAGTTTAAACCATCTTGAAGAGAGTCACAACTGAAGAGAGTAAGTAGCTAAAAACACAAAATGCGGCACTGTCAAAATACCTGCACAGGTGCAGGAAGCAGATCTTGTTGGACAGCAAAGTGTAGGTGCTCTTTATTAGATGGGCGCTGATTCACATAGCCTGCTTGCTCCAAAAGGAGTCTCTGACTGAGCTACTTCTAAAGTAGCTCAGTACATGTTTACCCCTGTTTTACAAAAAGTTATCGTGACGTTTATGAACTCTTCTTTGTCTAGACTATGCAAATATGCATTCTTTCAAAGGTATGTGGCCTGCTCTGTTTCTGGCCAAATCTTCATTTTGTCAGAATTCACGAGGTTCCTTTTTTGATACTGAAGGGTATGGAGTTTTACTGTGGAAACTGATACTTGAGGTTCATATTTGTCAGAGATATTAACAAAGGTTTGTTTAATCTTTTCCCAACCTGCATGGCAGGTATGGGAAGCCTTTTGTCCTCAGGGTGTTGCTGAACTGCAACTCCCATCAGCCCCAGCAAGTGAGGCCTATGGCCAGGGATGATGGGAGTTGTAATTCACAAATTCCGAAGGACCAAAAGTCCCCCACACCAGCTGTACTGTGCTTATAACCAACCTTCCTCCTTTTAATACCCTAGTTCCCTGAATAATAACAGGGAACCATGACTTAGTTCATACAACCATAATCTCTGGCCACTCTTTGTATAGTACCTGCCCCTCCAAATCTTTGAAGAAACTACTCCACCTGCAGTGCCAGTGGACACATGTGTTAACACGTGCACACAAACACTAATCGGAGGGCATTTAACTCTGCCAATTTGTATAGCACTGCATGCATTGCTGTTGGATAGCCACCAGATGGGCACAGAAGGATGTGAACAAAGCAAATATAATTTAGAGTGGCAGAGGATAATTTAGCGTTGCTTTAACTCATCTATGAAAGTGTGCCACAGGACAATTAATATCTGCAATGCCCTTCCTTTGCCAGAGGTGCCAGCTGACATAGTTCTGTCTCATAAAACATCTGCAAGATATATAATAGATTGGTCAATTATTTCAAATCTTCCATTAGTAGGAAAGTAATTATAATGAGAACCTACACCTACCTGGCTTATAATTAAGTACATTTCATTTCTTCTTTAAATGTTGTATCAAATTAACACAAGGTGACTTAAGTGGCATGCTTATCACAGGCACGAAGCCCGATATAAACTTTTGTGCACATCTTTAGCCTCTTAACAATGGTGAGCAGCCTTGCTATGATGTCTTCAACCATGCAAAACACAGCAAAATCTCAGACAACTTCCATCCTTCAGGGAATAAATGTGGGATTGCAATACAACAGGGTTGGGGAACTTGACCTCCCATTATCCTGACTCTTGGCCATGCTGATAGGGATTGGGAGGAATTGAGAGCCAACAACATCTGGTTCCTCATCCCTGCAATGCAGATTGAAACAATGATCACCTTGAACAGGGATTGAGAACTTTTGGTCCTACAGATGTCATTGAACTGTATCAGCTCCAGCAAGCATGACCAATGGCTAGGGATGATGATGGGAGTTGTAGAAACATCTGGAGAGCCTATGTCTCCCCATTCCTGAGTTTATATATAGAGTTTATAACTTGGCTTCCAGCCTTCTTTACGTCATGATAAGAGACCAGGCACTACAAACTCATAAAAACTAGTTGACCTGGTTTTTAGTTTGTTTTGCATTTAGCTCTTGTCTTGGTTTGAATCCTGGTTGGCTGAAGACATTGTAGTGCCTGAGGTGGCTCACAAAGTTAAAGCGAATTGTACCCCAAGGAATTGTTTTGACAACCGCAGCAGAAAATCCCACAAGTACCTCTCCCTGTACCTGGCAGTAAAAATACAATAATAAAGTAATAAAAAAAATGCTGCTCTTGCTTGCTAACTCAAAATCAGCTGATTGAGGTAGTCACCTCATTTGCAAATGATATTCCCAGTAAAAGCTCTACATATTGATTACTATCACTATGTTGAGCTATTACTGGAATAACATTTGTGATATTCTTGTTCTTAGTGATTATATCAGATATCACATGTTGACGTGTAGGCACCGTGCAGCATATTTCAGCTTTTCTAATGGTGGTGATAGGGAACAGAAATATATTTTAACTTGCTTTATACCACTCTGAGAAGTTGGGTCTCATTCTAGTTTTCAAGCCGCGCACTGAATTCCTGCTTATGTCAAAAACAAGATTTTCAAGGGCAGTTTATTTGTACGTCCCATGATATTTCAGCCAGGAGCAAATGAAAAGAACGATAATGAATTATTAGTGTATCTATAGTGGTGTAATGAAAAACCGCAGCTGAACCAAATTGCCTCTAAATTATAAAACAGCAAGGACTATTTTTTTTCCTTTTTTGGTTTGAATTATTTGAAAGCAGAGTTCCAGCTGATAACTACACTAGTCAAAACAAATAGGGTTGTCTGGTATAAATAACTGCTGTTCTCCAAGCAAGTACTTGATGGGCATTAATATCAATTTAAACTGAGAATATGTGAAATTCTAAACAAGGAAATCTATCAGAAGACTGCAGTCCTGATCGTTTTTTGGTGACAGGGGGCCTCTTAAGGTGGAATGGTGAATTCTAAAGCAGCCATGGGAAGACTGCAAGGTTGGGGAGCCATTTTGTTGTTTGCTAGAACTCTGAGGTCCATGAACCAAAACCAGGTATGAATTGCTGGTCTGGGTGGTTGGGGTGGTGGTGGAAGCAATTGTCTACTTGGCCACATGAGTTATACACTCCAGTTGGAGAACAGCCTTTACCAAAGGTGTCACGGACTTCGAAGACACCCAAACTCAGGACGAAAGGGAGAAATGTGCTAAGAGGAAGGCATGCTTGGCAAACCCTCACCATGATTAACTCCCACCTGGAAACCTTTGTCCCCACTGTGGAAGGATGTATGGATCCAGAATTGGCCTCCACCATCACTTATGGACTTATAAAACCCTGTTTTGGAAGACAATATTACTCGGCTACGAGTGATCGCCAAAGAAGAAGACACGGGGATGACCTGTATGCAACAAGTACAATCTTACATCAAGAATTCTAACAGCTGATTTTTGGGTGATGGTGGAGCCCTTTTATCGATAGAGGTTTGCTTACTTGCTTATATGTTGTATGTATTGCCTAACAATCTCCCGGTGGATCTCAGTCAACCATTTGTCTATCTCTATGCTACAAAATATAGGGGTGTCTCCAAGGCTGCCACTACCACAATGTAATGGCTATTTAAAAGTGAAACGCCGCTTGCAGTGGTGGACCAGGATTGAGGCATTACACCCTCAGTAGAGCCTGGCCAGCCAGCTTGGGGAAAGACAGAACATGCACGCTGAGGATTCTCTTAGACAGCATCTGATCTTCTTGGAAACTGCATCCAGCCTGGAAATGGTAGTTGCTCTGTTTAGAGTAGTCCCTATAGGACTCTAGCAAAATCCAACTCTTTCCACGGCTCTGACTTCTTATCTAATGTTTCCATTAAAGCTGTTTCAAATGCTAGCTGCCAACTGCCACATTACTGCCAGCCATACTGATTCCTTGCAACCGATTGGCATTGGTTAGGAACGCTCAGGAATTGAAAACGGCTTTACTTCTGACCAAGTAACTGGGTAGAAGGCTGCCAGCACATTGCTCCTTATGTATCTTGGTGTGTGAAAAGGGTAGATTTGTTGCTTAAAATATGGAAATGTGACCATTCAAGGGAAGGGCTGAGGTGGCATCTGGCTTGGAGTGGATTTCATGGTCTGGTCCAGCAAGGTGATTATTATGTTTGTTCTCACATGTTTGCCATTGACAGTTGGTAAGGAAGCCTCTTCCCTTCCCTTTCTGTGCTTTCTCTCTATGGTGTGGTTTTCTTCACTAACTTGAGGGCTGTATCATCTGGAGCCAGTTACTTCTGCAGGCAGCTCTGGGAGTGCACCTGCTCTGTTCTTGTGGTTTGCTGTAATCTGGATTGTGTACATTGCTCTGTAGGGGCTGGTGGCTGGGTGGCCCTGACTTTGGGGGAAGGTTTGGACAAGGTGACCTCTGAAAGTGACTTTGACTTTTGGATTGTGAACACGCCATACATCTAAAGCGCTTGCCTTCTTTGAAAGAATCCTGGGAACTGTAGTTTGTTAAGGGTGCTGAGAATAGTAGCTCCGTGAGAGCTAAATTACGGTTCCTAAGATGCTTTTGGGCAAGTCACATGCTTTAAATATATGTAATGTATGCAGCTGTAGAAAAATGAGGCTGCAATAGCAGTTCACACACCCATCATCTTCTATATTCTTATTTGTTATTGCTTTCATTCTGTTTTTCTAATCTTAGTGCTTTGACTGATTCTACATTGCTTCTGAATATTACAAGTGGAAAGTAAATTTGATATATGGGATAATTTCCAGTGAATAGCTTTGGTGATTAAAAAGTCACATTATTCAGCTGAAACCCTCTAGGTCACTTATTGTCAGGGGAATCATTTTCATTATCTAAAAGTTGTTCAGGGTGTTCCTGTACAGCAGATGTGGTAAACACATCCTTGGATGTGATGGGGGTGGAAGGAATCTAAACTTCCCTATTTAAGGCACGAATATTCCACAAAGCTGCCCCTGTTATGTGACTGCTTCCTCTTTCTCACGATTAAAAGGATCATTCCTTTCCCATCTTTCTGTTTGTCTAAAAATATAATTAAGAATAATCAACCTGGCTTAATAGTAATTTAAGACCTTAACCAAATAAACACAAAAGCACGACCCAAGCCCCAAAGCACTCTCCCCTCCTGAATAACAGCAACTGTTATTCAGAAGCATTTCTGCTTCCAACCTTGGAGTCAGAACGTAGCCATCATGACTAGTAGCGATGGATAGCCTTTAATTTGTCCAATCCTCCATTAATTTGTCCAATCCTCTTTTAAAACCATCCAAGTTGGTGGCCATTACTGTCTGCTGTGGCAGTGAGTTCCATAGTTTAACTATTCCCTGTGTGCGTAAGTACTTTCTTCCAACAATTATTAAACCACCTCAACAGACTATTATTGAGAGCCAGTGTGGTGTAGTGGTTAAGAGCGGTAGACTCATAATCTGGTGAACCGGGTTCGATTCCCCACTCCTCCACATGCAGCTGCTGGGTGACCTTGGGCCAATCACACTTCTCTGAAGTCTTTCAGCCCCATTCACCCCACAGAGTGTTTGTTGTGGGGGAGGAAGGGAAAGGAGATTGTTAGCCGCTTTGAGACTCCTTAGGGTAGTGATAAAGCGGGATATCAAATCGAAACTTTTCTTCTTCTTCTTCTTCTTCTTCTTCTTCTTCTTCTTCTTCTTCTTCTTCCTCTTCCTCTTCCTCTTCCTCTTCCTCTTCCTCTTCCTCTTCTATGACATGTTGCAGAAACCTGAGGAACCCACCAGTCTGGAAGGGCCCTGAGCTTTATGAGTAAACTTGAATAAGCTTGGGCTGCACAGGACAGAGGAACTGAAAATAATCAGCTGGAGAAATTATACATTCTCTCTCCTGCTGGCACAGCAGCAACATGAATATTTCTTTGCATCACAGTTAGTTCAGCAATAGTTAAATGCCTCCCTTCAGTAGATCAAATGCCTGAGAATATAGCAACGTGGACTGCAATACTAGTTAAGCATGACTTTTCTAAGAACTGTGGCAGCAGCTTTGGGGATCCTTTGGTGTTCCTAGTGCATTCTGGGGCTATTTGGTTCATATTTACAGAATAAGAGGCAGTTAATTGATTCTGAACCTTCACTTGGGAGCAAGAACCTCCTGCATCTCATCTAACAGTTGAACACCTGCTTTGCTCTCTCTAAGGCAAGAGGAAAGGGGCATGTAGCTCTTTCAACCTTGTTGTTGCAATTTCTGTTATCTCTCTTGAATGGAGAGTGCAAAGCAGACACCATCCATTTGAACTCTCTAACGCTGAACTACAGTTTTGAAGCATGTGCTTTCTTCAAAAAACAAAGCCAGCTACAATAAAATGAAGACACCTTACAGAAACTGGATGCTGATATATAAGGAAGAAGAAGTTAAGTTGGATCTAGACATAGTCATACAAAGTGGACTGCACTGAAAACACACATTACTTTGTAATCTGTAGCGGACAGCATGGTGGGATGGAGGTGATTATCTGATCTCCCAGCAGGTGAGTCATTGCTGCTGTTTACCAGGTTGGAGAAGGATGAGGCAGTGGCAGGGTTGGTGTGGTGCAAACACACTGGCTGAACAAATCAAGCCTTCCTGCTTGTGTGTTTGCAGCACCCTGATTTCACCTCTACCTCTTGCTTCCCAGTAAACTGTAGTGACTCATCTGCCAGGAAGTCAGGTAAGTCCCTCTGCCCCAAAACACCATCCACTGCTGCTGCTAGCATTGTACACTTTACAGAAACCTGTCATTTATCCCCATGGGAATATATTCAAAAGAATTACTTTTAAAAGGTGGTATTTTTTTTAACACTGCAAATCTTATTTAAACCCAACACTTTGGGTTGTTTTCATTCATTTCCACTAATTAATATGTACCTATCTTCACGAAGTGTCATATGTTTTCCACCATCAGTGGCACATAATGCATTGTAATCAGTTACTGTTTGGATCTTCATACAACTCTGCTAATCTGGAGAATAATAATAAGACAACACGCAGAGAAAAGTGTTTTCAACAAAATTAGTCAAAGCATTAATTGAATGTGCACTTTAGAAATGTGGCAATGACGCAGATTTATTAGGTACAAGTAGCAGTCTTCTTGATATTTACTGGAGTGTACTAGAGAAAGCATGAAGTCAAGCAGAAAATACTGTTTTAACATAAAATTTCATAAAATACTGTTTTAAGTCAATGAGATATTGGACTGTGTGCTAAATCTTGGTGGCATTGTTTTGTCAGAGCATCAGTAGGGATGTATTTGTTCTGAGATTACATACACTCCCAAAATCATGGAGTTTGTCTGTGCTGGACCCAGGCTTTAGGAACCTTTGGGGAAGAGGGCATCAAGGGACCCTCCTCCTTGCCACTGTTGGCATTGCCCATTCACCTGACCTCTTCTCCTGGGCCTTATCTCATCCAATGGCTGGTCAAAGGGAAATGCAAGGTGAGTGGAGAGAGCTGCTCTTTCTTCTCACTGTTATCAGCTTCCTCACACAGAGGGTGCAAGTGAACAGACATTATCAGCAAGGAGGAGTAGGGCTAGGGGGTTCTGGAGTTAGCTGGGGCCTGCATGCTGAGGGGTATGTGCTGCCTGAGAGTTGTCTTCAGTGCAGAAGCCAGAAATTGTTTGGGCAATGTCTCAGAAATTAGCAGGCTGGTTGAGCAGCATTACATGGGACCCATTTGGCTTTGATGCCCTATGACTCCTTACGATACCTCCTCAGCAGTAGAAGCACAGTAAATCAAACAGGTTCAGCAGATATAGCCAAACAAGAACCTGTCTAGTCACATATTATTGGACTACTACTCCCAGCCAGCATGGCCAACGGTGAGGGATGATGGGAGTTTGAATCCAACCACAAAAACAACTGGAGGACCAAAGTTTTCCCAACTTACATTTAGAACAAAGGCTTGTGCATATTCTCAATATTTGCTCCTCTCTAGTGCTAGCTCGCCTCTGAAGCCATAATCATTTTAAAGTAGCAGGATAATGCTTTGTTTCTTTAATATCCTACTGCCTGAATGAAACCTCTGTGTGCAGTTTATCATAATTTATACTAGAAAATGCTGGGAGACACTGTCTCCAGAAATAGATACATATGGTGTGCTTTTCAGGGGGAGTATTTGCTGATGCAGCAATTAATGTCCAATACATCTGATCAGAGCTATAAGTCATGCAAATCCTTTGTGTGCACCTAGTGGAATCCATATCCTTAGAGCCTGATGTGCTGGTAATATTTTGCTGCGGCCTGGGGCTGCCAACTTAACAATGACAGCAACTACAACTAATTAACACTTTACCCAGACAGAGTTGGATTACGAACAGAAGTTTCAAGCTGTAATGAATGCAGAATCATTCCCTGGTGGTAATAAGAACAGATGCCTGAAGTGATAATAAATTAAACAAAAAGAAAGAAAGAAAGAAAGAAAACACAGAAAACAACTTTAGAGTACATCTTATTTATCAGTCTTATACCTTTCTTATATTTGTTTGTTTGCATGTGTATGACTTCGCCCTATTCAAAGCAATATGCACCCCTGTCCCCCGAAAACCCCCATTATCTATAACACATGTGTCCCTGTTCTAAATCTGTTCCTCTGAGATTTTAGTCAAAGACAAAGAAAAGGACCGGTGGCAAGCTACTTCTAAACGTGTAGACTTTGGTAGAACCGGCACTGGCAACAGATGGAATGCACAGCAGTAAATAAAAACCAGATCTCAAACGAACAGCAAGTCTCGTAAGAGAAACAAGTGACAGAAGGGCTACAAAAATGACGGGGAAGATATTCTGAGACACTGGAAATGCTAAGAGTTCTTTACATCTGAGGAAAGAGGTGACAACGTACTTTGAGCCATGTCTTCACAGATCGTTCTAGCACATGTAATTTTGCACAATTCCCTTGTAAGGGATGTCTTATTTCAGTCTTCACCCACCCAATTCCAGAGGGACTGGGCTACAACTTCCATCAGCCCCAGCCAGCGTGAATTGGGGTGGGGGTGGGGGTGGGCGCACCAGGTTGGCAAAGGCTGCATTGTTTCTTAATACATGTATTTTATTAGAAAAGTTGGTTGGCTGCTTTATAAGTGTAAAACTCTCTCAAGGTTACTTACGGAATGTAATAACAAACACATGGATCTAATCTAACACCCTCAGGTCCATGTGTGCCAAAGTCTGTATGGGCACCTGAGCTTTCTGTTGAAATCAGAATCAGAATTGTAGTGTTGGAAGGGACACTGAGGATCATCTAGTCCAGCGGTTCTCAACCTGTGGGTCCCCAGATGTTCTTGGACTACAACTCCCATCATCCCTGAGCTCTGGCCTTGCTAGCTAGGGGTGATGGGAGTTGTAGTTCAGCAACATCTGAGGACCCACAGGCTGAGAAAGGCTGATCTAGTCCAACCCCCTACAACACAGGAATAAGCAGTTGTCTCATATGGGGGTCGAACCTGCAACCTTGGCGTTATCAGCACCATGCTCTAACCAAGTGACCTACAGATGCCTGTATGTATTCCTGAATAACTTGTTCATAACGCAGAACATTTCAGATAATACTTACTGAACTAAGACGTTTCTAAAATTCTATCTAAAGAAGAGCCGACTGGATCAGGTCAGAAACTCATATATTCCAACATCCTGTTCTCATGGTGGCCAACCAGAGAAACCCAAAAGCAGGACTCAAGCATAACAGCGCTCTCCCCTTCTGTGGTTTCCAGCACCTGGTATTCTGAAGCATACAGCCTCCAACCACAGAGGCAGCGTATAGCCATCATGCTTAGTAGCCTCTGTTAGCCTTTTCCTCCATGAATTTATCCTGTCCTCTTTTCAAGCCAATCCGCTTGGTGCCCATCACCATAGGTTAACTATGAACTGTGTGAAGAAGTACTTTTGCCTGCCTTGAATCTTCCAACATTCAGCTTCTTTGGATGTTCCTGAGTTCTAGTGTTACGGGAGAGGGAGAAAAACATTTCCCTATCCACTTTCTTCAAACCATGCATAATTCTACACAATTCTATCGTGTCGCTTCTTATATTCTTTTTTTTTTTTTTTATAAATTTTTTTATTGCTTTTTTCCAGAATCTAAATCCATCATCAATAACACAACAAAAGCGGTTTTACAGAAAGAAAAAGAAATTAAACAAGAAAAAATTCATTTTTCGAAGTCTTTTTTTTTTTTTTTTCATCATCCACTGGACTTCCCCATCTCCTCCATCCCTGCATTCTTTATAATAAATATAAACAGCAAATTAATACCTTGTTTCCTGTGTTTTTGTATTTTCATCTAATTATTCACTCTGAAATTAAAACTTTTCTCGATCATTAACTTTGTTTCTATCAACTCCGAATTTCAATACTGAAGCATATTTACCTCAAACCTTAGCAAATTTTTAACATTCATATATCTTATAATGTTTTTGTAAATAGTCCTTAAATTTTTTCCAATCCTCTTCCGCAGCCTCTTCTCCCAGGTCTCGGATTCTGCCAGTCATTTCGGCTAGTTGCATATAGTCCATCAGTTGTGTGTGCCATTCTTCCAGTGTGGGTAGCTCCTGTGCCTTCCAGTATTTAGCTATGAGAATTCTTGCTGCAGTCGTTGCATATAGAAAGAAGGTTCTGTCTTTCTTAGGTATCCTCTGGCCCACAATGCCCAAGAGGAAGGCCTCTGGTTTCTTCTGAAAGGTATACTTAAATACCTTTTTCAACTCGTTATAAATCATTTCCCAGAAGGCCTTCACCCTCGGGCATGTCCACCAGAGGTGGTAAAAAGTTCCTTCAGCCTCCTTACATTTCCAACATTTATTATCAGACAAATGGTATATCTTTGCAAGTTTGACTGGGGTCATGTACCACCTGTACATCATTTTCATAATATTTTCCTTTAAGGCACTACATGCCGTAAATTTCATACCGGTGGTCCATAACCTTTCCCAGTCCTCAAACATAATGTTGTATCCAATATCTTGTGCCCATTTTATCATGGCTGATTTGACTGTCTCATCTTGAGTATTCCATTTAAGCAGCAAGTTGTACATTCTTGAAAGCACTTTCGTCTTAGGTTCAAGTAATTCTAGTTCTAATTTTGATTTTTCCACCTGGAAACCAATTTTTTTATCTTTTTTAAAGATCTCTAAAATTTGGGCATAGTGAAACCAGTCTCGCACCTTCCCTTTCAATTTTTCAAAGCTCTGCAACCTCCAAGTGTCACCCACTCTTTCTATTATTTCACAGTATTTTGCCCAGCCACCCCCCATATTAAGTATTTTTGTGGCTTTAGCCTCCATCGGTGATAACCACCTCGGAGTCTTGTTTTCAAATAAGTCCTTGTATTTAGTCCAGACAGAAAACAGAGATTTCCTTACAATATGGTTTTTAAACAACTTATGAGACTTTACCTTGTCGTACCACAAATATGCATGCCACCCAAAAGCATTGTTGAACCCTTCCAGATCTAGGACATCAGTGTTTTCTAGCAAAAACCAATCTTTCAGCCAGCAGAGGGATGCAGCTTCATAATACAACCTTAAGTCCGGCAGGGCAAAACCCCCTCTTTCCTTTGCATCTGTTAATATTTTAAATTTTATTCGGGGCTTTTTGCCCTGCCAGACAAACTTCATAATGTCCCTCTGCCACTTTCCAAAACATTCCACTCTGTCCACGATCTGTAGGGTCTGGAACAGAAACAGCATTTTTGGCAATACATTCATCTTTACTGCTACAATTCTTCCCAACAAGGAAAGTTTCAATCTTGACCAGATTTCTAGATCCTTTTTAATTTCAGACCAACATTTTTCATAATTATCTTTAAACAGATTCAAATTTTTCCCAGTCAAGTTGACCCCCAGGTATTTCACTTTATTAACAACGTTTAGTTCTGTTTCCTTCTGAAACCCATCTATTTCTAAAGGTGTCAAGTTTTTTGCCAAAACCTTAGTTTTTTGTTTGTTTAACTTGAATCCCGCCACCCGACCAAACTCAGAAATTAATTCCAATACTCTTTTTGTGCTGGACACCGGCTCCTGTAATGTCAAAACCAAGTCATCTGCAAAGGCCTTCAGTTTATATTGTTTTCCTCCGACCTGTATTCCTTCCACCTGCTGATCCTTCCTGATCAAATTTAGCAAAACCTCAAGGACAGAAATAAATAGCAAGGGTGATAGGGGGCACCCCTGTCGTGTTCCTTTTTCAATTTTAAACTCTTCTGTCACCACATTGTTTACTATCAATTTAGCCTTTTGTTCTGAATATATTGCATCTATGCCATTTTGGAACGCCCTTCCCACTCCCATCCCTTCCAAATTCTTCTTCATAAATTTCCAAGATATATTGTCAAAGGCCTTCTCCGCGTCTATAAATATCAAAACTGCTTTTGTATTCAAATTTGTCTGTAGAAGTTCCAGAACGTCAACAATGTTCCTAGTATTATCTGACAAATGCCTGCCAGGGAGAAAGCCTGCTTGGTCTTTATGAATAACTCCATTTAAGACTTTTTTCAATCTATTTGCCAAAATGTCAGCAAAAATCTTGTAATCCACGTTTAGGAGTGAGATGGGACGGTAGTTCTTAAGTTGAGTCTTTTCAGATTCCAATTTTGGTATCAAAGTGATGAATGCCTCTTTCCACGATTCTGGTGCCCCCTTCCCTTCCATAATTTGATTACATACCTCCATCAATGGCTGAGTCAGGTATTCCTTCAATATCTTATAGTATTTGGAGGTAAGTCCATCTGGGCCCGGGGATTTGCCTAGTTGCATGTTCTGAATGGCATTTTCGATTTCCTGTTGGGTTATTTTATAATTCAGGTCAGTTTGTTTGTCTTGTGTTAGTTTTTGTAGGCCATAGCTTTTTAAAAATTTATTTATTTCAGTCTCCACTTGGGGTCCTTGGGAAAACAATTTTTTAAAATATCTCTGGAAACACTTTCTAATTTCCTCTGGTTTCTGAATACATTCTCCTTCAACCTCTAGATTGGTAACAAAGTTCAGTTTTTGTCTCTTTTTCAGCTGCCATGATAGCAGCTTCCCACATTTATTTGCCGATTCAAATGATCTTTGTTTCATCTGTTTGATTTTCCATTCAACTTCTTGATTTATCAGTTTTGCATATTGTGCTTGATGGAATTTTATTTCTCTCAAAACTTCTTTTGATTTTGGATTTAGTCTCAACTTTTTCTCTCCGTCTTTTATCCTTTCCAAGATCTTGTCCTTTTTACCGTTCCAGAGTTTTTTCTTAATAGAATTCTGCTGTATCAGAAACCCTCTCATAACAGCTTTGCTTGCGTCCCAGATTGTTTTTTTTCCCACCGAAGTGTTCAAATTTAGTTCAAAGTAGTCTTTCATCGTCTTTTGGGCCTTCTTCACTATCTCCTGGTCTCTAAACAATGCATCATTCATTCTCCATCTGAAGGATCCAGCTGGTGTAAGTCTCAAGTCCATTTTCAAGGGGTTATGGTCGGAGCAAGTTTTAGGGCAGATCTCTACTTTTTTGGTCTTGGGTGCCAGTCCTCTAGATATCCAGATTTGGTCGATTCTTGTCCAGGATAGGTGGGCCTCAGAAAAGAATGTTCCCTCTCTACCTAGGGGGTTCTTTGTCCTCCAGATATCAATCAAGTCCATATTGTCTGTGAGTTCAAAAAAAGTCTTTGGTAGTCTGCCATCTTTAGTCACATTTTGATTTTGTGACTTATCCATGTGTGTGGAGACAACCCCATTCATATCTCCCATCAGAATGATGTTATTATAGTCCATATGGTCCAGCATTGTCTCATGCAGCTTCCCATAAAATTCAGATTTCCCCTCATTTGGTGCATAAATTCCAATTATCAAAAATTTTTCTCCTTGTGATTGTATTTCGATCGCCAAAATTCTTCCTTGTTCATCTTTGAACACAAATTTTGGTGCTAGGCTCTCCTTTGCATATATCACGACTCCCCTTTTCTTTTCTTTAGCTGATGAAATAAATTCTTGGCCTAGTCGCTTGTTTATTAGCACTCTTCTGTGGAGCCTAGTCACATGGGTTTCCTGGAGACAAATGACGTCTAGTTGTTCTTTCCTCAAAATGTGAAAAATCCTTTTCCTTTTTTCAGGGGAATTTGCCCCATGGATATTCCAACTAAAAAGCTGCAGAGACATCCTGGATCAGCTTGTTAGCCGATGGGGTTGTCTCCCTTCTCGTCTATGTCTGGAGGTGGATCTTTTGTACCAGGCGTGGGGGGTGGCCAGGTACCTGCTGTCCCTTTTCGAAGGTCCTCCCCGTGATCGTTTAGGAATTTTTCTTGCTCTTCTGCTGTTCTGATTCTCACCTTCTTCCCTTTCAAATTAAAAGATAATCCTTGGGGGAATTCCCACCTGTAAGGGATTGTGTTGTTTCTTAATAATCTTGCCAGATCCTTGTATGTAGTTCTTAAGTCCAACAATTGTTTTGGTATGTCTCTGAAGATTTCTGCTGTCTTTCCCTGTATCACCAATGGGTTTTTAAAATGTAGGCCAAGTATGTTGTCTTTTTCTTGCTTGTATCTCAATATGATCAAGCAATCCCTTGGTTTATCTTTCTTGGCCACTCTTCCCAATCTAAAAGCGGTGACGATTTTGAAGTCTTTCTCTTCTGCCAAACCCCAGAACTTGGATATTTCTGCAGTCCAAAAGTTCTTTGGATGTTCCTGAGTTCTAGTGTTACGGGAGAGGGAGAAAAACATTTCCCTATCCACTTTCTTCAAACCATGCATAATTCTACACAATTCTATCGTGTCGCTTCTTATATTCTTTAATGTATTTTAAATCTTTGTTGGAAGCCACACAGAGTTGCTGGGGAAACCCAGCCAGATGGGTGGGTTACAAATAATAACAAATTATTATTATTATTATTATTATTATTATTATTATTATTATTATTATTATTACTAAAAAGGCCAAAATGCCTATAGCCTTACTTCACAAGGGAGTTCCTCCATACCCTTCCTCATATTGGTTGCTTTTCTTCTGAACTTTTCCCAACTCCACAATTTTCTTTTTGATGTGAAGCGACCACAACTCAACACAGCATTCCAAAAGCGGCCACACCATAGATTTTAATAGTGGCATTATAATATTGGCTTTGTGCACCACTATTGGTGGAATGATCTCCCTCAGGAGATTGTGAATTCTCCTTCCTTGGAGTTTTTAAAGCAGTGGTTGGTTGGCTGTCTGTCATGGATGCTTTAGGGGAGAATCCCACAGGGGTCCCTTCCAACTCTGCAATTCTGTGATTCTACCTGCACCTTGAACTTAGCTTGGGAGCTAATTGGCAGCCAGTGCAATTCTTACAGCAGCAGCATAACATGGTGGCGATAGTCTGCACCAATGAACAGTTGTGCTATGACTAAAACACCCCACCTGAGATTCTGAAAAGCTTCTGCCAGTCAAAGTAGACAATATTGCGAAAGAGAGAGGATGAAGGAAGCTTCCTATGTCCCTGTTCTGTGTAGGACCAAGCTTTATACAGCTTACTGTGAGTAAGACTTAGTGGGCTGGGCACAACCTAGCCAAAGTTAGTTGCTATTAATGGTCCAAATGTTTGTGGAACTCTTTTCTCTCTGCTCACAGCCTGGCTATTTGCTTCTAAATAAGCCTGAGTGTTCCTTATCATCCCTGCGCTGCACACAGCACTCACTCAAGCAGCTTCACTTACAAAAGGCTTAAGGGAAGTCTAAGACACACCCTGTACCACAAACAGTTCTGTGGCCATTATGGTTTTGTACTACTAGTCATGGGTGGTGAAGAGTAAGATATTGCATATGGTGCTGTGACTCAGATAACTGGAAGTTTTGTAGGGATGTTTTCACTTTAGGTTGGCTTCCTGCCAGCCTCTAGACAACTTGGTTCCACACCTGCTGAAAGTGGTCATAAAGGGAGAGCGTTTCTTAAAAGTCTAATATAATATTTGTGTGGTCTTTCAGCATGCATTTGGAATATAACCATCTTTCTCTGTTCATGTATTGATCTGAATATAGGAAATGTGTCCAGTACTCATGATGGTCCACAATATTGCACAGAGCAGTAGTCCATAGTGCATTGACCCATTGGTATATTGTATTGGGTCAAGGGATGTCATGGATCATATGAGATGGCGGTCCTGTTCATTTTGCCACAGTACTCTTGGGTGTGTATCCTAATTAACTGCCTTTACAGGTTGAGAATATTAAGCCATGATAATAAACCATGAATCTGTAGACTGCATTTGGCCTCTTCAAAAGAGTTTCTCTAGTACGAGTTGATTGCTCTTGGGTTGTGAATTGTATAGTGACACCCAAGGTAGTGTCAGGATGGAACCATGTTTTTACTGAGAACACAATTGTGGGCTGCACGTTGGACCACCCACATACCTACATACTGCTAAATGGAAAACACTAGGATTGGGAGATGACTGTGAGGGGTTAGATAAAGCAAAACCCTGTGGCAGGCGAAAGAGTAAGGAGAACTCTGTTGTTAGTGGCTAGATCAAGCTTGCAATCAGAGGATAGGATTTTACCAAGTTTCAGTCTCATTGCTTTGGAAGAGGACAGCAAATGTGTTTCAGTTCTGATCACCTCCAATTAATTGTAAAGCTTGCACACAAAATCCGTGGCTATTTTTTAAATTTCCCAATAGTGAATGGAGAGGGGGAATTGCTTTGCTTTTCCTGAAGTTGACTCTGCCACATATTCCAAGCCAAATTGTGCAGCCTGCAAAGTGTTTCAGACTGAGTCAGACTGTTTTCTGAAGCACCAAGCTGCAATCTGATCTGAGTCGTGTGGTTGGGGCACACTCCTAGCTTAAGAGAAAGAAACCTAGCAGTAACATTTCACTGTACTGATGATATTCTTATTTCAAAAGCAGCTGAAACCAAAGTTTTCTGAAGCTGCTTCACTATGTTCTCGGACAGATTTTTCAAACAGAATTGGGAGTGACAACTGCACTACCTTTTCTGCTTTCTGACTTTAGCGAAAGTTGTAAAAGTTGTGTGAATCACAGAGAGTCTGAAAAAAACCTGGTGTGTTTACTCCCATATAGCTTTGAGCTTGTGAGCCTGGAAGAGAAATAGAGCAAAATGACATCACTGGATGGTGCCATCAAAAGCTGCCTGTTGGCTGGGCAGACAGACTGAGTGCAAGCTGGTTTTTCTGAGTGAAGCATTGGTTTAGACAAACAAGACAAAGCCTGCATTGTGTCATGAATATGATCAGAGCTACAGGCCTTATTCCCATGAGGAAGAAGTGGAAAGGGATGCAACTTTCAGCTCCTGTGAGCAGCTACAAAATACAGTTCAATGACATAATCATTTTTATTGTTGAGAAGAAGATGGGAATGAGCAGAAGGACATTCCTGATGGATTTAGCAAGAAGAAAAGGCTTCAGGGTAGAAAATGAGCTAAGGTATGGGAAAAAAACCACCACCATTCATTAGATTCTTTTGTATATAGACTTGGAGCTTAACATTTTTTCTGACAGTGCAGTCCTATGCATGTCTACTCAGAAGTAATTTATCCCAGGTAAGTAGGGATATGGAATTGCAGGCTTGGTTTGCAAGGATGTGCTTAGATATTCTGTAGCTGTCTTTTAGTAATTTTTCTCTCGCTTAAAAGTTTTGGAAATTGACAGGAAGATAACGAAGCAAAGAGATCTGAATTGAATAATAAGTGGAATAAGTGGGCTGTTTAGCAACATTTCTGTGAAACTTCACTTAGCATTCGAGTTACATATTTAGTTTGATGTCTGTATAGCTTCAAGGAAATGAATGTTCAAATGCACTCTAGTTCAACAGAGGTGTATTTTGCGTATATGCATAGGCTACAATTCTTGACTGCTGCAAGAAACTAGCATCCCATAGGAACATAGGAAACTGCACTATACAGGATCACACCATTGGTACATCTAGCCCAGTATTTTCAACACTGGCTGGCAGCGGCTTTCCTGGGTTTCAGGTGATCAAGATAACCTTCATGTGAGTCATCTTCCTAGCTTTCAGCATAGGATCATAGAACTGTAGAGTTGGAAGGGACCAGATGGACATCTGCAATGCAGGGATCTTGCCCAACATGGGGTTTGAACAAACAACCCTGAGATTAAGGGTCTCATACTCTACCGACTGAGCTCCCGCCTTTCCCCCCTCAATGGACCTCTAGGCCATTTAGAAAAAATTATAGGAAAATGTGGGAACCACAATGATAGTGGCTTCAGATTCAGAAATCCTCCTGAGACAAGTTACTGTATCAGTTCTGAAGCAACAGGAGTCCTTCATTTTACATTACTGCTTCACAGAAGACTAATCAGACATTTCATTCTTTTAATGATAAAGGAATAAATTGGTTTCTAAACAATTTTCAGATCACCAGCCTGAACACACACACACACACACACACACACACACACACACACACTTTACCTTCCTCCATTTGTTATGTGCCGACACATCCCTAAACTCTGTACCTAAATGTATTTGTAGAGTTCACTCATAAAATCTTTTATCTCCCTTTCTGCTAGAGTCTGAATAGGCAGTTCTTTCAAATGCACCTTTTAAGAGGCTGATGTGCTTTGGAGTTGAACAGATTTCCATTCTGTCATTATTTTTAAATCTTTTCTGATCCGGGCTGAACAGAGTATTGCAAATAAAGGCCTCTTCCTGTGTCTTTTGAGTAAACACAGACATGCTTCTCTTTCTCTTCTGGTACATCATGGTCAATGGCATCCACAACAGGCTGTGTGCATTCTTTGCCGTCATGTGGCTGGTGACTAACGATTGTCTGACCAGTTGTCCCAGTTGTCTGACCTCTTTTGTCATTCCCATGCTTTAGGGCACCAGTGTAGCAAAAATGCTTATAATTTTTGCTCTTAATTCTTTCAAATAGAATTTCTCAAGTCAAGTAGAATATTAGGAGTGCATCTAATTCATCTCACAATGGCTTTCTGATCTCCTTCCATACCGACAATGGTTCCTGACCTAACATGATGGTATGATGAAACTTAATCAAACATGCTTGTACAGTGGTACCTCAGGTTACATATGCTTCAGGTTACATATGCTTCAGGTTACAGACTCCGCTAACCCAGAAATAGTGCTTCAGGTTAAGAATTTTGCTTTAGGATGAGAACAGAAATTGTGCTCCGGCGGCGCGGCAGCAGCAGGAGGCCCCATGAGCTAAAGTGGTGCTTCAGGTTAAGAACAGTTTTAGGTTAAGAACGGACCTCTGGAACGAATTAAGTACTTAACCTGAGGTACCACTGTACCTTATTTCCTAACAAATACCAATTGCACATGTAAAAGAATGTGCAGGGATGGTGAAATGTATGTTCCATATGTTGGACTACCATCATCCCAAGCCAACATAGCCAAGGATCAGGGATGATGGGAATTGTAGGCCAACAACATCTAGAGAGCCACAGGTTCCCATACCTGCTCTAGTGTGACCAAGATACAGAATTCAAAGCAAGCCTATGTTAATGGGGGCTGGGGTGGTTCCTGGAGGCTCCATTAAGTTATTTAATGCTTGGCATTTCCAGCCTAGGGAAGATACGTGTGTGTGTGTGTGTGTGTGTGTGTGTGTGTGTGTGTGTGTGATGGCAGAATAATGCCTTTGGAGCAAGGAAAAGGCGGAGAAAGAAAATCTTGCAAATATGCTTCATATTGTTAGTGAGGAAATGGAATGCATCACTTTGTTTTCCTGCATCCGTTCTGAATTCACTTCAGCCAAGACCATTTAACCGTCAATTTTAAAATATTGTCAACAATATCTGTGGAAATCCCGCACTTCTTACATTTTTTTTTTTGCCAAGAAGATGATGCAGCTGTAAAAGTATCAGAGGAAACTGTGGCACTGTTGGCTGAGCTGCTGCTGTTGTGAGTGCAGAAATGGCAAAGTTCCCAGATTGTCAGCTTTATACATATACATTAAATATGCACATTTTATATAAAGGGATATAAACCACAGGAAGCAGAAGTTAAACATCTCTAACTGAAATTTTTTGTTGTTGAGACAACAAGGCAGAACCTAGGTCGGTGTTGATAAGAACATTGATGCACAGTGAATCTGATTACTCAGATATGTTTTTAACTTAGGAAACAATATCCCATCTTTCCAGCAAAAAACCCTGAGCTTACAACATCAATGGAAAAATGCAATAAAACAAGCAATTAAAACAATTTATAATCCAAAGCAGAAGCAGGATGGCAATTCTTTGGATCCTCCCTTCTATAATATGCCTGACTAGTGGAATTTCAGAACTGGCATTTCAAGATGTATTAAGGTCAAATTGCACATGACCTTCACTGTGTAGTTCTGCCCTTGAGTGCACCATCCCTCTCTCCCTAGTTGCCTGATAACTGGACTGGGCTCCCAGCAAGCTGGGTAGAGAACTTAATCCTACCCGCCTCCCTGCTGCAGCCTGCAGTTTGCACTGCAAACCAAGTTTTCTGTGTCTGTGACAATGAGTCCTGTTCCTCTGAAGTCAGTTATAGGAACATAGTGGTGAGTATTGACCCATCTCAGGCACATGGTGTAGTGGCAAAGGCAATAGTTGGTTGTATTGTGATGGTTTCACTCCTACCTGCAAGGTCATACTAGGGGGTGGTTGTTCAGCTCTGTGGCTTTTGTCCTGTGGGGTCCTGGCTGCAATTATCCATTCAGTCGCCTAATGTTATTCAGTTGTTGTTGTTGTTGTTGTTGTTTAGTCGTTTAGTCGTGTCCGACTCTTCATGGCCCTGTGGACCAGAGCATGCCAGGCATGTTATTCAGTATTAGTATATAACTACTGAGAACTGCTGTTTGGCTTTTTGGAGCACCAGGTCATTAGTACAGCTCTGTCTCTCCATTCCATCTGAATCAGGAGAGGCTGGTGCCTGCAATCAGTGACACGGTGCATGAGGACCAAGGTACTGACACTGAATCCTGATAAGGCTGTGGGTGGACAGTTCCAGTATCTGGGAATTTTGTGGACAACCTGTTCTGGGAGGGATTGAAATCCTCTGAAAGAACAGGTTCACAGTCTGCAGGAACGCTTGGATTCCAGTCACGTCACTGGAGTCCCAGGTGGCTTCTATGTGTTTATGGTCATACTAGGCTGGTTTGGCAGCTACAGCTACATTTCCTGGACCAGGACGGCCAGGGCTCAGTAATCTATGCCGTAGTGACTTTCGACTGAACTACTGCAATGCACTTTATGTGGCACTGCCCTTGAAGACTGTCTGGAGGCTGCAGCGAATGCAGACATGTAATAAAGACATAATAATTGTTATTTTTTCTGCTCTGCAACATATTCCAGCATTCTCTGGAAGGCGTTGGCTGGTTGTTAGCTGCTGTGGCAAGTCAAGTCACTGTGCCACTGCAGCTAAATTTGATTGATTGGCTCTTGCTTCCATTTGGTAAGTTAATGCCTCACCATATATTTCCCATATGGCTTATACCAGATGAAATTATGCGAGAAGGTGCTGTCCTATTCGGGCGGTAATTTTAGAAACAAGTTTTGGTAAGCGTCTTAAACTGCTTAGCACGCTATCCCTTGAAAAGCACATTGGAAGCACATTTCCTCCTCAGTGAATTCTGGGCCCTGTAGTTTATACCTCCCAGAGTTACGATTCCCAGAAACCCTTAACAAACCACAGTGCTCAGAATTCATTGAGGGAAAGAATTTGCTTCAAATGTCCTTTAAAGGTATAGTCACTATGCAGTCCCTGTTCTGCCTAGATTAAACCAGAGGACTGGTATATTGAAGATCACAAGCCTGTGGGCATCAGGCACAAGGCTTGTGCTGGTTTTCAGCTGCCATATGTAGAAGCTCAAGTACAGACAGTTTATTGAGAAATACCAGCAGTGGCATTGCTTGAAGGGCTTAACCCAACTGTCTCTTAACTGTTATGAAGCTCCAAGTCAATGAACAGGCGCACCGTTAATTCTCAAGGCTGTCAGGTAACCTTAAGGAGGCTCTTCATTGCAACAGCATGTGGGCAGGCCAAATATTTTCAGTGCTGCAGGCAATGGTGGGGGACAAATATGTGCCTTAAGGGCATCAATTGATACTGAGCGTCAGAGGACAGTCTAGTCTGAAGGTGTTATCGAAAGCATCGTGGCGTCAAATCACTTCCCCCTGTTCATTTTGGGGACAGCAAAATTCCAGGTTATTCCTGATAACTGAGAGAAACACTTTTTTCTTTGTTTGTTTCTTTCCTAGTGATTCTGTCACACACATTGTGACTGAGAATAATTCTTGCGCTGAGATCTTGAAATGGCTACAAGCACAGAAGGTGGAGGACAGTGCGAGATTCAGGATCCTGGACGTCTCGTGGCTGACAGCCTGCCTGGAGGCGGGAAGGCCGGTAGATTCAGAGAAATATCGGCTTGTAAGTAAAGTGGACTCAGTGTGAGATCAACAGGCTGGGCAACATGTTGGAAAAGTCAAACCACAAATAATGGATGATTGGGCCAGAATTCTTAGGTTTAAATGGATTTGAAGGCTGGCTTCACTGAATCCAAAGTGGCTGAAATCCAAGGTACTTAACTTGCTTGTTGGATCACAGCCGGACTTGGCTTACCTAATTTATTCTCCTGCCAAAACATGGCTTGGGGTTGTTCTTCTCTGTGGAAGCCTCCTGAGAAACATGAAGCAAACAGATAATGGCCTAGAGTCAATGCTGGTACACATGATCTTCTCTGCCCTTCTGACCACCCACCTCCATAATTTCCCTGATATCCAGCTGTGATGATCTTGGAGCATATTTGTATGGAAAAGCAGCATACAAATTTAAATAATAAATAAATAATCTATAGCAAAGTACATGGTGGTGCGCATGTAATCACCAAATGCCAAACTCCGGGTTGGTCAGCTTTTGGGTGGGTAGGGGGCTGCTGCCACTGAGACCAGGTGATGTATCCTTTTCTTTTTAAAAAACATATTTTCTGTCATTTATCTACATACAGAGAAGTGGACTCTCCCATTTCCCACCCGGGAGCCTACTTCTTCTCCCAGTCTCTCAGCCTGGGAGACCCTTTCCACCCTGCCTTTCATGTAGGGAGGTTGGTCATGGATCCTAAGCCCCTTCATTCTGCTGACATGTCCCTCAAAGCGGGACTGAAGACATAGGAGCCAACTCCTAGGGGCCAAGGTCCCTTTGCCCCCTCCCCTAAAATATTTGAGGGGGCCAGGCCAAAACTGAGGGGAATTCCTATTCAAATGGTGTGTGCGCGCCATGTCATGTGATCAATTATGCAGGGCAGGGCTTAACCCCCCCCCAATATTTATTTCAAGTTGGCACCCCTGACTGAAGATGACATCAGCCCTGGAGCTAATCATTCCCTTCTTTTGTCATCAATGGAAGAGGGAAGTGGAAAACAGAGTGGTAGTAAATTGCCCTATCTCATGTCCTGATCACAGCTAGCCGACAGAACAGAGGACATGGTCGTAGCTTCTCAAAGCCCCCTCCCCCATCCACCCAACCCCTCCCCCACTGAAATATTGCTCTGTTGCAGAATGCTTTCAATGCAGGAACTTTCAATTTGTGTGTGAGCACAACGTTAACTCTCCAATCAGTCTTGAACAGTATAGCACTGTCGTTTTTCCTATAACTTCATGCCACAAGCCAGAGACCCACACCAGTAATTATATCTGCACAGCTGAGTTTGCGACTTACTTCCTCGCCCCCCGCCCGCCCAGAACAGCAGCCCCCACCACAAGCAAGACACTGTTCTTATTCATTTAAGCCTAATGCAGCTCTGTGGATGTCTTGAAGAAAGTAATTGCTTAATAGGAATTAGGACAGCCCTGCTATTGGAACTCCTTATGTGTAGTCCTCATCCCATGTCAATTACAATGCCCAAAGAATGGGCATAAAAAGCAGGAGCAATTTCTGCCACCATGGCAAGCTCAGCAAGTGCCATCATGACTACAGGAGGGATTGCAAGGCTGTCCAGCTACAAATGTGAATGCTGTGCTTTAAGAGATTGTGGGTGTGAGCAAGTCAGAGGCTAATTACATGGAGAGAACAGTGGCAGCACCGTTAAGTGTGAACAAGCTGTTAATGTATAGTATCACTTCAGTCTTTTTGTTCACAGAACCTGGATGGCTCATAGTTGGAGAATGCTAGAATTAGTTCTTGTGAGTGCAGAGCCAGAGAATGACAATTGATCAAGAAATATGGATCTGACATCATCAATAATTTAAACGCTCTGCTGAGATGCAAGTCTCTGTCACCTGAGCAGATAAAAAAATATATTGCAGTTTCCTAATTTCTTCAGGATATTGCAAGGCCCAGATTTCTTTGGGATATTGCAGTTGACTGATTTGTTCCGGATATTGTGATCGCTCTGTTGCACACCCTGGATAATTTGCTAAACTTTATTTAACAATTCTATTTTGGGTGAGTCCTAAGCATGTGTCTAAAATCAAGTCGACAATCCAAGTCTTGTGTTAGCAAAATCCACATGTGCACACCAGATGGCGATATTGCTCTCAGGCACCGGACGTTGTGCAGCGCTTATATTATTTTTTAAAAAAAATATTGCCAATGGAATTGTTGAAGAAAAGAATATAGTCAATACTGTGGATAATGCCTGTTTATATCAATACATTTGTTGATTTATACAGGTTAAGCTTCGGTATTGGCTTACAAGGTCTGTGCTAAAAGATTAAAAGCTCAGGGAGAGATGATGTAATGCAGGAACAGGTAATGAAAATCCCTCTGTGTGTGCATGTATGTATGTATGTATGTATGTGAGTGCACACACAAACACACACACACACACATACAGAGAGAGAGAGAGAGAGAGAGAGAGAGAGAGAGTGTAACTCAGTAATATTACATACATTTGCATAACAATTAAGGGATTTGATGTATAATAACCAAGCTTTCCAAGTTTATGGTAGCAATTTCTCTCAACTGAGCTACTTATGCCCCAAACTATAGGACAGATGTCAAAGATTTGAGATGGTTAGTTCTACTCAGAGTTGACCCATGGATAATGATGGCCATGTATGGTGTGGATCTGCCCATAGGTGCGTTAATTTCAATGGACCAACCAAGCCCAGGAAGCTTCTGCCTGGTTTAGGGAGGGAGGTGCGATGCAGTGATGGGGTCCAAGAGCCCCCCTGCCCGGTTTGGGGAAGGAGGCAGCAGGGTCCTAGCATTCTGTCAGAGGCCTGGGAAGCTTCAGCCTGGCTTAGAGAAGGAGGCTCGATGCTCACACGTACAACATTGTGATGTTGTGATATCGCCTCCCCAATTGCCCTCACAAGCTGGCGCCTCTGTCCCTAACTGCTCGCCTACAAAAAATTTCACCACACACCACTGTTTCCTTCCTCAGGCTGTGGCTTCTCTCAGACCTGATGCAATTCTTTATGTGCTGCAACACAATCATTTTCTCTATGGCTTAAAACAGGGGTCAGCAAACCTTTTCAGCAGGGGGCCGGTCCACTGTCCCCCAGACCTTGTGGGGGGCCAGACTATATTTTTTTTGGGGAAAAGAATGAATTCCTATGCCCCACAAATAACCCAGAGTTGCATTTTAAATAAAAGCACACATTCTACTCATGTAAAAACACCAGGCAAGCCCCACAAATAACTCAGAGATGCATTTTAAATAAAAGGACACATTCTACTCATGTAAAAACACGCTGATTCCCAGACCATCAGCAGGCCGGATTGAGAAGGCGATTGGGCTGGATCCGGCCCCTGGGCCTTAGTTTGCCTACCCATGGCTTAAAAGGTGCAAATATTTCATGCTCTAAATGCTTACCCGTGTAGGAACAACTCTGGCTTCGTTCTGTACAAGTTGGCTAATTAGAATCCATCTCAAATGAACTTTTCATAATCAAGACACATATCAAAGCAGTAAGAATTTTAATGAAATTAAAACAACAACAACACACCAAACACTGAAATTGAACAGAAGGCAGGGAAGCCCTTGCCTTCAGCACGTTTAAAACCAGCCCATGACGTTTTGCTACCAGAATGGTCTTTCAGATTTTCTGCTGCCTCCAGGAATAAGGAAGAGTTGAAATAAAGGTTAATTGGTTTTTAAGGGTTTTTCAAATTAATTTTGTTGTAATTTAATTGGAGCAACATGAAGTGGAGATTTGTTTTACAATGATCAGCTAATTTTAGACAAGGGTCAGTGACAAAATAATGGACTCTACTGGAGTGTGGACTCTGCCACTGCAGGGGAGCCCAGTGAGAGGAGGAAAGGCCAGGATTAGCCAGGAGGTGAGGGACAAGGCAGTGAGCTAATGCTACAACTAGGCAGAATGAGGCGGTTATCTCAGGTGGCAGATTTTAGGCAACATTAAGCAATAGCATTAAAACAAAAAAATCATTTGACTCTCACATCCAGCCACACAATATCCTGGTTGCCCCATTGTGATTTTGCTCTGATGAAGCTGCACAGAGCTCAGATCAGACACTGGGCAACCATCCCTGTACCGAGTGGGGCGACCAAGATGATCAAGGGTCTGGAAACCAAGCCTCATGAGGAATGGTTGAAGGAGTTGGGTATGTTTAGCCTGGAGAAGAGAAGACTGAGAGGTGATATGACAGCTATCTTCACATAGCTGAAGATGGAGTTAGTTTGCTTTCTGCTGCTTCACAGGGTAAGACCTGTGGAGGGTAAGACCAATGGATTCAAATGAGAAGAAAGGAGATTCTGACTAACCATGAGGAAGAACGTTCTGACAGTAAGAGCTGTTTCAGAGTGGAACAAGCTAGCTTGGAGGGTGTTGGACTTTCCTTCTGAAATATACTTGGAGTCGCGTAGTGATTTCATGCTCTTTATTGCAGCTCGTCAAAACAGTAAATTAATCCCCCCCTTCCGAAACCATTGGCTTTATATACATTATTTACACAATAGGTCCCGTGTGATTGGCTGATTCTGCTTCCCTCATGGAGCCTGACTGGCCTGCTCCTGCAGGCCAATCAGGTTGTTGCATTCTAGGATCCTACCTGCCTATTATTCTAGGATCCAAGCTCAGAACATAACACCTTCATTGGAGGTTTTTGAACAGAGATTGGATGGGTATCTATCAGGGATTCTTTAGCTGTGATTCCTGCATTTCAGAGACTTAGACTAGATGAGCCTTTGGGTTCCTTTGAACTCTTCAGTTCTATAATTTTGTGATCTTACCATCCCCTGCAGGTCCCAGCAAGGAGGCAATTTTCTGTTTCAAGTCTATTTGTGTCTTCAAAAGCTGGCAGAATGCAACTGATGCAGTATTAGTGTAATATACTAAATTGACCAGGCTCCTGTCATAAGTCTTCATGCCACATTTTGCACCAATTCGAGTTTCCGGTCACTTTTCAAAAGCAGTCCCATGAACAACGCATTACATTAGTCTAATCTGGAAGTGACTGGAGCATGTGTAACTGGCAATTTCCTTGTTGCAAAAATGTAGCATCACTGATTATATATGTTACAAAATCTTCTGTCTAAACAGGCTCTTGGAATTAACTAAAATCTCAAGAGAGTACAGTATAAGTTTTATATTGAAAGGAACTTGTTTAAAGTGATTAAATTATTTTCCAGGCCATGTTGATACTTAATCATGTTGTACCAGGCAAACTGAAGCTATAGGTCATAAATTGCACATAATAGACATATTCTTCAGCCTGCTCTTGCATAAAATCATTGAAACCAGAGATCTCAGAAGTTGTAAGTTTTACAAAGTTAAGAGATGACTTAACTTCCGAAATTTCCCACGCAGCACTACTGTCTTCTGAATTTCTTTAGCTGGCATTGGGTCTCTGGCAGCCCATTTAGCTGTGATATGATGTCTGCAGTTTAAAATCCACCATTAAAGTATAATTCACAGATTGTATTATTATCAAGTCTGAATGATTTTGTCGCAACCTACTGAATCCCTTTGGGCTATTTGCCAAGGCAGGCTCAGACATACGCACACTAATTTTCCTCCTTTCAAAACACACAGCGAAAATTACCAGAAAGCTGCGCTTACTACTGCTATTAGAAATTATCCTAATACAAATGCCATTGAACAAGTAAATGAATTTCTAGTCTCCACTGGATCATATATAATGGTAACTTTTAGATGAAATATTATTAGCGGAAGGGCTTATCTAATTTGGCAAAAGTCTTTTGTCCCATATATTATAGTCATGTCTCTGACGTAGACTTGGAAGAAAGCTTTTCACGCTATACCTGGTTTCCTACATCTTTGTCCTTAAATGTATCAATACAGAATGAACCAATCTAGAATGGGTGCTTCCCCCCCCAAACTGAGATGTTCTATAATTTGACTTGGTGAATCATATTTATTAAGAAGGGGAGCAGTACTAGGTGCTCTCAAGCAACCTTAAGAATCGATTCTTTGTCAAACTCTGCTTTTCGCAAGAGCAAACCACTTATAAGCCACTTCTTCTTTGATTCTCTTGCTGGACAGCTGGGATTCAGTTGACAACTTTACCATGTTACAGTATCAGCTCAACATGGAGACCCTCTTGTCTTTGGAAAGGAGGAAGCAATGTATTTTCCTCATTTGGGTACTGGCTAGGATAAAGAACACAGGCGTGGAGAAGATTTAATACTAGTCAGAGCATGTGTGGCAATATGACTTAGCCAGTCTAACCCAGGAGTAGGAAGCTTCAGGCTCAGGTGTGAAATGTGGCTCTCCAGGTCACTTTGTGTGGATCTCCCTAGCCACACCCTCTTTCCTGAGGCCACGCCCCTCACCACCCCTTGATTTACATCCTGCTTTAGTGTTTTTGCTTGGTTGGAATGTGTCCTTGAACTCTAATAATGACTCTTGCTTGAGGATAGAGAGAGGTGTGTGTTGCATTAAGAAACCAGCCTAATGTACTACAAAGCTAAAAAATTATATTCATTGTTTTGCCCAGTTTTGTCTCTGACCTTCCACACTAGTGATATGTGAACCTGAGAACGTTGCCCGGAAGGGAATGGGACCCACAGGCTGTATGTTTCTCCACCCTTCTGGTCTATCCCTATCTTTCTCCAGAATCTGTGTTTTATGGCCATTTGGTCACCATAGGGACATTTTTCATAACAACTTTTTCATGGCAAATGTAAAGTTTGCCCTCTGGGAGAAGGCCTACACACCCTGGGTATGAAACCTGGGATCTCCTGGAACAACTCCTGGGCAACAGCTGCCAGTCAGTTTAGATAATACTGAGCTAATGGTCTAATCTGATATAAGGTGGGTTCCTGTGTTCCCATGGTTACTCAATACTTGAATAAAAAGCATCATGCCTGGGAATGATGGGAGATAATATGAAAATTCTATCAGCGGTGTTGGTCCCATTATGGATCCTTCAGATACAGGCCAAATGATGCTGCGGTCATTTGGTATCTCCCATAGCTGGCAGTAAGAGGCGTTTGTGATGTTCATTCTATATTGGGAGCATCACAGTTTGAAACTGTTGCTGTCAGAATAAGAGAAAGATGGCGTGAGAATATAGCTGGGTTTGTTCAAAAGCACATTGTCTCCATGAGAGAAACAGAAGGGGCTGTTTGCTTGAAATGTTTTGCAGCATGGCGAGAAAGGAACTGAATATATTCTATAGAAATAGAAACTTGGCAATCAGGTTTTGAGGTAATTATTAGAATGACAAATTGCCCATTTCCCCCTCCTCTCTCTTTCTAGGTGGGTGAAAAGTGTTCTGCTACTTCATCCATGCAGTCAGTGGATACGTCAGTCCTTGGTACGGATAGTGTCTCCCAATATGCCTGTCAAAGGAGGACAACATTAAATAATTACAACAAAAAATTCACGGTAATATACATAATAACTTTCTTCTCAGAATAGATCGTCACACTAAACCACAGGCACCTTGAGGAACTAGTTATAGACCAAAAATACGTTGTTCATACAGTAATACCTTCGTGAACGTCCGCCTTGTCTAGCGTCCATTCCGGCAAACATCTGCAAGCAAACCTGGAAGTATTGGAATGACTCATGCATGCGCAGAAGCACAACCGCTCCGTGCGTGTGCGCAGACGTGGCGCTTTGCCCCGTATCCTTTTCCGCTAGTGACTGGGGCTCCGGAATGGATCCTGGTTGCAAAACAAGGCATCACTGTATAGCTGCCCAGGAAGCAGCAACACCTAAGGCGGAGGATGAACAACCATCCTAGGCATATTTATTAAGAAGCCTATCTTGCTTACTTTTATGGGAACTATTTCTAAATATGCACAGGGCTTTGGCACAATTCTAGTTAATGAATATATATATATATTTAAAAGCTAATCAATAAACCATGTGGGTTTTTTTAAGCACTTGTTCCTTTAGAATGGCTTCTTGATCTCACACAATCTTGCTGTGGTGTCATGAAGCACTCCTGGTGGTTGTGCGTGGGTCAAACAACTTTGTGGGTAGGGTTTTTCTCAATTGATAAAGAGCTGCACAATCAACTTTTTTCCACATGGCTATTTAGTTCACACACAATTCCCAGCAACATGGGATCATGTCGTTGGGAAGTAATGTAATGTTTCTTGGTTTTTTTAAAAATTGTTTTTGTGATTATTGCGAGCTGCTATGAGCCCAACATTTGTTGTTGGAAAAGCAGAACAGAAATATCAAATCAAATCAAGTAATTCCTATGCTGCTCAGTGTGTGTATTTGTTTGTACAGTGGTACCTCGGGTTACATACACTTCAGGTTACATACGCTTCAGGTTACAGACTCCGTTATCCCAGAAATATTACCTCGGGTTAAGAACTTTGCTTCAGGATGAGAACAGAAATCGTGCTCTGGCGGCAGCGGGAGGCCCTATTAGCTAAAGTGGTGTTAAGAACAGTTTCAGGTTAAGAACAGACCTCCGGAACGAATTAAGTACTTAACCTGAGGTACCACTGTATGTGTGAATGAGTGAGAGAGACAGAGAGAGAAAATGACTTGTAAACTGCTTCAAGAATTGCTGTAGCAACTTAATTTATGCTTCCTGATAGACACAATAAAAATGACTGTCATGTGGTTATATAACCATAGAGTTGGAGAGGACCTTGTAGTCCAATCCTCTGTTTAATGTAGGAAACCTCGAGTTAGAGGCATACCATCCCCAGTAGATGGTTGTCAGGCACTTGCTTAAAGGCCTCCAGTACAAGAGAGACCACCAACCACCTAGTGTCTAGGTCCATTGTCATTTTCTCCTTAATGGGTTGGGACAGATGGTAGCTTGTGATTATTTCAATGTGTGCCTCACTGGCATTTTCAACCTACGTTTTCTGTCCCACCACTGCTATTACCAATTAACCTTTTCAGACTAGAGCTTTCCTGCCACATGGGAATAAAAAATGGTTCTGTTTTGTGATTGGCAAACACCGAAACAAGCGCATGCCTCATTTCAGTGTGTGGTTAGTTGCAATGTGGTTCTGGTCAGTGAGCTCAGCTTAGTTAAGCAAACCATTCTCTCTCAGCCAAAACCTCCCCCCCCCAATTTGTAACATTTGTTGCTGTTGTTAATTACTCTTGGCCTACTTTATAGGGTTGGAAACATTACTGAGGACTGTGTAACCTTTTGAGAACTTGTGAAAAATGCCATGTAAATGTCCTTTTCTAAGGAATCTTTCCCCACGGTATCAATAGCTGGGAAATGGGCTTTCAGATAGTAAAGTTTTTCTGCTCTTTCTGCATTATGTCAAGTGAGTATGAGCATCCTCTGTTAGGCCCTGAGGATTCTAATCATTCTACCAAAATGAGGAACAGATTGGCTATGATGGGCTACAGACTGCAACTGACTCCAGCTGAATGTTGAATTTCATTTTCCTGAGCCACTCAAAATTCAGAGCCTGTTCAAGCTGCTGTGTTGTCCTCCTTAGTTATGAATTTTCCTCTGCAATCATTGGCTGAATATTACCCCCACAATATTATTTCAGATATGCCTAAACATAAAGATTTATTGCTTTGTTTTGGCTTTTTAAAAGTTAAGCTCTTCTGTCATTTCCCCCCTACCTCGTTAAACTGACAGCTCAAAACAAGGGCATTTATTATATAGTTTCTGTGCCTGCTTCATGCCGCATCTGAACTCGCTTGCAGAAACTCCATCTCTCTCATGCCCCTCATTAAAGTAACAGCCATGACACTTTTTGTGTTTTCCACAAGTAATACTAAGTCAAGGTGGTGCTGACTAGGGAGGATGGGAGCCGTAGTCCAAAACACTGGGTTGGGGAAGCCTGCTATAGCATAATTTGGAACCATTTATGAGGCCTACTTTGTATGAAAGCAAGCAACTGCTTATAGATATACAGTGGTATCATGGTTTAAGAACAGCTTAGTTTATGAACAACTTGGATTAAGAATGCTGCAAACCCGGAAGTAGGTGATTTGGTTTGTGAACTTTGCCTTGGAAGCAGAACATGTTTCGCTTCCTGTTGAGTGTGTTCCATTTGTAAATTGAGTCCCCCGCTGCTATGGGAAAGCACACCTTGGTTTAAGAACGCTTTGGTTTAAGAACGGACTTCCGGAATGGATTAAGTTTGTAAACCAAGGTACCAGTGTATGGGTATTTCCAATGAATTCCAGAAGTCTGCTCAGCATTTAGTTAAGTGGTAATGAGAATAAACGTGAGGAGAAAGTCTGTGGAGGTGAGGAATTACAACCTTCTTGGGAAAGACATAACCCGCCATGAGCCATGCTGAGCTTCTTAACTAGGCTTGCCACCTGCCCCTAGAAAAATGTGATTGTCCGTTTTAAAAGAGAAAAGTGTCCTGTGTCCTGTTTGGATGCCTTTTTTCATGTTTTCAAGCTCATCCTCCTCCTCAAAACTGTGCGGGCAGAGAGTGGGTCAGACTTGGAGAACAAGAAAGGGGGTATGCATAGCTTTGGTGGAGAGCAGGTGGAAAGAGTTTTTGTGTGCTTGAAGACAGAGACTCAGAGTCGGAGAGCTAGAGAGAGTAAGGGCTTGCTTTGAAGTCATTTCTGCACCAGGTAAAGTAATTTTTAGCTCCCCAATTCCCCCTCTGACCTGTCCTGTATTTTGCCCAACCAAAGGTGGCAACCCTGCTCTTGACTCAAGTGTCAACCTGGAAAGGGTGGCAGAATGAGCACCCCCCCCTGCTGTTCTGCCCAAGCTCCTCTTGTGCTGCCTGAGTCCCTGCTGATCTGCATGTAAGTTCAGGACCAGTAAATTAGGGCAGATCGCTTTAAAATGCTGCTGCTGCATAGCAAGCTTCATGCCCAAGCAAGGGCCTCTGATGGGGACCTAAATGTCCAAGTGGGCAAATGTGGAGGCGGGTCACACTTCAAGCACCCTGGCACCAAGGCAGGACATGATTTAAAGGACAAGACCAACACTTGGAACTGGGCCCAGAAATAGGCTGGGAGCTGTTCCAACCAGTGAAGGGCTGACATAATATGCTCAAAGCAGCTGTTCCCAAGGAGAGAACAACATAACTGTATTGAACTCCTTGGAGGAAATGTAGTGTATAAATGTAATAATAATTTGTCTTGGTGACTCTTATGTTGTGTAGGCCTCATGTTCTATGCTTTCCTTTTTCTGCCTTGTTTGTTGCCCTCTACAGTGAAGAGGCATTAAATTCCTCCATTGAGAATAGGCCTAATCCTTGTCTTTTAAATGTTAATGTCAAATAAAATATTATATATTTACTCCATCAATAATAGGTTATATGGTTAGTCAGCATCCAGTGGCTACTGAGAATGCTCAATCCTCATCCATCTTTTGCCTCCCCCTTTTGGGTTCTCCCCACCTTTTTTTTTTTTTGGTACTTTGGGGTTCTTCCAAGCATGCCAATATCTCCCTCTTGTGTGTAGATGTTGCTGCTTTGGCTACACAAGCAGCAGTGTCCATGCCAGGACATGGTAGTGGAAGTGATCCACAATGAACAACAACATTGCAAAATAAGATGATGCCTCTGAGGGGAGGGTGTGCCCAGTCAGTCCATTGCAGCTGCACATGCATATAATTTTGATGTCTTTCTTCTTATTTCAAAATATAGTCCAGCTGGCTCTCAAATCCATCACTCTAAAGGTCAGTAAAATTAAACTCTGAAAGGCTGAACAGTGGCAGTTTTAATCAATTGATGACTATACCCCAGTGGGTCATTCTGTAGCACCTAAATAAATCAGATGTGTAGTTTTTTATTTTAAAAAAAGTTTGTGTGATACTTTTTACTGTTATTTTTACTTATTATGTTCTCTTCATTTGAAAGCAGTTCATAGCAACTAATAAAACTGCATTCTGAAGCATATTTTATTGCTTTGTGATCTCCTGAGCTTCCACTATTCTGAAAAGCTGTGAAGGGGGGAGAGGTCTCTTTCATGGTAGATATAAGCCCTTCACTTTGCAAATATCTTCACTTGCGGTTAAAGTTTCTTAGGTGGACAGATAGTCATTTGCATCATCTGCTAGTGCTACAGCCATCACTGCGATGTCAGATGGTTTCCCCCTGTGAACTACAGGGGCTTTGTGAACATCCTTCAGCAGCTATGTTTATAAAAGGCTTTCAGATGTGCACCCCAGGTTTCTCCTCCAATTGGAGGAAATGTGTGGGGTGCAGGATTGAAGGTGTACTCCCACCTGGGTGGGTGGGAACATACCTTTTTCAATCAAAGGAATAACCAGGAGATTTCAGATCCCAGTTGTTCCTTTGAAGCCCTTAGGTGGGCATGGCTTCCTGAAAACGGCATTGTGAGCCAAATGAGGAGGTCTGGAGGACCATCTTTGGTCTGTGAGCTAGCGGTTCCTCAGTCCTGGCTTAGTGTGTCATGGCAGAGAGCAAGGCCAGAAACGGGCCTTTTTCCTTCTCAGGAGATTAGATTCTACATCAGAACAACCAGTCAATGAAGGATAACAGATGCTAAGGCTTGGTCAGCTGTTGACAACAGATCAACTAGAGGGCAATATAAGAATTAGCACAATGCCCACTTGTTGTGATTCCCCCCCCCACCTGCATGTTAATTCTACATATGTAATAGCATCTACATTAACATTATAAATTGATTTTGCACTCCCATGAAACTTGGGGAGCTGTAGTTCTGTGAGGGAGTCTAGGGATCTCAATAGATAATTCTTACCACCTTTGCATGCTATGATTTCCATGATTTTTTTTTGCAGGGAAGGAGAGACCTTAACAAGTTAAATAGGTGCAAAACTGAAATAGGTTTGCACAGTAGATATACCTTGAAATGACTAGTAAATTGCAGTGGGACCACTTAACATCTTGTGGTGAAGAACAATGCAAGAACAGCATTTACTGGGAGGATTTTCATAGCAATAGTTTTATATTTAAACTTCTGTCCCGCAGCGTTTTTATCTGGGGCCTGTGCTTTGACTGTAATTCATACTTTCAGAAAAAAGATGTCCTGAAAGATTATTTTCTGTGCAAATACGGAGCTGCGATGAGGCAGCAGTATAATTTACTTATACAAGCTGTGGGCAACCAACCATTAAATGACGCATTGTCTCTGGCTGAATGCCACATAGCCTGCAAATTAGGTCCAAACTGTCTTGAATTATGTGCTGGTGATAGCATCTTGTTATAACCACTTTATTTTAAGATATAAATATATTGCCTTTTCTTTCCCTTTGTAACTTGGCAATAGCTTTTTTCTTGCTGTTGCTATTTTTAGCTTTTAATGTTAGCACCGCAGTCTGTGTTGGTCTTTGATAAAGACAGGGATTTTTCACTTAGAAGTGACCCGTGGGACTCTCAAACCCCATTTTTGAGCTCTCTTGTAGAATAGCGGTTGCTTTGTAAAGGCAATTAAATGTGCCATTTTCCATACTCTCAAGTCAAGCAAGAAAACAGGTGTTTTGCTAACACCACAGCCACTCTCATGTAATGAGGCTGAAGAAATCTTCTTTTCTTACAAGTCGTGGTTTTCAGTGTCTACTTCTAGGGATAAAGCTTGTGCTACGTTACATCCTAAATCATAATTGTCAGGTGATGCCCAGGGCTGCAACATTTCCACACTGTGGTGTGGACCAGGGCAGAGTGGCCACAAGCTCTAATGCTTTGGATAATAAAGAATGTAGGCCAAGGGACCTCATCAGCCAACCTGACAGCCAGATGGAATAAAGGAGGCCAGAGCTGCAGATGCGGCTACAGGCCATTTTGGATGGCCCAAGGAGAAGCTGAGCAGTGGGGAAGGACTGCGAAAGAAAGCAGATATTAATATTGCACAGTTTGAAGTGACTGGAAGCGTAAGAACTGACTCCTACGGGAAGAAATCATGGTCCAGACCCATAAAAATATTATTCAGCACTCTTTGAAAACAGAACATAAGCATCAAAGATACAACCCAAATATCCACACAGTCATGTGCTGTCCAGCACAGGACCAGTATCTTAGAAACAAAAGATAGCTCCCCAAATCAAACTGTATCTCTCCTCCCCATTCCAGCCTGCCTTAGCTTGCCATGGCAATGGGCTGGGCCTCCACAGTGGCAGTCTCTCTTCCTCCTTGCCTGCTCTCCAGAAACTGCTATGAGCTGCCCAAGGGAGGAGGTCAGATGATCGCTCTCAGCCACCGCCTCTCAGGACAAGTGCCAGCTCCTCCCCCTCCCTGAGCTCGGTGGTGGTGGCACTGCCGGGGTGTGTGTGGAAATGCACATTCTGGGATCAGATCAGAAGCTGGGATGGCTTTCATAATTCAGAGACTGTACCTGGAAAATAGGAGCACTTGGAGTGTATGCGATGGGAGTTGTGGTCCAGCAAAGTCTGGAGGGCCAGTGGTTGCCCAGACCTGTTGTAGACAGATGTGCACGTCTCACACATGTGTGCAAGGTGGGTGGGTTTTGAGCAGACCCACCCTCCACTTTTATGTAGCATTTTCAGGTTGCTAATTGTGCCTTACCTATTACTTAAGTTTCAAAAATGAAAATGTCACTTGTAACCTGTAGGCAGTTCCACAGCAGCCCCATGTGTCTTCTTGCGTGATGAAGGATTAATAAATGTCCGAGAGTGTAAAATCACATGGTAGTTTTCATCTGGAGAGTCTTTAATTTCTTTCTCTGCTTCTGTAATAAATCAGTAACATGGTCACTGGCTACCCTCTCCGAGCAAAGGATTCTTCACACATTAAAGCACCAAGACCTTGTTGCATTCCTGTCTCTTTCCATAAGGCACAGCTCAAGCCTGCAGTGTGATTTTTATGAGCCAAAACAAACATTGTTATTCTCTCCCCAACCCTTCAAGAAGGTTGGTTAGCTTAGAATATTAATACTGAACTGCAATAAAATGCAGAAGGACATTTTTCTTATAGACAAATACAATTTAATTCTGAGAACAGAAAGTAGTTAAGGCTGGCACAAAGGGCGGAGCAATCCTGAGGTTCATTACAAACAGTTTTTGAATTGTACTGGCCTTGGGCCATTACTCATGAGAATAAGAAAGTGGATGTTTGACTATAGACTGAATACCAATTGCCTTACTATATCCGGTATGTGGGTGATGGGAGATTGTTCTTTTTTCCTATTACCGTAGCATTTCATTATTTTGCCCCCATCCCTAAAAGTGTCTGTTGTGTCACTGACTTTGGTAAACAAGTAAATTATTTTTAATGCAGTTTAAATCTGACAACTTGGTGTCAATATCTTCTAAATAACATTTTATTTGTAGTGTAGAAAGTGTTTAGGGAAGAGAAATTCACAAACTGATGTGTTGAAACAATAAAGTAATAGATGGTCTCTGTGAACCTTAGCACTATGTAGAAGTTGCTTGCTCTGAATGTGGAAGGTCCTGTGCGAGGGACCCAATCCACCGGGAAAGTAGCCTATGAAAGAAATGATTGACAAAGTCTTGAGATCTATTTCTGCAAACTTCTATGCAGTTTTGGAATTCAGTTTGTATTTGTTTCTGATTTGTTTATGGAAAGCTTTCCCCCTCTGACGTACGGTTGGTGCTGACTTTGTGGCCATTTTCTCCTCTGCAGTTAAAAAATATGCAAATGACAAGTATGCAGTTTTGTTTAGTTGTATAGTTAACACCAAAAACAGAAACTGTAATCTTTTTATTGCCAACTTCTAGAGTTGGAAACATCTGTAAAATGCTTTTATAAGAGGTGAAAACTGGATCAACTTTGCAACTAATTAAAATCACTTGGAAGTGATGAATGGACCAGAAATATTACAGCACTGCAGGAATCTGGGGTTCTCCTCTGTACTAGATTAATGTAAATGTTGCTTTTAATACACAGTATGAAAGATATCCTTTTTATTAAGATGTTTGGCTATGTTGCTTTTTAATACACAGTGTGGAAGATATCCTTTTTATTAGGATGTTTCTGGCAGGCTAACAGTAAAAATTATCGGTATCATATACTGATGTGGTATCCTACTAGGATACAAGCCAATTAAATATTTGTTAAATCCAAACAGTTAGCAGTGCTTCCCTTCTCCCTTCATTCTGATTACATGGCAGTGAGAAGAGATAGAGGTGGTGAAGCAGATTTTTATTTTATTCTAATCCTGAGCAAATAAATCAAAACATGCCAAAATGTGTCTTACAGGGAAAAGGCAGTCCTACAATTTCTTTCAGCGTTTGCTGGCAGTGGTTTGTTTAAGGGGGAATACATATTCAAACGTTAGTCTGATTGTTTATTTAAAATGTCTTAATGAGCTCTTGGGTAGTTGGAGAAAACACAGAGTAATGAAAACATCACTGAAATGAAGGCTTTGATGACATCTTTTAGCTGACTGTCAAGAATGTTTGAGTAGACGTGGCATTTTAGTTTTCTTCTCAGTTTAAGGCAGTAACACATTTTCCCTCAAGTCCTGTCCACCCACTAGCAGAAAGCAAGGAGTAGCCTACCTAAAATAGCAATGGCATTATGCTTTCTATCATTTATCTTGATAGCTTAAGCAAGTGCAACGTGACTGGGCCATTGCTTTCCCTCTCTTTCTTTTTTTCACTTAGATTGCCTTTGTTCTTTAAGGCAGCTTTCAGTATTTCTTGTACGAACCATGATGTCCTTTGCTACACCTATAATGCACTGGCGTTATTTGAAAAAGTTCTGCCTCCAGATAACTCTTCTCCATGATACAGTCATACCTTGGTTTTCGAACAGCTTAGTTCTCAAATGTTTTAGCTCCTGAACGCCGCAAACCTGGAAGTGACTGTTCCAGTTTGTGAACAATTTTTGGAAGCCGAATGTCCGAATGGGCTTCCGATTGACTGCAGGAAGCCGCGCTTTGGTTTCTGAATGTTTTATTTCAATGGATGTTTGTAATGCTAAAAAATGAAGAAGAAGAAGAAGAAGAAGAAGAAGAAGAAGAAGAAGAAGAAGAGAGACCTCTCCGCAAAAACGTCTGGCAACTAGACCGAAATTATGGCTTCTACACACACACAAATCTGACAAGAGGCCCATTTCATTTTAACAGACAGGCTATCCCCCCCCCCCCGCTGGTTGGTAATCATAATCCAAAGGGAGAATAAAATTGTCAGCAATACTTTCTCCTCTCTGTGCTCTACATGAAGTTATATTGGAAGGGGTGACGGTAATATTCTCATTTGCTCAGGAGGAAGCAATCGCTGCAAGAGCAAATAGGAATATAATAGAGCTCGTGGAAGGTGAGTCAGTAGCAGCAACAGCAGCTGGTGAACTCATGATTTGCCAAGAGCATCTGGCAAGGTGAAGCAAGCATGAGTGTGCTTGGATGCATTTCCCAGCCATTTCTACTTGCGTTGGCATCTGGAGGACTGCATCTGCTCCTTCCTTCCAGTGGCTAGTACAGACAGGGCAGGTCTTTATTACATGTGTTTCCTCATTAAGAGGGTAATATGTGAATCGGAATTTTTTTTAAAGGCATTGTAATAATGCATTCCTCAAGGAAAGACCCTACAAATGTTTGAGGTTCAATACACACCCACACAGGCAGTTTAGTTACAAACAGAGGTATTTGGGTCAAAATGTAGCAAGATCAACTTTCTTCTACCTTGACTGCAAGTGCAAAATAGCAGAGGGAGGCAAATGAGACTTCCCAAAACATAATATGCTCTCTGAGTGAAACATCTGCCATGTTTTTCTATGATGGAAGGGAAAACAGGTGTCAAATGCGTAGGGGAAAGCCGATTATTTCTAAGTATGTGAAAGAGACAGAAACAAGCTTAAATAAGAGTTTTCATTTTATTTTCAAAGTGTTCTGTAATCTAGTTCTTATACTGCAATTTGCAGAAGTCATATTTTACCATTCAAGGTAAACAACATGGTTTGGATGAATAGTGTACCAGAGCCAAACTAGACATGACATTTGTCATGTTGTCTGCTTTTCTACAGTTCATTCTTTATTTTATGAATAGCTGGTGCCCTTGGGGCTGGTGAGTTTCCCTCCTATAGGGTGAGGGGTCCTAGTTGGGACTGGGATGGGGCAAAGAGTTAAAATAGAGGTGGCTAACCAATGGCCCTCTAGATGTCGCTGAACTACAATTCCCAGCATCCTCTGACAGAAGAACATAAGAGACTGCCCCAGAATGAACTTAATTTACATTCATCTTACCTGGCAATTATGAGAACTTCTTTCTGGTGTAGTTCAGAAATTCAGTGAACTTTGTGACACTTCAGTACTTTGTTTCAAACACTGATTATCTTAAGAGAGACTAGTATTTTTAAAAAGTTTTAAAAGCCAAGGTTTTTTTGTTTTTTTTGAAAGAAACACACACATTGATCTGCCACTTGAACATTTCAGTATGTTATCTAACTTTGCCAGGTGTTACAGTGTGCCCTAGACATTTTTGGTTTGTGCTTTTGTTTTCTCATCAGACCTAAGATTCTTGTCATGTCTTGCCTAATATCTGACAAGCCTGGCGTTATCTGGGTTATTCCCCCCCCCCGCAATGAAAACATAACTCAACAATGAGTGAACATAACATACATTGTTGTCAACAGACATAATGCACCGTCTTAGTCCGGTACACTTTAACAGGAAAGGATTTGACATTTGCGAACTTTCCTTGCATTTCAGTGACCCAAACTGGACTCCCAAATTAGTTTGAGGCGGCAACAAGATGTTATCTTGGCAAATGCATTTCTCCAAACTCACATTTGCCAAGATAACACGTTTACTGAACTGAGACAGCACATTATATTGTCCACTGAGAACAATGGCTGTTAAAGGTCTGTGTAGAAGACAGATCTTTGGTTGAGTTTTCTTGCTTTAATTGTAAAAAAGGGGTCTAACAATCAAGATACCATTAGGCTTGTCAGATGTTATTAGATAAGATGTGACAACACTCTTAGGTCCATTGGAGGACCAGTTAACACAAAACCACGGTCATGTAGTGGTAAATTTTGAAGTGAAGGTGAAGGAACTAATAATGAAAGCCCCCATAACCCCATAGTCCAAAAATGGAAGCAGCTGTGTCAAGCCATTATTTATTCACTCCCTTCCCAAACAGCAGTACTACATGATAACAACCAATGTATTAGGATCAGAACAACATCATTCTATGTATAGTTTCCTTGGGAGTAGTTTCCACTGAACACAACAGTGCTCACATAAGTTTGACTCATAAAACACATTGAGCTTTAATGAAAGGTCTTCAGCTAGCTGAAATGCAGCCTATAACTTTTCATTAGAAAGTGCCCATCATCTTGCAAAGAAGTGTTTCCATTTAAACTGCTAGCCTGAAGTTGGAAACCTATCAAAGAAAAGGAAAGAAGTACCCAGGCTGTGCTTGTTTATATTCCTCATTCCCTTCGTTGGGCACTTCCCTGGGCACCTCCAGACTATTACCATTTTGTGGGAGGTTTGTGCAGTTAGTAGATTAAAGCACTCCTTTGTCCTAGCAAAACGAGCCCACTTTAAAAAAAGAAATGGACTCTGTGTGGTTAGGGAGATGATGTGGAAATGACTTCAGTGTGAATGCTCCTTGCCATATAGCCTTCTTGTAAAAGAAACCAGAATGCATGCTTAATAAAGACAAGAACTGTGAAAGCAGATCAGGACCAATGCTCAATATATAAGAGCCCCAGATCAATTTTTGTACCTACTGACTCTTCCCCCTCATCCACCATTTCCCCCCCTCAATTGTTTTGAAGAAACAAAGATGTCACACCATGACATACTTGTCAAAGAGGATTTGGGCAGATTTTTCAGTATTACAGAAACTGCAACATTTCACCTTTCCTGCCTCTGGTGTTTTGGTCAAATTGGTGGTGATATGTCACCTAATGCTCTTTAGGTCAAAAAGCCACAAAGCAGTTCATGGAAAGGTCCTTTTATTAAGTGTACCTAAGAGCAAAATGTCACAGACAGTTACTAGCTACGTTACATTTACTGCCGTCTAAGGAAGTCTGTGCATCAGCTTGCAAGTTTTAAACTTTCTGTGTATGGAATGGATGAGTGTCAGTTTTTTAACAACTCATTCTCTGCTTCTGTCCTCATTCCTTGCCCCATCAAGGATGCGTTTGAAGTACTGGCTGAAAACTATGAGTTCAGAGAAGATGAAGGGCATTGCCTTGCATTTAGGAGAGCTGCTTCTGTGTTGAAATTTCTTCCTTTTGCTGTCGTTAGAGTAAGTGATGTTGAAGGATTGCCTTGGATGGGAGAACAAGTCAAAGCGATCATAGAGGTAAGTTATAATGCCTTTAAAAACACACACAGATACATTGTCTTTTTAGTGTTTTGATGTTAGCAGGATTGTCGATTGAAGGTGGAAAACAATTAAAGAACAGGTATTGTGGGATGAATAATAAACCCAATTAAATGAAGGCTACAAACGCTGGACAATGCATTTAGCGATAACTTGATTCTGACCAAGCTAAGCCTCCTAGAGCAAAATATATATAGGAGACTTAGTTTGGTCAGAATTGAGTTAACGCCTAGGCTTTTTAGACTTGTCTACCTATGTCCTATCTGGAACCAAAGGGGGGACATTGTTTGCCAGCTGTAGAATATATTGGCATTATTTTCAGCTCTCCTGACTCCACGACTTAGACTGCAGCCTTCAGGGGTGCCAACTTGGCCCCGCGACTGTGCAGCATGCATGGCCCTGGCACTGAAATTTGTGGGTGCCTGGCCTCTTCATGGGGAATTTTGTGGGTGTTTGGGTACCCATGGCCCAGGGAATTGGCATCTATGGCAGCCTTCATCTTAAAAGAAAACTGCCAAGCTTTTAGAAGTTAAGTTTGTAAACATGACCTCATCAGACTTTATTCTCCTATAAACAAACCCTATAAAAAAACCTTTCTACAATAAAGATCTGTATGCATCTCATATATACAGGATATAATAGAAGATGGGGAGAGTCCTCGAGTGAATGCTGTGTTAAACAGTGAAAACTATAGATCAATAAAAGTAAGTCTATTTTGCTCTTTTCTTTTTTTGCACATAGAATTGATCTTCTAGCTCGCCCCCTAATGTGTTGCCTTCCTTTCCATTCAATGTGCACAATTGCTTGGTTTCAGACATGAAGGGAAATCTTATTATTTCAGTCAATGGATCAAATAAGAAAATGACTGCTTAAGTGTACATGTTCTCTCTGTTGAAACAAATGAAATAGCTTTTACAGGCAAAGGAGCATCACATGTCTATTCAAGTTCTCAATCCTGTAAGAATTACTAGATGGAAACTATAAGAAAACAAATATTAAATGTTAATTTAGATTTTTAATATATATATATATATATATATATATATATATATATATATATTGCCAGTACAGTATTTCAATGCCACCTTTCAGGGCCAAAGTTATTCTGAGGTGACTGACATACAAAGTTATTATATAAAATATGTTACAATGAATGCTCAAAGTCTGGTGAATTTTGACATTTACACATGAATCCTGGCATCAAAGAAGGATTTTATGACTGTCCAAATTATATATGTCAACATTTGTACAACTGAGCAACATTTTCTCTCCTCACACATAGAGGTTAGTTGGATTTGGAGGAAATGGATATTAAGAAGAAACTGAGTATGATTTCCAGGTTTTTTAATATATATATTTAAAAAAAATTCAGAACAATTACACCACACTTATTTTCCTCATGTAGAAAATGTAGATTGTGAACAGTTTGTGGGGTGGTAATACAGCTGTGAAAAAATGACACACACACAGACATGTAACAGAATTTCATTCTACAAATAGTTTACTACAACCAGAAACTGTAAGTAGCATTGCATAGCTTGACATCAGAAGAACGAAAGGAGCAAAAAGATAGAAAGGAAGATGCTTGGATCAGAGAAAAAAGAGAAACAAACAAGCACTAGCCAACTCACAGGATACGTTACAACTCCACCTACTGTTGGGAAGGAACAAAATATGTTCATAGACAGTATACATTGATCAGTAGTTTTTGTTTTTTGTTTACCTTTTCTGACCAGGAACTCACCTTTAACCCAAACATGCCTTTGGGGACCCATTTCTTAATTTTTTAATCATCTATCTATATGATGGTAGTACTGCAACCAAGACTCACTTTATATCAAGCTATCGCTTAATAATAGGTCCCAACCCATGGACTGAAGACCAATGATCTGAATCGCTTTGCACATTGTAACTTCTTCTGCATCCCTTTTCAATGGTAGGTGTACCATTCTTCTGTAAATTCCAGAGCACACCTGCAATCTTTTCTTCAGGTGAACAATACTGAATGTCAACAATTTCTTGTTAATGCCTGCTAAACCTTTTCGGACTCTTGATTGTGCTTGAACACTGATATTGGTTCAGGTCTATCCAATCTTAAATTTAATCTAAATGGCTTCTTGATGTGCTTTTGCACCTGCCACATATTATTCTTCCATTGAGGGAGATGCATCAGTTGCGTCCTTTCAACTGGTCCAGCTAATAGTTCCTTCCCCATGTTGGTGGACTTGAGAGTGGTGGCACCCCCAGCCTAGTCAGCCTCCACATGTCCAATTCTCTTTTAATCTACAGTTGCTTGCAGTTGCAATTTCATGTGGATTTTTTCCCCTTGGCTACCATATCCCTGTTTTCACTGCATTCCAGTCACTTTGTGCTCTGACTCTTCCTACACAACATCACTGCAGCTCCAGATCTATCCCTATAGATGTAACAGCATCAGTAGTGGACAGTGGACTGGGCTGGGCAGGGTTGTGTTGCTAATCAATGCTGCATGTTGCTGCCTGTTACTGAAAGGATGACAGGAGAGGTTGTTGTGTGGAGCTTGAAGTGGTGCCTACTTCATCCTACTTCTATGGTGGTTTTCACTTTGTTTGAGTACCTCACTTGAGCATTCATCCTGATTTGTTCTGCACAAAGCTTGCATGGAGGTTCTGTGATGTCTGCTGTTGATTGAGCAATGGTTCTGATTTGTTCGTGTGGAAATTATATGACTTTCCATCAATCCATTGTTGTTGTCCCACACTTTCTAGCACATTTCCCCATCAGTTTCCTTGCTTTTTTACTTGTACATTGTAGTGCAAGGGTGCCAGAGTACCTGAATCTACTTTAATTGTGCAAACCTAAATTTGCTGGTATGTGACTGAATTCCTTCCACAAAATAGTTACAATCTGGAGTGGACCTTTGTATCTTTTTCAAGCTGAAATGTCCCAGTATCATTGTGATATTTTTGTTTCCAATTAAAGCTCCTGTCCTCCTTTCCTTCCATCTGGATGCTAGAGTGATTTGTGATGTTTCCCAGGTCTTTCATTTCAAAATGTTGATTTGATTTGCATATTATCCCATTGCTTGTCTCTCTTTTGTTAAAAGCAAATCATTATATCAACAATGTAAAAGCAGCCCACATATGCCCATTTATTCTCCTGTTTTCTGGAGTGCAAGTTTGGATTGGTTTTACCTTGTAGGAATCATTTCTTGGTAAGTACTTCATTTATTTTCTCATTCCATGCTCCAGCAGCCAGTTTAATTCCATAGACACTCTTTTGAGGTTTACACATGAGGTTCTTGTCCTTTAATTCCTTTAAATGGGGTGGCTGGTCCATGTAAGTGTCTTCCTTTATGACACCAGGCAAGAAGGCAATATTTATGCCTAGGTCCTTGATTTGCATCCCCCTTCTAGCTGCCACACTTAGGAGTGCTTTTATAGTGATGTGCTTTACAACTCGGATGAATGTTTCATCATATTCTTTGGCCACAAATCTATAAACGGAACACCTCTTCTGCACTGCATATTATTTTAAATGTCCATTTACATCCTATAGTTTTCCGTCCAGGTAGCAACAGGGTGAGCATCTATGTCTTATCATTGTGAAGGTTTTGGTTCTCTCCTGCTGTTGCCTCTTTCTGCTTCCTGGCCTCATTGTTGGGCAGATTTGAGATTACTTTGCAGGATGAAATTTCAACATTTTCCCTCTCTTGGCAAAACCTTTAGCTGTTCCAGTTGAACACCAGGCACCCATTGCCATGCTAGTTTTGCAGGGCCAGTCCAATACATTTTGCTGCCTGACAGGAAGGAAAAAGTATCATCCCTTGCAATTCCAAATCCAGCAGATGGCCATGGCATGATTCTCTAGTGTTTCGTATCCTGTTCCTGTTGATAGGCTTTCACTTCCTTTCCTTTGTATTCCTCCTATTGTCTGTGCAGAGTATTTGCCGCTTCCATTGAAACTTGTTTCTGGGTGCTGCCATAAGCTCTGATAATTTTTCAAGCATCTCGTTTTTCTGCTTCACGAGAGACGTGACAGTGTGCCTGGAATAGTCTTCCATGAAGGTCACCAGGTATTTGCTCCCACTTGGCATGTGAGTCCTCTTGGGTTCACAAATGTCACTGTGGATACTTTCCAAAGAATGAGTAATCTTGCTTTGGATGCTTTTGGGAAGAAGGGTGCTTTCACTTTTATACAGCACATGCCCTACACTCCAGTGTCTCCTCGTCTCCTTTGCTGAATTTTGCTTTGTGAACTCCTCTATGGCCCCTGGAGTTCTCTGTCCTAGGCATCTGTGCCACAAGCGGGTGCTGAATGGTATTTCAGCCTGCTTGTTCTTGTAAATGAATTTGTACAGGTGTTTGTTCACAATTGACTTCTGATTTTTGTTCTTCTGGTAATGGCCTCTTACCTGGTCTGGAAGGTAGGCGGTGGTTGCAGCCCAGCACGGCAGCCCCTCATACAGCTGATGGTCAAATTGACTTCACCATGGTGGCCTGCCATTGGAACGCCTCCCCGGCTGGCTGCCATCCTGATGTTGGAATTTTCCCAATCAGGGTCAAGCTGAGGGTGGGAGTGGAGCCTGGGTGGTGGACCTGAGTGGAGAAGTCTTCACTCTGGCCCGCCTCCAGGAGCTAAAGGCTGACTGGCCCCAAGGATGGCACAATGGAAACTTACAAATTTGTGATAAGATGTACAAAATTCATACTAATCTGAACATCAGGTTTTGGGGAGATGTGCAAGTTTCTCCATCCCATCTTACTGAAGGTGCAGAAAGCAGAAGCACAAGTCAGGATTCATTTTTACTTGTGAGTAAGTTTAGTTGGCTCCTTTGAGACTAATTTCAAAGGAAATTTCTTTGTCCTGAAGCATAAGTGCAGGTAAAGCTACTCACTAACAGAAAGACAGTTATCAGTGAATCTAACGACTCACAGTTTTAAAAGAGACAATATTCTTTAGAGGAAGAAAAGTTTTTAATTTTGTTTCCTTTTACTATCATTGATAGCCCATTTTTTATATAAAAAAGAAAACCATTCTAATCTTTACACAAGAACTAATACAACTTCTTTGAATCCTCTAGGTCCTATTAAAACACTGCTAAGCAAACAAAGTACTAAAAATTAATAGATAAGAATCTAAATAATTTTTGAAAAATGAGATTACAAAATACAATTACTCTTCCTTATAAACAGAAAGCTGTCCACAAAGAGTAGGTAATTTCACTCTTTATATCTTAAATGTTGAGTAATATGTATTTTAAATTGTCCAGGATTTCCATCCCCTTCTTTTCTTTATCATAATTGCTTAAAAAAATAGTCTCATTAGAAAGACAAGATAAAATTAGCATGGTCCATGTTTCAAAGACTGGACTCACTAGGAAGAGAATGATAATGGGACTTTACAGACAGTTCTCAAATCAAATGAATGGCTGTGAAGCATTGAGGAAACACCACATTGATAAAATATATATAGAAGTGCATTGTTCATGTAGGATTCATATCTGGAAATGTTTGCTGCACTTCACTTTTCCTATAAAAATATTAGTATAGCAATTGTCAATTAGTCAAACGCATTATTTGGAATAATCCACCAGGACTTTTCTCCTGTAAAACCTTCAGAGAATGGAAGGAATAAGACTCAGACAAGGGTATGGATGTGCTATTGAATAAGTCCTGTTCATTTCTGTAAGACTTGCGCAGGAGAAGCTCCCAGTGGGTAGTGCCTATTTCTGGCTACCTAGCCAGAATATCTGATCTGAATATGATGTTTCTTGAATATCTGATAGAATCATAGAGTTGGTAAAACTTTTGTGGCTAACTAGTTCAACCCTTCCGCTCAGTGCAAGACTTGAAGTTCTCGTACATAAGTTAGTGAGTTTTGTTTATTTAATTTATGAGTCACTTTGCACAGCAGACAGTCCTGAAGTAAATACATTTGGTCCAGTTCTGTTTACCAGTGCTTTGTTGTGCCCAGAACTGTCATGGAATTCTACTCAATATTGATCCAGAGTAGATTCCACTGTATAGTTAGCAGAGTAAAAACTTAAACATGTTGCAGGATTCCCAAAAATTAGACCAGAGGCAATTATATTTCATCCAGCAGAGCTTTACTGCTACTGAAGACAAATGAGCGTAATAGTCACAAATTCAATACCTTCAGGGTTGGCACTGTCCATAAGAAATCCAGTTGCAGCATACTTAACTTAAACTTACAATACCTTATAATAAGCCTAAACTTTAACACTCAGCATGCTATGTACAGTGGTACCTCGGGTTACAGACACTTCAGGTTACAGACGCTTCAGGTTACAGACTCTGCTAACCCAGAAATTGTATCTTGGGTTAAGAACTTTGCTTCAGGATGAGAACAGAAATTGTGCGGCGGTGGCGTGGTGGCAGTGGGAGGGCCCATTAGCTAAAGTGGTACCTCAGGTTAAGAACAGTTTCAGGTTAAGAACGGACCTCCAGAACGAATTAAGTTCTTAACCTGAGGTACCACTGTATAGAACACCACACCAGAAGGAAAAGAGAGAGAAAGAGAAAGGAGAAGGATGATGATGGACACATGTCTTGGTTAAACAGGCCACAACTTTATTGGTAGCAGCTTACAGGTGAAAAAGCAGGTGAGACACCTGAAGACTCTGAAAACTGGTGACACAAGAGATTTATCTCCCAGTTCACCTTCTCAGCATGCTCAGGAAAGAAGACTAGCTTGGGGCAACCCACAATGTAGGCCTTTCCTGCCACACCCACAATCTGATTCAACATCCAATATATCATCAATATTAGGTCTTTGTTATTGCTATCCCTAAAGAAGAAAAACCAAATGACCATTTCATAAAGCTGAAGATAATTTATTTTAATACATTTTGTTAAATGAAATTAATAATAATAATATTAATATTTATACCCCGCCCATCTGGCTGGGTTTCCCCAGTTACTCCGGGCGGCTTCCAACAAAATATTAAAATACAACAATTCATCAAATATCAAAAGCTTTCCTAAACAGGGCTGCCTTCAGATGTCTTCTAAAAGTCAGATAGAGACTCTCCTCCCTGCAAGAGAGGGGAGTGGTTGTGGCCGGGAGCCGGACTCCGCCTCAAGCAGGGGGCGTTTGCCCCCTGCCTCCCACTCACCTGGCTGGCGCCCACGCCCGCGGCCAGGCACCCAACCAGGTGCCTTCAAGGGGGCATGTACAGCAGCCTAAATTGCTGCGGTGCCAGCCTCCAACCCTCACTTTTCGTCGTCTCGTCGCGTCGTCCCAAGGCCGCTTGCATATCTTGATGATACTGTCTAAACACCAAACCCTTCCCAATGTTCTGTCTGAGCAAGAATTGTAGCTTGCCAGATAGGACAATACTCCTTTTCCTCTTCCCCCCATGTGCTGTTCTGGGGGCTTTTCCAACACCCTCGAGCCAATGTCAAAGTGCAGGGAAGGGGGCACATGGGAGAGGAGAGGGGGAAAATTGCCTTGGCAGGGCTTCCATTGGCGAGGTGTATTAGGAGAATCCTGTCCCAAGAGTGGCAGAAAGGTTTGACGCTGGAAAATCTGAAGATCTGCGTACAACAGCATTAAGAGTGTTTGCCATCTTCATAATTCATGGACTCCTACCAGACATGAACTCTGTGGTCATCATTTGCAATGGAGTTGGGGCAATGGGGTTGAGACTCTTTCCTTTGTGCTAAAATGCCAAAGAGGGAAACATGGAAGCATTGTTGTCCACAGCTATCCCAAAGCTCCACAGATCATTAAACTGAGCATCATTCCATTTTATGTAGCTCTTCACTTCTGTTTTTGGAGTGGGACTGAAGACATCTGAGAAGTGGTACAGGATGGGTTTCCGGACACTGGAAGAAGTAAAATGCGACAAGAACTTAAAACTGACAAGAATGCAAAGAGCAGGTAATATCCTGTTACCATGGAATCTAGGTTAAGTTTTGAAAGCAGCATGAATCAGAATAGCTATTACTGATGAGTGTAAAAATATGATCTATTTCATCCACATATGTCTTACATATTTATTGGCTATTCACAGAATATGTAATAAAGCTGAATATTTTTTTACCAGAACATGCTTGTTTTGAAGATCTCTATTTCCCATGATAAATTACAAGGTCAATCATCCTAGGTAATATAAAGAAAACTCTCCTGATTGGTTTTAGGTTGGAAAATGAGATGTTTCATATTTTATCTCAATAAACATTATCTTGATAGGAAGCATTCTCTTGTTAAAATGAAATAAATTAGTATTGCCAACAAATATTGTTCTAAGCCACAAAATAACTGCACAAGAATCACATAAATTGGATTTTATGCTATAAATAAGTCAAATTCTGTTTCTTTGGTAGCTCAGTGCTCAGAGAGAATGTGCCATTTATTTGTTTTATTTGTCTTGATGATAATCTTCTCTTCTTCCCTTCCATCTTACTTAAATGTTCACTTTTTTCTTCAGCAAAATCAAAACCTAACCATCAGTCCTTCAATGCCAACCACGAGCTAGAAAATAGAGTTCTAGATGAATTTATGCCAAAGGCCTAGCCTCTGGAATTTTACAATATCTGTCGGTTCAGTTTTCAGGAAGAATTATAAATGAAACTTCATACTCAAAACTGTTTGACCATCTCAGTGGGTTACCTCTCATTTTGCATAAAATATCCAAAAATGTATACTTTTTACATAATATGTACAACAATATAGACTTATTATTTGAGGCCTTCTGTTTCAGTGGCCCTTTGTCTGGTTTCAAAAAGAAGCAATTTTTGGATTGAGTTTATTCTGTATGAAAACTAATCACTGAACAATTTCAGCCCCTATCTTCCCCTGTGTGTTCTGCCCCCCAAGGCTCCCTGCTCTCAAATGTCGCAGGCAGCTCTGTGGTCTAAACTATTGAGCCTCTTGGGCTTGCCAATCGGAAGGTCAGTGGTTTGAATCCGCATGATGGGGTGAGCTCCTATTGCTCTATCCCAGCTCCTGCCAACCTAGCAGTTCGAAAGCACACCAGTGCAAGTAGATAAATAGGTACCGCTGTGGCAGGAAGGTAAACTGCATTTCCATGCAGTCTGGTTTCTGTCATGGTGTTCCATTGCACCAGAAGCAGTTTAGTCATGCTGGGCACATGACCTGGAAAGCTGTCTATGGACAAATGCTGGCCTGAAAGTGAGATGAGCACTGCAACCCCATAGTCGCCTTTGACTGGACTTATGATAACCATCTAGGGGTCCTTTACCTTTCATCTTTACATAAACTCTGTAGTCCTGCTTTGTGTTTTCAGTGTTGCAAGACTCCTAGAGCATTATCTGAACCATGGATCTCATGAGAGTGCCAAGTGCAAGTTCCTTAACCAGAGCTACCCATCCATTTCTTTCAGATACTTATTCCTACGCTGCCCCCATCTCACTTGTAGTACAATAGGTACAGATAGCCACATTTCCCCCTTAACTGGAAAAATCTCATTCTTCAAGACTTTTCTGTTTTGAAAACAAGGATGGTCTTATTGTAGTCGACATCATTACCTATATTTTTACATCCTCTTTTTGTGTGGATGGGAGGAAACCTCGCCCATCTGGCTGAGTTTCCCCAACAGTATAAAGTAGCCAATCAAAAATAATCAGATAGAACTCTGGAAAAGGACAAAACCTGAATAAAACAAGGCATCACTCTTAACACTGCAGTCCTATGCATGCTTGCATACCAAAGCAAGCATCATTGAATCCATTGTACAGTGGTACCTCAGGTTAAGTACTTAATTCGTTCCGGAGGTCTGTTCTTAACCTGAAACTGTTCTTAACCTGAAGCACCACTTTAGCTAATAGGGCCTCCTGCTGCTGCCGCGCCACCGGAGCCCAATTTCTGTTCTTATCCCGAAGCAAAGTTCTTAACCTGAAGCACTATTTCTGGGTTAGTGGAGTCTGTAACCTGAAGTGTATGTAACCTGAAGCGTATATAACCCGAGGTACCACTGTATCTGGAAACAAACTAACACACTGGCACCCAAAGAATAGCAACGTCAGTGCTAAACAAGTCTTTTTTTGTGAAACTTTCCAAAGACAAAGATCACTAGAGAAAACTCTACCCACCCATTCAATATAGGAAGCAGGGACTTGTAGAAAGGCTGCATGGCAGATCTTAACATCACGGCAGGTTTGTGTATTTGGATCTGAGCCGCCTGAATGAGGAAACCTTCTGGGACAGGCAGATTAAAATATTGTAAAATGATTGACCCTGTGGAGCTTGTGTATCTTCCAGTGATGTTTAATGGACCTTTTATTTTGAAACAGAGGACACGCAGAATTGTCACATAAGAAAATAAATAGTCTCCTTTGAAATAAAACAAAATCTTGGATATTTCCTTTCCCCTGCATTCTTTTTTAAAAATATATTTTTTCCTGGTAAAATGTCTGCATTTAGTTGAAAAATGTCACTCATTTAGCATAGGATCAAAATCTCACTGACTCCTGTCGCTTAGGGGAAATTTCTTGCAATGATATAACTACTTTGCAGGAAATTTGACACACATATTTATTCCATGGAATATTCATGGAATATCAGCCAGCTTTTGGTTAGAAAACAACAATGGTGAGTGAACTATTAGTGAAAGTTATTTTTTGGCCTTGGTACATTTCCATAATATATTATGATCATTATTCCAAGCCTACGAGGTAGCTAATTTTTAGCTTAGATGGCAAGCAAAGACTGACAGTGAGTTGAGCAACATCCAATTAGTCCCTGCTTCATCTGGGACTTGAACTTAGGCCTCCTAGATTTTCAAGCTTAATATGTTGTCCACTAGACTCTGCTCATTATACCAAACTTAAATTGCTTTTCAGGATTCCTGCACTATGAAGACCTTGTTAGCTGTGTATCTAAGGCAGAGGCAGATGCAGCAAGCCTAATTGTTAAGGAGTCTGTGCAGAGATTTTCCCCCAGTGCTTTGGTAACTTTGACTGGTGGCTTCAGAAGGTATGTATAATGAACCATGGGCCTTTTGGCCACCTTTGATTTGTGGGACATCATGTCCCAAAGGGTGACATGGGGGGTAAAGCTCTCTTGGGACCAATCTCACATACGGTCCATCCTCCAAGGCCTCAAGAAAGCTTTCCCTGCTCCCAAAACCAGGTCATTAAAAGCTTCCATGGCCCAGGTTTCTACTGCCCCTACTGCCCATAGGGTGTTGCATTTGTGTTTTAGGGACCCATCACCACCCTGATTCCAACTGCCTCCTGGAAAGAATTCTCATCCTTTGATCACATGTACCTACATCACTGGGGGGATGGGGAGGGGAAGACTCAGAGGAGGTTGAGGGATGGGGAGAAGGACTGTGCAAAAGTGCAGTTGAGTTTTTGCACATGTTCACTTAGAAAGCTCACATAGATTCAACCAACCCTTTTGTGGCAAGCGGCGGGAAGCTATCACGTCTATTTTGGCCCTCAATCTAAATACCTAGCAGTGTATAGAAGCAACACATACACCTGTCTCAGAGGCAGGACAGATTGAGGGCAACACTCTCGAAGCAGCTCTGAAGGCTGGAGTGACCTCTTTGAGACAGATATGTCTATTGCTGCAATGTTATATTTTATTCAGACATGTGCGTGATTCCTAGGATTGCTTCTCTGTTATTTAAATGATTTCTCCCCTATATTGCTTTTTTGACAAGGGAATACAGACACTACTTAGTAGCCTGATAATCCCAAAAGTATTAAACTTCAGGAAAATTGATCTGAAGCCCAAGACAGTTTGTTAATGGGTGGATCATTGTTTCCTAGTTGTATTAGAAAGAGGGGCGTGTTTTCTGTAAATCTGCTGTCTTATCAGCACAGTGAAGACGTGATTGCTGTTTGTTTTTCTGTTTTGTACCTTTTGAAGTACATTTATATGAAAGTGAAGCATATATTACTCATCCAACTTTCTTCCCCAAGGTTCTTACACATGCCACATCAACAAAACATGACAGCAGAAGCTAAGATAGTTCTCTGCAATCTGTTCAGCCCATGTGTTGCATTTTTATATCTTCAGATTTAACTGTATATCTCTGCTTTGCAAAGAGCTGAGTTTTAGCTAAGTGTTTGTCAGAGTTGGAAATTAATGTTTTGCCAGTTGTTCCATGGTGGTACTGACCTGTCATCTTGTTTGTGGTGAAGAAATCCAGCAATAATTTCAGCACTGATTTTAACATTCAACCACTTTCCATGCTATACTATTCCAAAAGTGTCATGTTAATTGTCCCTAAGTAGTGCTGAAGTATGGTTCCTTCTCTGGCCAACATTTCCTTCACATGAAAGGTCACTCCAGAGAGGCAGAGACTTCAGGTGATAAGATAAAACATGGCTAGTTCTTCAACCAGAGGTCACTGCCTTTTAAAAAAGGAGGGAAATGGGTTATTGACAGTAATCTGACACATTTTTTTTTTACATCTTTTCACATGAGTCAGCTATCAGGCCACACTGCTCAGTTCAGAAGCCACAAAACTTTTCAGCAGAGGCAATTTCTAACCAAACCAATCATTTCTACTTTCTTAAATGCCTACATACAAAACAAGCTGGTTTTTCACTGACCTGAAGTGAAATGCAGCTTATGTCAGCCACAGGTTAGCTCTTATTCATAACAAATAAAATATGGCAAGCAGATATGAAACACAAATCTATGGACAGTAAATAACACCAAAATAGATTTACATTGAAATATAATGCCTTAATTGGTTTGTGCATTGCAGCCTGAATCAAGTACAGAAAGCGAGCAGGTTCAAAGTAAATCTGAATCTAGAAAGCTATGTGAATAATGCACCACTTCACAATTCTCAGGTGAAGTATTAATCTTTCAGCTGAAGTCATTGGAACTTACTCCCCAGAATGCATGCTTACGATTTCAGACTTGGGCCATAATTCTGAAATCACTTATCTAGAAGTAATCACTACTGAAGTCAGTGGACTTTACTTCTGAGTAAAAGTAAAGGTAAAGGGACCCCTGACCATTAGGTCCAGTCGTGGCCGACTCTGGGGTTGCGGCGCTCATCTCGCTTTATCGGCCGAGGGAGCCAGCATACAGCGTCCGGGTCATGTGGCCAGCATGACTAAGCCGCTTTTAGCAAACCAGAGCAGCGCACGGAAATGCCATTTACCTTCCCGCTGGAGTGGTACCTATTTATCTACTTGCGCTTTGACATGCTTTTGAACTGCTAGGTGGGCTGGAGCAGGGACCGAGCAACGGGAGCTCACCCTGTCGTGGGGATTCGAACCGCGACCTTCCGATCAGCAAGCCCTGGGCCCTGTGGTTTAGACCATAGAGCCACCCGCGTCCCTCTTACTTCTGAGTAGACGTGGGCAAATATGTCATTGTTGTTTCTTATTTTTCCAGTCCACATTTCCATACCAGCTTGTGATTTAAAAAAAAAACACCATCATGAATATTCATTAGTATTTCAGTGTGAATCTCTCCTAATGTACATATGTTTCATGGCATTTTGCCTAATAATACACTTTTTTTCAAAGCAGTTTCCCTTATTACAATGTATTTGTGTATATGAATTTCACTAACATATGCATTTTTGTGCAATCTTTGCCCCAGTATATGCACTTTTGTACACATTATTTGACTGGAGAACTGCATTGCATAATCAACGGGAGCACAAATTTTGAAGGCTGACTGTGCTTTGCTTTGCTTATTGTTTCAAAAAGTACGAATTAGGCTGGTTTGCCTTTCAATGCAAACTGAATCTAATCTCCCCCTGCCCTACTTATGAGTAAATGTGGTTGGGATTAGCCTTCATGAAAGTTGTACTTTTACTTGTGCATGTGTAGTGGAAATAAAATGTTCTTTCCCCCCCTCTTGTGATTTGCAACTTTTAGCTTGTGTGTGTCTGGTGTACCAGGCTGGGAGATGATAAAAATGCCTTCAGCAATCACACTTGTATCTGGGTGATTTTTGAAAAACAAATGGCAAAGCAGAAAGTCTTGTGTAAATTTAGAACAGCTGTGATAAAAAACTAAATATATCTCCTGCTTTTCCACCCACACCGTCAATGGGAATGCATTTTATTGTTTATTTATTAAGGCTGTTGAACAAATCAGATCAGTAGACACATTTTGGCAAAGGTGTTAAGAATCAGCACATGATGTTATGAGTTATCAATGTGGCTGCCACATATTATGCACTGCGGCAGTACAATAATAGGTAGGTACCACCTTATACCAAACAAGAAGCATAAGACTTTAAACCTGTCACTAAGGAAGTTTTGTTTATTTCTCACTCTTAAAACAATATTAAGGCATCCCTTCTCTTTCAAGGCAAATTTGGAAGAAAGGCAAAGCCTAGGACTTTCTCAACTTGGTGCTCTCCTGGTGTTTTGAACTCCCAATTCCCATCATTCCTGGCTATTGGTGATATGGGCTGATGGGAATTGTAGTCCAAACTATCTGAAGGACTCTGGGTTGGGAAAGGCTGCTTTAGAGATTAAAGGAGTACCGCCTGCCATATATCACTCAGCCAGAATAGTATAGATCTAAAGTAAATCGTTGGCTGAAAACCATCTCAGTCAGGGAGGTAAGTCTGCATGGTACTTGGATGTTAACACAGTAAACGATGTTGCCACTTTGTACCTAGCTGTGATTTCTCTACGCCTTTTCCTTTGTCTGAAACATTAGCTGTAATAAAGGAAAAGAGAATTTGCACTGAGATGCTCAAGTGCAAATGACAGTAATTTTTGTAGATTTCTTCACTGTGCAGTTCTGGGGATGACAACTGTGTTATCAAGCTGTTATTTCCCCCTTTTTTTGTGGGAACAAATCTACTTTAAGGGAGCATTGTGGTAATTTTGCTGCGTGGATGCTTGAGACAATCAGTTGGTTTGTACATTCTCTAACTTAAACAAATCCTAGTGGGATTTGGCTGTTCTGTCAAGGACAGAGGCTAAGAAGAGCCTTTGGACATGTTCCATGCCCTCAGTTCTGCCTCTGGTAAACTACTCCAGTGCACATCAGGGATTCCCCCCAGGGACCATACCAATCCATTCTGTCATATAACCCACCGAAAATACATTCAGTCTCAGTCTAGAGAGTTCTTTGCAGATGCATTTAATAGAACTTGCTGATCTGGTGCGTCTTCAAAAACTTACTACGAGAGAATTGAGTGACATGTTATGCAGTGAGCTATATGAGCAGCATCAGACGAACTCTGAATGATGAGACAAGCTCAAAAGAGACATGTGCACAAGACAAGGGCATGTGCTAATTTGGTGCTTCCAGACCACCTAAATCATATGCGCTCTGTGTTCTTGAGCCGCTGCCTGTTTGAGAGTTGACATCATTGACCTAGTGCAAACACCGCGATGCACGTTACCTATGCTGCCTTTGTGGTGTTGCCTGCATAGGTAAAGGTAAAGGGACCCCTGACCATTAGGTCCAGTCGTGGCCGACTCTGGGGTTGTGGTGCTCATCTCGCTTTATTGGCCAAGGGAGCCGGCGTACAGTTTCCGGGTCATGTGGCCAGCATGACTAAGCCGCTTCTGACGAACCAGAGCAGTGCACGGAAATGCCGTTTACCTTCCCGCTGAAGTGGTACCTATTTATCTACTTGCACTTTGACGTGCTTTCGAACTGCTAGGTTGGCAGGAGCAGGGACCGAGCAACGGGAGCTCACCCCGTCGCGGGGATTCGAACCGCCAACCTTCTGATCGGCAAGTCCTAGGCTCTGTCTCTTTTGAGCTTGTCTCATCATTTATTCTTGAGCCGCTGCCTGTTTGAGAGTTGACATCATTGACCTAGTGCAAACACCGCGATGCCTGTTGCCTATGCTGCCTTTGTGGCGATTCCTGCATAGTGGTGCTGAAATACACCTCCAATTCTAGGAACAGAAGGTGGCCCCAGGAAGATGTGTCCCAAGATAACCAAAATGCAGTATGTGTGTGTGTGTGTTTATCCAAGGAAAAAGAAAACCCTATCCAAGCACCATTGTCCACACCAGATGTTGGGAGACCCTTAAGCAAATAACCTCAGTGAGGTGCCCTCCATGAGTGGATGCATCTATTTCCTATGGTCACTACCTGCCCTCTCTCTCCTGGCCCAGAAGGAGAAAGACTTCTCCTTCTTGCTCCTATTACTGCTCTAATACTTAGAGACGACAGGTGAACAGGCCACAACAGATGGAGTGTTGGCCTCAGGTACTGCTCAGCAATGCTGAACCCTAATGTAGGTCCACACAGCTGCTCATCACTCAGGAACTGCCTTGTTAATTACTGCTAAAAGAATGATAACTTCTGGAAGAAAAATGTGTGCTGAAGTGTATACATTTAATCCTGGAAGCATGCATTGAAGTTTTCACTCGGCTACTTCCACTTTGCATTTGACACACTACACAATAAACCATGTAAATGGTTGTTGTGATTTGTTTATTGTGGGTTCAGTCTAGAACAGCTGTGTGATACGTGTGATCCTCCAGGGAGAGACTCTGTGTACTGACCAGCACTTTCATTGAAAACATCCAAGGGCTTATCTGCTCTTCCTCTTGTCCCACTCCTTTCCCCTGTAGAAAGCAGCTCTTTAGTGCTCATTTGGAGCCAACAGCAATCAGATTTTCAGCAAATTACCAGGCTAAAGAGCCTGTTTTCCCTGGGACAGGGCAAAGGGAAAACTCCTTGGACCTTTGCTTTCTAGGCACAGGACAAGCAGAAATTTGGATGAACCCTAAGTAAACTTCCTAGAACTGAGCTTTTCGGGAGGAGGCTGATCCTGGCACCTCTCTTGTAAGAGAGGTGCATTGCAACCTGCCCTACAGCTCCTGCTCAGTAACGCTTATTTTCCTTCTGTCTTGTCCTTCAGTGGTAGAGAGAAGGAAGTTAAGCTTTGATTCTGCTGGGAACCAGGCAGGATCAGAGTTGAGCACCATCTTCTAAGGGAAGAGAGAAGAAAGCTGAGCTCCTTTCATTCTGAAAACCCTCTAAATCTGGGATGGGGAATGGACTTCAGCTTCTATTATCCATGGCCATTGGCCAAGCTGGCTAAGGAGCAACATCTGGAGGACTCCAGTTTCTCCATCCTTGTTCTTGGGTCAGATCTTGGCTTCCATTTCCCACAGGAGAGCGATGAAGAACAGGGAACTGAGGTTAACCATACTTCTGCAACCTCTAGTGCATCTTGTATTTTCTGTTAGGTATTTAAGTGCATTCAAAATTTATCAGAATCTTATAAACCACTTTGTTTATTGTTGACCAGAACCCAAAGTGGTTTTCATAATAGTGCACATCAATAATAACAAAATCAATAAAAGACCATGAAAATATAATATTACTAAATGACACTAAAGGGTGACACTTTCATCTTCAGGCAGTTAGTACAGGCTTCAGTAACTGTCATACTGGAAGCTTATTCCATTTCATACTGGAGAGGTTGCAGTCGCTTGCATGCTAACATAATTCACTGGCATTCTTTAATGCTCTTTGTCACAAGCAAGCTGATAGATGTTTATTACTGCCGAGACATCTTCAAAAGCTCTACAAGGGACTGGCTGCCGATTAATGTGACCCTTACAAGTGAGACACACACTTGTTGGCAATTATCTTCAATGCATAACTGCCCATCGCTGTGGTCTCCTGTGGCGTCTCAAAGAGTGTTGGTGATGATATACAAACAAGGACGGCAAAGCAATAACAGGAAATGGAGTGGAGTGAATGAAATGGGTCTAAAAAAAGAAAAGAGAGCTCTCCTTGTGAGTAGTTCATGTGAATGCATTCATCTGCATACCGCATAAGAGCAAGCTGTCAAATACCCACAGGAGCCAATGAAGTTATCACCTTTGATTCTTTCTATAATTTTTCTTTTAAGGTCACGCATCATCATTTTTCCTACACGAGGGCCATCCACTTGACAACTCCGGGCTTCTAAATTATACGGACATATTTTTAGAAAGCCTGCCATTGCATAAAAGCAAAATGTTAATGGCATTGCTAAGTCAAATTAAATTTTAATGTCCCCGGTTTAATTTTTCTTTTAGCCCGTTCACATCCTTTAAATAGCATTTAATGTGATTCAGTCGACTTTAATACCGGCAGCTGACCTGAATAGCCTTTTCAATTAGCCTTTTTAGGTGAAGCAAATCTGATACGTTTTAAATAAATAAAGATAGTTTTTATTATTGGTTAAATGCCAATATTCATGGCTCATTTGATCCATTTATTAAGAAGCAATGTCAAAAGAATAGCACTTCTTGTGGAGATCCCTGTTTTAGTGAATGAACTCCTGGTAGGGGGGGAAAGGGATCTCTGTGTGTCTGTTGAGTATGCAAAGGAAACAGCCTGTTAAATGTTATTAAAAGAAAATGATTTGCTCAATTAAAATCACTTGACGAATGTGAATGGGAAACAACAAGTTAACAATGCAAAGAGCCGTGATTAGCTTTTCTTTCTTTTTATACCTGGCGTATAGTGCAATCTCAAAACAAAGTTAGAACTTCGCCTCTGGTCTCTATAGCCAACTATTCTGTGTTCATGTAATACGATTTAATAGAATATCTTCACAGCCAATTCAAGCGCTTTAAAGACACATAGGCTTATAAATAATGGCATTATGGTGATACTTTGAGAGAGCAACTGCAACCCTTTGGTGTGTGCAGCACCATCTTTGATTTGCTCACAATAACGTTGTTTCAGCTTTATTTTAATTTCTCTGTGACAGGCTCTCAAAACCATCTGTACAAAGTGGAGACTCCTACTGAGATAAAACCTTCACTGTACTTAGAAGTGGGGATAGTGAGAGAAATATAAGCCTGAATATCAAGCAGGGAAATCAACGACCCTAATTCTGACATGATGGTGTTCTCTCTCTTTGCCTGTGTAAGCATGTCGAAAGGACTATGACTTCGCTGCACTGAAGTCTGACATAATGCCATTTTTGTGTAACTATTGCTATTGTTGTTTGACCAGCTGCAGTAGTCGCATATGAAAACAATTTTTTATAATTCTTATGAATTTCTGGACCTACCAAACCAAGTAAAAGAGCTTTTGGGGTTTTTTTTGGAAATGTATATTTCAACATTTTTTAAATTTCATTGTAAATCATGAAAAGTCTTTTATTTTTTTACATTCCCACCACATATTGCCCTCCTTTTCTTTACATTTCCAACATTTATTATTTGTTTTGTACATCTTGGCTAGTTTTACTGGTGTTTTATATATATACCATCTGTGCATCATTTTCATTATATTTTCTTTTAATGCACTGCAAGCAGTAAAATTTATTCCCTCTTCTTTCATGCTGCCTTTGATCCCAGAGGCAGTATAGAGCCTGATGGTCTTGCCTGCCATGATTTTGTCTGATCCTCCTTTTAAAGTAGCCCTAGTTGGTGGAGCAAATGGAGATGATGGAGGGCAGAGCTGAAATCAATGGATTAAAGTTACAAGAAATGGGGTTTGTATTGAACATTTAGGATGAACTTTCTGATGCTGGCACATACAGTTTGACAGTGGGGGGGGGGAACCTCCACCGGAATGTGGTGGTATTTTTCTTCACGAGAGGTTTCTAAGCAGAGGTAGAATGCAGCCTATCAGGGATGCTGCAGCAGATGAATTTTGTGCATTGACAGAAGTTCATATTAGATACCCTTTGAGGAACTTGGATTGTATCTGGGATATTTTGGCTCAGCCTTAGGAAGAACCCAGGCAGTATTCATGGGCAGCTTCTTATCAACCATGTTTGCCTACACTTTTGTATTGCAATGGAAAGGAAAATATTCAATAGGCAACAAGCAACATATCAGCCATGCTCATTTGCTCTGAGACATTTATCTTCTCAGATGTTACACTCTGCTGTTACTTAAACTCACTTGCCCCCAGGCACTATTAGAATGTGTGGTGCACTACAGCAGTGGTTTGGTGGTTCTGCAGCCAAAGTATATGCCAACTGTACTAAAACTGAATTATTGAGATGAATTTAAGTGCTAGATTTTCTGTTTCAAATACTGAGTGTCTGCTGATCATGTGTTCCGATAATTTATGATGAGAGACTGCCAAGGCAGATGTGAAAATATCTGAATTACATAAAAATGTTGCTCTTATTTAAAGTGAGACTGCACAAGCAATTGTTGCCTGACAATAAAATGGAAGGGGATCATTCTGAAGAATGTACCACTTTCAAATCTGTGGGAGGAATGTCAAGATGTTCTATACAAACCAACCTCAGCCAAGATCAATGATGGGATTAGCAGTATTTTGCAACAGAATTGTTATCAAATGGTTTTCTAGTAATCTGAAGAGGGCAGTGGTCTTCTGTTCATTTCTCCTTTTACATGCTTGTAGCCTCAGCAGAGTTATTTTGTCTAAGAATGAGACAGTGAGAAATTCTGCAAGTTTTTCAAGAAGGAAAGCGTAGATCCATAGCTTTTGATTTTTCAGGACATGCACTTTATTATTTATAGGATCAAATCAAAGACTAAAGATTACTGAGGTTTTAAGCGATAGGCTTACTGTATCTCACACATCTCTTGGATGGAGGGAGTTAGTCCATACAGTGACCAAAGCTCTTCCAGGAGTTCCCATTAAAATTTCATTCAATAAGTAATCTTGGCTGAAAAGGTGTCAGAAAAAAGTAGGCCTTTAAAAGTACCAAAACGAAGGGTAGTGGTTGTAGGGATTCACCAGGGAGCTTTTCGGGGCTCTGTGCCCCTTCTTTGACTATTGTAGGGTGTGAGAGTGCATGCACAATGTTGTGGCAAGGTTTATGCATACAACTAATGTAAATAACGTACCGTAATGCTTGTCTGACAGACCCCAAAGACTTTTAAAGCTTAGCCGTGCTCTGAACTCAAACAGCAATCCTATATCACCTACCTGGGAATGAGTCCCATTTGATCACGAGTAGGCATTCATACAATTGCATGTTAAAGTGGTTAAGCAGTCATTCCACTCTTTGGGGAAACCATAGCAGCTAGACCTGCATAGTCTTAGCTCAGAGGCAGAACTTATGCTTTGCACACAAAAGGGTCTCAGGTTCAAACCCTGCTATGAAAGACCATTGCATGATATCCTAGAGAGCCACCACTATACTAGATGGAGCTGGTAGACAGCTGTCCTGGACACAGAATTGATCTGCACCTCCATGGACAGCTGTGAGTCCAATATGACTCCCAAGCTGCGCCCCTGATCCTTCAGGGGCACAGTTACCCCATTCAGGACCAGGGAGTCTTCTGCACCTGCCTGCCCCCTGTCCCCCCAAAACAGTACTTCTGTCTTGTAAGGATTCAGCCTCAGTCTGTTAGCTGCCATCCATCTTCCAACCACTTCCAGACACTCACACAGGACCTTCACCGCCTTCACTGGTTCTGATTTAAAAGAGAGGTAGAGCTGGGTATCATCCACATATTGATGAACACCCAGTCCAAACCCCCTGATGATCTCTCCCAGCTGCTTCATATAGATGTTGAAAAGCATGGGGGAGAGGATGGAACCATGAAGCACCCCACAAGTGAGAGCCCAGGGGTCTGAACACTCATCCCCCAACACCACTTTCTGGACACGGCCAAGGAGGAAGGAGTGGAGCCACTGTATAACAGTGCCCCCAGCTCCCAGCCCCTCTAGATGGTCCAGAAGGATGTTATGGTCAGTGGTATCAAAGCCACTGAGCGATCCAGCAGAACTAAGAAACAGCTTTCACCTAAGAGGACAAATGGTCTGATTTGGTACAAGGCAGCTTCCTATGTTCCATAGTTTGATCCTATACAACTGTAAGAACAGACAATACAATGGAAGATTATTGGAATGTTCCAACTGCTAAATGGACACTGGGGGGGGGGGAATGAAACAGATTTACACATCTTTGGGTTCTAAATTTGGCAACTGATATTCAAGGTCCTCAAATCCAGGATGGGCAAAAGGTAGATAGATAGGTAGATCTCTGCTGAGTGATTTGCAATAGATCAGCAAGGGTTTTGTAGATCAATAGGCTGTCTCCCAATCAGGTACTGACTACACCCAGACCAGCTTAATTTCTGCAAGGTGACTGCATCATGTGCCCTCTTGATTCCAAATCAATGGGTTGTATCCAATACAGCTCTAGTTTAAATTCACTTAGCAGTATACTTGTTCCACTGGTGAAATGTTTGGTGCTAGTGGTGAGCAAAAGGTTGCTGGTAACTTTGCTGTGCAATGGATTGCACAGTCTGCTGTGCAGCTAGCCCAGGAATTCTTGCACAAGCAGACTCAGAACGTCAGATAAGGCCCAACATAAATAGCTTTTTTATTTTTTTAATGATTCTCCTCCATGGCTGGTCTTGTGCTAATTGCTTCTTTCTCACCATCGGTACCCCTCTCCTGTAAGAGTCTCAATTGGTTGCCTTTGACCAAGGCTCTGTGCAGCTCTGCTGGTGAGTCATAGCATTTGCACATGTTGGAATATCTGATGTTAATAATTCAGATGTGGTTAATGTGCTTGTATGTGCAGGCCAACCCAGTGTATGGCTCATGTGGTGCAGGAGGTCATTGGCTCCCCCCCCCAAGCCACTATTATGCACTTGGCTGTGGGTGTCAGATCTTGGGGTTCTAGTAAAAAAATGAAGTAGATCCTGCAAGCTTGTATCCTTCCCATCCCTGCTGCAAATGGCAATCTTTCCTTCCTTCCCCCCTCCTCCTCCTGCTCTTGTGCTTTTAGGGGCTGCAAAATTTGCCTTATTGGTAATCCTCAGCCGTGTCCTGGTAATGGGATGATGTGCAATTTGGAGAAGCAGAATAGGAAATACTACCTTTTTTTCGAGCCAATGGATCCAGAACCCCATCAGCAGTAGCCTTTAGTAGCAAAGTCACCACCCTTAACATTGTTCTTACTCGCTGGGACTGATTAAGAGAGTTAATTGTCAAGAACGGGCAAACTTAATGTTTAAGTTCCCTAATCAAAAGCAGCAGCAAGCTGGCATCTCTTCTTTGTTTCTGATCTATCTACCATTTACACTTTACAAACCCTCTCATCTTTAAATAGCATTGTTTATTCCTTCCCCTGAGCAATGCAAGCAAAAAGCTTGACATGTTCTTGCTATTCTAGGGCTGTTTTGTTCCTCTTTCATGTATATAAATACATTCCTTCTTCAGTGTCAATATTTTATTTCTGTAGGGTTGTGGAGGCTTTGCAAGAAAAATAGTTTCCTTGAGTAGGGAATTTGCTTCCAACAATAGGCCTACTCAGAGTAGACCCACTGAAATTAATTGTCACAACTAACTTAGGTCCATTAATTGCAATGGGTCTGCTCTGAGTATATGGATGCAACTCTATCTTCCCATGTTTTAAATAGTAAATAGGTATCATAGCCTCAATGGTCAGATTGCTCATTTTTGCTCAGATTTGCCCATAATCACAGCTGGCCTGCCATTAGGCAGAATGAAGTACAGTAGCTACCTCAGGCAGTGGGGCATGGAGAAGTGGAGAGGTGTTAGAGGTTGAGCTGGTGCAAGACACTCTGACACCTGATGCCGCCTCTGTCCCCTGGCTGCCCTTGAACACTGTCATCCTCCTTTTTGTCAGGGCCAGCCTTATCGTTAGGCAGAATGAGGCAGCTGCTTCAGGCAGCAGAGGACTGGGAGACAAGGTGGGATTGAGAGTGGCTGCCTTCAGATGCAATACAGAGCACTGTTAGATCATCAGTGCTGAAGTAAGATTCACCTGCCAGTCCATTTAGTTTCTGAATGTGGAAAGGAAGAGTGTCACTGTGTCCTTTGCCTCAGGTAACAAAATGTCCTGACCTGGCCCTGTTCGTTGCTTTTGTCACTGCAGCAGCACTGAGCATGCTGAGGCTCTCCAGGGCTTCACACCAGACAGTATCTTGCTGTAGTGAAACACCAGATGCTGAAGGATTCTTTAAAGCTTAATAGTAGTAAACTATTTACCACTTGAAGCAGTATTTACCATGTTAGAGTGAGGGAGGCACTCTGTCAAGCCACCTCACATATGCAGTCATACCTTGGTTCTCGAATGCCTTGATACTTGTACATTTTGGATCCCGAACGCCGAAAACCCAGAAGTAAGTGTTATGGCTTTTGAACGTTCTTTGGAACCCAAATGCCCGACATGGCTTCCACAGCTTCTGAATGAGTGCAGGAAGCTCCTGCAGCCAATCGGAAGCTGTGCCTTATTTTTTGAACGTTTTCGGAAGTCAAACAGAACCAAGGCATGACTATAATAGCAAGGAGTGGGTGACCCAGCACCACTAAAAAAACTATGTAAGAGTCCCACTGATCATTTTGATGAAATGACAGCAAAATTCCTAGTGCTAAACTGTGGTGGCTGACTGGCCAGGCAAATCTACTGGACTTCCCAGTCTGCCACCTGAGCAAAGATCTCTGTTTGACTAACAGGTGGGCCAGCCCTGCTTGGAAAACAGAGCTGCATTGGCTGCATCAGCTGCCCTGAGCAGGCTTGTTGCCCTTAGGTATGGTTGTGTGAATGCTTTCGTAGTGGCAGTGAAATAAGATACAACTGGCTGTCCTGTCAGTTTCTGTATATGGAAAGGGGCAGATTCATTTCCCCCCCATTGCTTCAGGTTGGAAAATACTTAGCCTGGCCTGGGTCCAACCTTCCATATTCAGAATACAACAGAAACCCTGAATTTTAGTAGTGAGTACATGCATTCTGTACAGATACTGTTCTAACTCCCTGGTAATACTTTAAAGAAGGATACGTTCGCGTAAGTTTTGGACGTTGCAAATAAGCGGTGCCAGCTTTCTACATGATGAATTCTGCATTCATCTTCAAATATTGCCTGGACAGCTTTGTGATGCAAGACCTTTTGGGGATATTACAAAACAAGCAGGACCAGATGAGTGTGGAAGAAGGCTATTTGCAATATTTGAAACAACTGTACAAAGAGAATAAGGGGGAAGAGAGAATAAGTCTCAAAGAAGTCTTAGCAATGTTTCAGTGAAACCAATTTGCTGGTAGATCCATATGGATGAATTTAATTGTGACCTCCGAGAGCAACAGCAATTTAAAGGAAATGATTCACACAAATCAAATTAGCATGATGCGGAAGCCACAACAATTACATTCCGTACAAAAATTCAACGGGAGTTCGTTTATCATCCAATGTATGAGACCTAATTCCCAAGTCCCTACAAAACGTTGTTATTTATTTATTTAACAACCTTCTATACTGCTTAGCTGTAAATAAAACCTCTAAGCTGTTTAGAAAAGATATAAAATGTATATTAAAATTGTCAATAAAAATCAAATTTAAAAGCAAAACGAAGAAAATCCACAGTTAAAAGTATACATCATAAGCTAAAGTTATGGAATAAAACACACATCAGCTTTACCTGTCTGGGAAGGCTTGCCTAAACTGAAATGTTTTTAGCAGGCACTGAAAAGAATACAGCGAAGGCGTCTGCCTAATGTCAATGGGCAGGGAGTTCCACAGTGTAGGAGCTGCTGGTCACACTAAAAGATTGATTCCTTACAAATGTAGAATGAACATTTGTGCCAGTTTCGCAGATTGCAGTGTTTGAGTGGGTCTATATGGGATGAGGTGATCTTTTGATTAATAGACAGATGTCAAAAAGTTAAGAAGAGTCTTTTGCACCAGGCCATCCAACAATGAGGGGGGCGGGGTCAGAACATTAAACCCCAAGATTGTCTCTCATTGCTCCTTTCATAGCTTCAGCAAGCTTGGGTCCATAGCAGCAGCCAACCACGGTCCCTGGTCTCTCAGTCCCTGGTCTCTGCCAGTCAGAGTGCATTGAGTTCTGCTCACTTCCTGTTCATCCTTCCAAGAAACCCCTGCCCCCCAAACCTCACCCTTTTCCCCCTGTGGTGACATCATGACCACTGTTACCCCGGCAACCTCCCCCTCACAACAGTATTTCCTTCTGCTAATAGTGAGAGAGGAACTTCACACTCTCCTTGTCTGCTGCTGAATGCTTTGCATTTTGTTAGGGAAATGACTCTTGTGGTTCGAGGACCCGATCCCCGCATAGTGGAATGAAAACACACGGACACATGATATAAGGTTAATGGGCAAGAAAAGGCCACAACTTTATTGATTACAGCAAATGAAAGGTATTAGCTTAGGCATTGGATTATGTCAGTTGACTCCACCCACTCGGAGGCAGGTGAGCCTGATAGTGGGGTTTATTCACCAGTAGGTGGAACCTGTTGATGCTAATCCAACTATAAGCTCTCCCCTGATGTCACCGAGGGTCGTGCCATGGCCCCCCCCCGCCACTCAGGCATTGGACAGAATACACGACCGCCGGATTCCTTTAACGGAATACCCAAAAATGGAAGGCGTAGGCGATGGCCACACCTAGCCCTTCCACACACCACAACACTTTATTCCAATGCCTAACCTACCCACCAATACCACGAAAGTTGTGACGATTGCTATGAGGTAGGCGAAAAACCACAAAGCCTAATGCCAAATGGAAAAATTCCTAACAGGCCCCCCCGGACAACCAGGGTGACCAACCTAAGGTCCATAGCAAGGCCAAAAGAAAACTGAGACCCTGAGCTCTAAGGGAGTGGAGGGTGGGTGACTCGCGACGGGATGACGAAGAATGAGGCTGCATGGCTGGCACAGCAGCGATTTACGCTGCCTTCCATGCCCCTTCGAAGGCACCTGCTTGGGTGCCTGCCCGTGGGCGTTGTGCCAGCCAGGTGAGTGGGAGGCAGGGGGCTAACGCCCCCTGCTTGAGGCGGAGACCGGCTCCCGCCCACAACCACTCCCCTCTTTTGCAGGAGGAGAGTCTTTCTCACGTTCTTTGATAGCACCCATCTAAGCCAATCTCCTGGGGAAGATGGCTTGACTTCAAACCCAATATTTACTAATTTCAGAGATTATGGGGAAGAACCTGGCACTCAGGAATTTTAGGGGATCCTTGCTCCCTGCAAACCCACAACACTACTTAGATAGAATCATGAAGTCATTTAAAAGAATCTCTTAAAAAGTAAGATCACCTTCACTGGTACCAAAAATGGTGGCCCATTTCTGGAAGTAAACAGGAAAAAATCCCCATGATGGAGCGTATCAAATTTCAGGCACCTATTTATTTTTTGGAAAAAAAGAAGGAAAGAATAGCAGTGAAGGAAACAACCCAAAGTTTAGACAACTTAACTTTCCAAAATGAGTCCCTTTCATGTCTCATTGACTTCACCAGCTGTGTAAACAGCTGTGCACTCATTACTGCCATCCCTGCACCAATTCATAACGAAAAGGAACACGATTCCCATTTTATGTTAAAGGACTGTCCAACCGGTGTGATTTTCTTCATTTGGCTGAATTTAAGTAATCTGTTTTTCACTTCAGAGCACTTTAATAGAAAAGCTGTCATGTTTACATAACTTCTACTACAATTGCGCTGGAAGCCAACAGCAACCATTTTGCTTATGGTTGGCTGATTCTGATGGGGCTGGTCCACTTCAGATGAAAGTGAGAGCGAGATTTGTATTTTGGATACCAGCATAGATTTCTAAATATATTCTATATATTCTGCTGGGTTTCCATTTCCATTCAAAAGAGGTGGCAGGACATGAACCCAGATAGATCTTGTCTGTTCATTAAAAGGAAGAGGAAAGCCCAGTTACGCAGGAGTGCCCCGTTGCCTCAGATCCTTCAGAGCATGAACAGAACAATGGATTGACAGCATTATCTTTTGAAGGATTAAAAACAACAACACTGCTATGTTTGTTGACATGCTAAAATAGACGTGCATTTAAAAAGAGCATATTAGAAGTTTCAGCGGTAAGTGAGACAATGAAATAAATCACTGAAAACCTTCAAAGCAGACAGAGGGAGTTTGAGTTGAAAGCACACTTCCCCCAGCACATCAGACTGCATTAACCCAGCAAACATTGCTGCCATTAAGTAATTTGTTACTTTTATTAGAGCTTCGATAAATAAAAATGTCTTCCTCCTCCTTCCCACACAATAGAGTATCATCGCTCATACTTATTTGTGTGTGTGTGTGAGAGAGATTCTGAGTAAGGAGAATAGAAATATAATTCCAAAACAAACAACTCTCTTTTGGATAATAAAAATTGGAACTAGTAAATTGAAATTGCCTTGCTTCAAAAAACCGCCCCTTTCTAACAGTTGTTTAAAAAGTACAACAAATAGCATTATAAAATCAGATTTTCAGAATACAGAGCTTTCATAATTAATAACCTGAAACACTGTCCACTTATTTCAGTAAATAATTTTTATGCAGCTGACCTTTCTCTTTTACACAGCTACATTATTAATGAAAGTGGAGCAATCACTTGGTTATTGTTTGAGCAAATCTGGCTCTTCCCACTAATCCATTTTATAATTTAGTAACTTTGGTTAGCAGATTATGTAAAAATAGTCTTTAAATTAAGGCGTCTGCTGGTGAAATTCTGTATAAAAAGTAATAAAAGCCTTAAAAAGGCATTACTAGATGTGTTCTACCATTCCTTCTAACATTAACAGCAAACTGAGGTAGCAGAGTACCTAATTGTTTAGAAACAAAACTGGGCCACCATAAAATAAGGCAGTGCTCTCTTCACACTCAGGGGACTCCTGAGGTAAGCACAAGTATTTTAGCTGAAAAGTTAAAACACACACTTTTTTTAACCTCACCATAATGAGCTGACAAGGACCTGTGAATCTCCAGGATTTGCAGAATGCTGATGATAACTGAGCCTAGAGAGATTAAAAACAACAACCCTAGAGTAGCATGTCCCACTCCCAGGATACAGAATTCTGGTTTATTTTGCAAGGCACTCTTATGCAGGCCTACTACCCAAGGAGTTCAGTGGGATTTTCTCCCAGGTAGGAGATTATTGGAAATGGGAGATGCTCATAGTAAACAAAGGCAAACTCCAGGATTTGAGTGCAGCCGTGTGTTTTGTAGCTAGCGTCTATCCCAAAACAGAAGGCAGGAACACGTCATGGTCTTTTAAGCTTATTTTCTCTAGAAATGTTTTCGTTTGTTAATTTTTTTAACATTTAAAAATCCAGTGTGGCTGCATGTAAGTAAGTGGAGCATGGGGCTTGGAGTGCAGCTGAGAAAGGCATTGGGGCTTGGAGGCAATCTGAGGGTGCAACTTAAATGGATTTGATATTTTTAATAACTGGAGGGGATTATTTGCCTAGAGACAGAAATCAACCTTGGCCAAACCTGTAAAATGCAATATTAACCATGGGATTTACTGCAGGGTGGTTCTCAAGCATTGTTGTTGTTGTTTAGTCATTTAGTCGTGTCCGACTCTTCGTGACCCCATGGACCAGAGCACGCCAGGCACTCCTGTCTTTCACTGCCTCCCGCAGTTTGGTCAAACTCATGCTGGTAGCTTCGAGAACACTATCCAACCATCTCGTCCTCTGTCATCCCCTTCTCCTTGTGCCCTCCCTCTTTCCCAACATCAGGGTCTTTTCCAGGGAGTCTTCTCTTCTCATGAGGTGGCCAAAGTATTGGAGCCTGTCCTTCCAGTGAGCACTCAGGGCTGATTTCCTTAAGAATGGATAGGTTTGATCTTCTTGCAGTCCATGGGACTCTCAAGAGCATAAGAGCATGCTCAAGCATAAGAACCCTCAATCACCTTGATTATGGAGATAAGGAAATGCACTGATATTGGGACTGGTGAGGTCAATTGTTTAATTCAGAAGGAACAAATCCATGACCCTTCAGAATTTGTCCCCACTGGCATGGCCAGGGAAGATGGAAGTTGTAGTCCAGCAACATTTAGAGGACCACAAGTTCCCTATCCTCATTGGAATGATTAAAATTCCAGAGTACCTATAAGTTGAGGTCTGCCAGGGAGGCCCTGTTGGTTTTGTCATCATCAACATGGATCTGTTTGGTTGGTTCTGACATCAGGTTAAAATATTCTTGTTTCATTGGGCCTTTGAGCAAAAGTAACAGTCTCTTCATTGTCTTGTCGTCAGATATGGATTGGTATTGAATCTTTGATTATGCAGCTCTTGTTGAGCTGTATAATTACATGGTTTGAGAGCATGTGTACTTGAAATTGTTGTTTATTTATCATTACATTTATATCCAACTTTTCCTCCAAGAAAGTAGATGGTTCTTCTCCTCACCATTTTATCCTTGCAACAACAACAAGGTAGGTTAGGCTCAGAGACTGGCCCCAGGTCACCCACTGAGTTTCATTGATCAGTGATCCCTCAAATAATTCAACAATCCCTCAAGTAAATGGGTCCCAAGATATTAAGGACTTAATATCTTACTAATCAACCATCAGTATGTAAACCTTGAGCTTGGTTGATTAGTAAATCTGCAGCCTGAGCAGATCTTTGAACAGAACTATAATGTGCTGGTAGGCTCTCACTTCTGTCAGCTGTTATGCTACAGAATAATTCTGCATTCTGCACTAATTGGAGCTTCAGCACCAACACCAAGGGAGGTAACCCAGTCTTGATGTTATCAATGCTTGGATACTGTGGTCAAGCTATCCCAGTCTAGAAATAGCCACAGAAGTTGCACCAGATGAACCTGGTGGAAGGCACTTTTAGCCACAAGGGGTCAACTGGACTTCTGGTAACAAAACTGGATAAAGGAGCACCTCCCAAATTGTGGACCTGCTGCTTCAGAAGGAGGGCAACCCCACTCAGGGCAAGCAGCTGACCCATTTCTTGGACACAGGAACCACTCACCCGCAGAACCTGTGCTTTACCAGTATTCAAACTCAGTTTATTTCCCTTCATTCAGCCTAGCCCGGCATCCAGACACTAGTCCAAGCCCTGCACAGGCTTTCCTGATTTAAATGTTATGGAGAAACAGAGCTGAGTGTCATCAGCATAGTGCTAGCACCTTGCTGTAAATCTAATGAGCACCCCATATAAATACTAAATAGTATTCATATATGGCTTCGTAAAAATAGTAAATCGTTCTGAGGATAAAATGGTGCACTTCAGCTCACAACAGTAACAACAACAACCACAATAATAATAATTTATTATTTATACCCCGCCCATCTGGCTCAGTTTCCCCAGCCACTCTGGGCAGCTCCCACTCAAGTGTTAAGAACAGTACAGCGTTAGATATGCAGTTGAAGAGCTCTTGACCTCATAGGAAGAAACAAAATCACTGTAAGACAGTCCCCCAATAATTATCCCATGGAACTGGTCCATGATCAACAGCATCAAAACAACAGAGTGATTGAGAAGCAGGGACAAGAGCTACTCCCTTTGTCCCATTCTCAGTACAGCTAATCCATCAGGGTGACTGAGGCTGATTTGGGCACATGGCCAGGCCTGAACACAGATCAGAATTAATCTCAAATGAAAGGTCTGAATTCTGGATTGTCCAGTCTGTTTTATCATGTCACACAGGACATTTCACCTATTAGAAAATTTGCTGCAGAGCGTGAGGAAATGTGCTGACAGTTATTTTGTGCGTGTATGCAAAACCCAGATAGATGTTTTAAGACTAAGAATTGCCGACTGTATGCTCTTAACATTTCAGCTGAGTACAGCTGGGCCCCGAATATGCATCAATATTCACCGGGGTGTATGTCTTTTATTTATTTATTTAAACAAGTAGAAGGTTTCTGCCCCCCCCATCCCTTCAGCATTGATTGGCACTCACAAAAATTTATGCATGCAGGAAGTTGCCATGATGTCATTTGAAATGCTTGATTGGAAAGGAATGCAATTTACAAGATCTGCCAAGACAGCAAAAGGAAAACTCGAGCCATGTATTTTATGACTTCATATAAAACAGTGACAGATTGGTATGTTACATTTCATAAGCTTTAAATGCTTGAAATTCTGTGGACGGCTTCCAGGTACAGTTGTTTTATTTACATGAACCTGAGACTAGCAAGTCAAAGCTTAATTCCAGGAGAATTAGGAATTATCCAGTCTGGATAATTTAGTAGTAGACTGGAGCTTTAGTATTAAAACTTCAACTTGAACCAAAGCCCAGACAGGAGCAGCCTCCAGCATTAGGGTATAATTAAAGACCGTAACATTTATATGCTTGAAGTATGCACCTTTCAGTCTACAATCAGCTTAGTCCCAGATAAAATGGCTGCCTAAGAATCCTTTATAATTTTGCATGTTGAAATAAATGTGATGACTTTCTTCAGCAGCTTTTGACCATTTGATTTATAAAAAAGCTCTGGGTGATACCCAGCTGTGGCATCCCCACTTGTGCAACAGCCAGTCTACTAGTGAAAATCTCATTCATAGCTTAACATAACAGCCAAATCCAATGGGCGCATTAACCCTTGCAAAAAGTGTTGTGCAGCTCCTAGTGTGACAGCAGCAATGATTATATTCAGTGGCCGTGAAGCTTGCCTACTCCCATTTATGCAAGAATGTCAATGCCCAAAACCGATTGCACTACCTTTATTTTGGGTCTTGCCCTCCAGCTTTAGTATTTCCTTTTTTTTTATTTCCCAACATTTGTATTCCACTGTGGAAGCCAAGGTGGCATACTTGCAATTTATATGTGGTATTGTTAATAAATACCATATAGTACTCACACGTGTGCTGCCTTGGATTCCACAGCGGAATATAAATGTAAGAAAATAAATAAATAAAATATGACTGCTATAGGGTGAATCCAATGTAATGTTAGTGCAGGAGGTTTAGAGACCTGATGTCATTGCCACAGAGCACAAGTTTTACTTATTGCTAAGGTGGTATTAATCGAAAACAAATTATTTACACTTAGTTTTTGCTGAGAGGGAAATAACACAGGAGGTGGGTATTTTAAAATTAATTCTAGAAAAAAAATTTTTAATGCAAAATTGGTTGTTGATGGTACGTTATTGTCTTCTACCGCAGAATGCAAGAGCTGTTAATGTACATGATAATATATTTGTTTGTTCAGGTGTTAACGTTTCAATTTGTCAATGCTGAGTGGAAGAAAATAGCTGCTTTTGACTCTGAAGAGAACAGCTTTTAAGTAGAAGTAGAAATTATGACCAAATTTAATCATCAAATAGAGCCACTTTCAGTCATTTTGGCACCCGTGGAGCATTAAAATAACATTTCTGTTTTATTAGTGAAGTCATTAGTGCCCATATTCAGATGGGTTGGTGCTGGTCACTTGTATAGAAAAAGTGTGTGAGCCTAAAGGCAGATAGATAGATATAGTGATTTGCAGCGCAATCTTATTCAGGTTTCTTCTAAGCTGGTCCCCCCTGAGACTATCATCTATCTATTATCTATCTATCTATCTATCTATCTATCTATATATCATCTATCTATCATCTATTTAATACAGTGGTCCCTGGAGTTACAAACGCCTCAGGTTACATACGCTTCAGGTTACAAACTCTGCTAACCTGGAAGAGTTACCTCAAGTTGAGAAGTTTGCCCCAGGATGACAATGGAAATCATGTGCCGGCGGCGCAGCGGCTGCAAGAGGCCCCATTAGCGAAAGCACGCCTCTAGTTAAGAACAGTTTCAGGTTAAGAAGGGACCTCCATTAAGAATTAATGAATTAAGTTCATAACTAGAGGTACCACTGTATACTGCTCTTCATCACAAGATTTCATGGCGCTTCACAGAATAATATACAAGATAAAATGCAAGTAAAATGCCCCACACAATTAAAAGGCTATAGATAGAATATTAACCAGCCAAAGGCTGATTTTTGCCTGGCGCCTAAAAATATATAATGAAGGCACCGGGTAAACCTCCCTGGGGCCAGCATTCCACAAATGAGAGAAAGAGGTTTCTCTGGAACATCCAAGTGATGGGAATTCCAAGTTGCCCACCTGCAGACTGCTGTGTTGTTGTTGTTTTTTTAAAAAAGCTATTTTTATTAAAGATTTCTTGGTTTACAAAAATATGTGCAAGTGTTGAGGCCAGTAGGGTCTTAAACAATAAAATTATCATTTGTTAAAGGAATACAAAGAAAGAGCCATCAACAATGAATTAAGATGCACCTGCCACTGCCAATAAAATATTTGACTCCACTGAAATAAACAGAAGTTTAGGCCTAAATAGCATTCACCACCTGGAATGGTTCTTTCCTTTTTCTTTGGAACAGGCACAACACTGAAACTGCAGGAAATCTATTTCAGTATCAGAACTCAAAACAGAAGACTGGGTGGAAGGATATGCAATGCTAAGAGAGTCCTGGGAGATAAGTGGGATTTTATGGTGCCGATGCGTCAGGACAGCCTTATTTTCTGGAATGGCCTTCCACATTCATGGGACATATCTAATCAGATGGCAGCAGCTTGTACAAAGCTGACATGTTTTTTCAGCTACAGTATTATGTACTATAAGAGCCACTGCTCCATACCTCTCCATGCTCTAGGCATATAAAACTCTGAATTGCATGTCTCTTCTGTGATAGTCCCAAGCCTACCACAAAGAGGTTTCCCCTCCCCTTGTATAAAGAATGCAGGTTTGAGTCTATAATGAATTATTTTAGACACAACCTTTGTGATGTCTTGTCATTCTGTGTTTTGGTACACCATATTCTCATGGTTCTCTGTAGCTTCTGACCATATATCACGATGAATTATAAAATGAAATCTTGCCTCCGGCTTTGTCATCAATCTTGCATCTTTGTCCCCAGTTGGCAGATGAAGGAATAAAGATCATGCAGCAAATGCTCAGGTGAGCTCAGCGCAGAGCTTATATGATCAAATGCCTGGGATTTCATCTCAACACAATTCTTTCTCTCCTTTTGCTTCCCTGTTCATTAACAAACAGAAAGTGTACAATGGAAGATAAACCTGGGGAGGAAGAATGGCAACTTTTTGCATTTTGTTCTCTCCCGTGTTTGTTCTCTCTCTGCTGTTGTTCGGACTGACGCTGCTGATTTGTTTGGTTTTGCAGTTTAGGGAACCTTTATTTTCTTACTCTAAAAGTATGTGAGCAGCTATTTCACTGACAGCATGAATCCAAATGCTATTTTGAAAAGCTGTCTTGAATGCACATGTGACCAGAAACAACCACGCTTAATCTGGCCATTCAGTGCATGCTACTTCCTGTTGGAACAGGAAGTCTGGTGTGGACTTCTTCAGCTTTCTCTTGCAAGAGTCAATGCCTGTTCTTTCCTAATGGAAAAGGGGAGTGGGGAATCTTGGAATTTTCATTTTCTAGAAAAAGTTACTAATGGTGCGGTATTATGCACCGCTGCTCAGAAATAAGCTTCACTGTGTTGCATCAAACTAAACGAGTCGTGTCCATTGGGTTGTATCCAGTGTGGTGCTAAGTTAAAGTCACTTAATGGTATACCTGTTCCGCTGGTGAAAGTTTTGCCAGACATTGTTGCACAAGAAAAGCACACAAGGAAGTTGCTAGAAACTTTGTTGCACAATAGATTGCACAAAGAGTTCCTGCTTGTGCAACTGTTGCATTTGATTCCTTTTTTGCACAACATTGTAACTTACCTGTTTGCTAGTGCAAGAGAATGCTAGCAAGCAGAGAGTGTTGGGTACAGCTTATTGATTTCAGTGGATCTACTCTGAGTATGATTTAGATATTAAAAGACAATGAGGCTTACTCCTAGGTAAGCAGATACAGGATTGGAGCCCAAAAGATTACGAAATGCAAAATACAATAAAGTTAAATACGTTCTAGTTATAAAGAATAAAGATATACTTTGAAAGGTTATTGGATTTTTTAAAAAATGGACTTCAGTAACTTGCTCAGTTTTTAGTTAGAAAGAGTTTCAGAGGAAATAATGCTAAAATAATGAAAATAATTTTTGAGCAGGTTCCATCTAAATAATTTTTAAAATTGGTTAGGAGATTTAAATTCCACCCTTTATGTTATCATACCCAGGGTGGCATACAGGGATTGTGAAATAAACACGCAACACATTGAAAGAAGAAAACATCAGAATGGTGAAAAATAGAAAAGCAGTGGAAATAAAGTAAGTTTTTAAAAAAGTGTTTTAAAAGCCTGGGATAATAAAATCCTTTACCAGGCACTGAAAAGACTTGAGTGGGGGCATCAGGTGAGTCTCCATGGGGGCGAGGATTCCATAAGCAGGGTGCCAAAACTGAAAATGGCCTTGGCAGATGATATCAGCATGTTGGCAGGCTCATGTGGCTGTAGACAGCCCTGTCTATTCCATACAGCCATGTATATTATTTTTCTTCCAAGAGATCAAGATGAAAGAGACCATCTTACTGCAGAACGAGACAACCCACCAGGTGGTGGTGGGAGACTGTCAAGTTAACTCCGGCAGTTGCTAGCAGTAGAACTCATTTTATAGGTTGAACCAGCTAGTAAATTAGCTTGTAAGTTGAAGGGGGGGGGTGATAAACCCAACTCTTTAAGTAACCAGTATGAATGACAAGCAATCAATGCCCTCCAAACTTGTGAAAGTTCTTCCAAATTTCCACATGTCTGATTTCATCCTCTTCACTTATCACTGTCTCTTCTAATATAATATTTCTTTAAAATTCAAGAAAGTAGATCCAAACTTGGTTGGTGTTTGCATGTGAGGCTTTGTACAAACTCTACACATGACATTCTGAGTAACTCAGTTGTTTGAGGTCTGGGATTCTCCTGGCTGATTATTGGCTCCATTGTGGAATAAATAACTTACTTATTTTTTTAAAAAGCACCCATCATAACCCTAAATTATTTCAGCTGCCTAACAGCTATCATTTTCTGAAAGCTATTTTTCAGTTGATTCTCCCTCACCCATCTACTCAATAGGCATTGAAATGATTGAGGTAAAGCTATCTATTAGCACTGCTAATGCAGTTTGAATTTGTGAAATAGGCATGTGACTCCAGCTACTGCTCTCATTCTTAGGTTTTTTTAAAAATAAAATGAGTGGCTTATAGTTTATAGCAGTGTTAACAGCTTGGAAGCTGGCTCTGCCCAGTCCCTCCACCACTTGTTCTGCCTCATTCACACATCGCTCTTAAATTACTTAAAAAGAATAAATAAAACACACCGAGGGCCTGTTAGTAAGGGGGGGGGGGAGATTCTTTACTTCCAGTTTCTTCAAATTTACAAGGATTTCAAACCTACAAGGTGAGAGCTGGTTTCTCCTGCAGGAGAAAGCGGGGCTGAGGGACAGAGCTTGTGGGTTGAGTAGGAAATCACAACATGTATTTTCCTCTATCTGTTAGTCTCAACCCTGCTCTCAACTGACTGGAGGCATGCAACATTGCTTATATCTAACACTTATTTCATCATCCTCTTTGCTCAAAATGTTATTCATCATCAGTAATCTGTGAACTATGATTCCAGAAGCTCAAGAATAGGGGAGGGGCGTCTGTCAGGTCAGGGACTGAAAGCAACCATCCAGGCCTCTCTGCTTGGCCTCTTCTGCCTTGCTCTAGACCAGGCTTCCTCAACCTCAGCCCTCCAGATGTTTTGAGACTACAATTCCTATCTTCCCTGACCACTGGTCCTGCTAGCTAGGGAGCATGGTAGTTGTAGGCCAAAAACATCTGGAGGGCTGAGGTTGAGGAAGCCTGCTCTAGACCACTCTCTCTCTCTCCCCAGGCCACACTGCCCACTGCCTCTTTTCCACACCCTCCTCAGGTGTCCTCAAACTGTGATCATGCCTATTGCTTGGTTGGATGAAGGATGGAGAAAGCGGGAGCTTTTTTCCGTGAAAACTCCTGGCACAGAACTTTCAACCCAGAATGAGAATGTGGGAACAGGGAGTGCTAAAGTCCTCTACCACGCTGTACCAAGGTTCCAGTTGGACGCAACCCCAGCCCACCACTGGCAATTTGTGGAAGAAAAAGGCCTGCATTCAAGGACAAACGATACGATTTGTGTCACGAATAGTTTGGCCCTAAATGCTGTGATAGGCTCTCATGTCCTTCTCTGTAATCTTTGCAGATGATGATGATTATGATGATTATGATGATAATTTAGGTACCCCCCCATCTGACTGGGTTGCCCCAGACACTCTGGGTGGCTTCCAACACATATAAAAACACAACAAAACATTAAAAAACCTTCCCTTGCACTGAACTTATGACACACATATTGTGGGAGCCTTTTTTTGTCGAACCTGGTTCAGCTGCACCATATTGTCCATGGTAAATCTGGCAATTAAAAAGTTCTTTGGTGCCCCCCTTACCTTCATGCCCTAAGTGCATGCTTATTTTGCTTAATGGTTAATCCAGCCTTGGGTAATCATATATAAGGCTGCAGCCTAAATATAAATCCTCAAATGAAGTATAGTGTAACTAAACCAGACTATTTTAGGAGCAATGTAGAGCATCATGCTTTTTAGTATAGTTGAAGAAAATGAAGAGCATATTGTACATCTGCAGTACAGTGGTACCTCCTGTTATGAACTTAATTCGTTCCGGAGGTCCGTTCTTAAGCCAAAACTGTTCTTAACATGAGGCGCGCTTTCACTAATGGGGCCTCCTCCTGCTGCTGCACCACCAGCGCTTGACTGCTGCTCGCATCCCGGGGCAAAGTTTGCAACTAGGGGCATCTACTTCTGGGTTAGCGGAGCTTGTTACCCGAAGCATTCGTAAGGAGGACAGTACGTAACCCAAGGTTCCACTGTAGTAATAAAATACTTAATGATGTATTAATTTCATAATTTAGTGCTTTCAGATCACAGAACTCTTAAAATGTTTTGATATTGAAGGATGTGATTCAGGGAAGTTCATGAATAGCTTTGGATGCATCTGAAATGCTGCTTGTAGGGTGAAACATTTTTAATAGCACACAAATTCTAACCATCATGCTAGCATATCCACCCTAAATATCATTTCCAACTGAAATCTATAAGCAATTCGAAGTAGGATATATTGTATATCATATTGAATAACAGGAATATAAAACTGCCAAAATATTTTGGAGGTGCAAAATATGTATTTGTGCATCTTTTCTTGTTTCTCCTAGCAAGGGCAGTGATAGCTTTCTAGTCGAAATTGAACCTGGCGTGCATAACCCTCCATGACAACATCTTTAGTTATTAAAAGGAATGGTTAAAAATTACAATTCTAAAACATCTAACTGTTTCTGAGGGACTGAAATGTCTGAGTGCCATAAGGGGACAAATTAAAGACTGGAACTTTCCAAAGCATCTTGAATTTACTCTGTAGATACTGCATTTTTTGTTCTGTTTATGTTTTCTTGTCACATATCTGGTTAATGTAAGCATTTAATCTTGCAGGCCTGTGACTTTTTTTTTGTTAGTTCTTTTTCTTACAGTTCAAAGGGTTGGGGGCTTACAACAAACTGATAGTTTACCTGGAGGCAAGAACAGAAATTGAAGTCCATTGTTTCCCCCTGTAAGCACTTGAACTCTATATGAGCATGAAAATTACTGAATAGTTTGCGAGGTTTTGACAGATTGTCATGCTTCACAAAAAGAGTGTTTGAGTCCTTCCATTAGTGAACCTTTTCTAATATGCTAGGGGGAGAAATAGCACTCCGTCAAATTCCAGCTAAATATGGTGAGCGTCTATTCTTTAAACTGCATCGAAGAGATAATTACTTCAGCTTCCTTTTTCATGTGATTCTTTCACAATGATGCCTTAAGAAAACGACTTTATAGATAACAATGAAGCCTTCACTCTGGAAGCCATCACATAACTAATAAAAATACTTAGCATTTATATAGTGCATTTCAAGAGTAGAAAGTACTTCATATGTACTGTGATGTAAATTTAGGTAGTTGGAAAATGAGAGTATCCCTAAACATTTTTTTTAAAGAAAAAAAGCACTGCTTACGGGTGGTAATGCGGCTTACTAATGGCGGCAGTGCCAAAGCAAGCATGGAATTTCCTTAACCAGGCCTGTAAATATGTCAAACTACTTCGTGCCTGGTCTGTTATGACTTGATTAGTTAGAGGTTAGGAAGAATAGAAATATATCTGCATTTTCTGGAGGGCCCTTCCTGGTATGAATAACTATTGAGTTTCGCATTGATCATTCAGGGTCAAACTACAACATTGCCCTTGGTGGTCTTGAGCCTCTGCATGATGTACCAATTGCAGGTAGCATGGGGATTCTCTGGGGCCAAGGTGTTAGGGGGCATACTTAAAATGATAGTGAGGCTGAGCCTCTCAGTAACACTCTGCAGACGTGTTTGTGCTTCAACTTTGTTCTTCCATGGCAATAGCAGGTGAGATCTGTACTTGGCTACAGACAGGTATATAAATAAATGTGCTTAGAATTTGAGGCACTCCACTAAAGCTATTATTAATACTGAAACACAAAAGACCTTCATTACTCCTATATTGTAAAAGGAAAGAAATACCTGAATTGTGAGCAGAAAAGAAAGAGAATAAAATTACCTGCAACTAGACACTTTTTTTTTGTAATTAAAATGTCCATCAACATTTAAACCAGAATGTTAGATGGTGACAGGACTGCCAGGCTTATCAGAAGTTACTGCCTTGGATTAATAAAACACGTCTAGATCTGTATCTGTATCTCAATTATTATTTCCTTTACAGAAGACTAATGCCTTCTTTTCCAGGATTAACAGAAAAAGAAGCAACATCACACCTTGCCCCAAAAGATCTGTATTATCTAGTTTGAATAAGAGATGAAATACATCAAGCCCTTTAAATTATTGCTTAACAAAGAACAGTGACAGTCCTTGTAAAAGAAACAGGAGATTTCAATTTGATTATGTTTTAAGAAACATTGCTATCATTTTATCCTGCAAGCTATTTTCATAAGGCCTGGGTGGGGGAGTCTTTGAAAGTTGGACTTGGATCTCAGCAAAAAGTTATATGGGTGTTTTTTTCCTCCCAAAGACAGAGCACCTCTGAGTTTTATTCTGCTTTGCTTGTTTGTTATTGACAGGGGCAAGAAAGCTGGACATGATGTAGACTTTTTGATCACAGTTCCAGGATCAAGTCAGGAGGATGAATTGTTACACCTAGTGATTGACTTTTGGAAAAAGCAGGTAGGACAAATTGTCGTAAGATCACTGTGTTCAGCACTCTCAACTTGATGAATGTAGGTAGATGTTGAATACTTTATCTGCTCCGATCAACACCCCAGAAGTTATTTTCAATCACACTTATTGGCTTGTGCTAATTTGCGAGGGGTGCTAAATAGAAAAGGGTACTAATTGCATTCTGCTCATCTTGCAGTTTCTTGACCAGAGATACTTAATTGCTCATTTACTTGCCAGAATGACCAGCAGAATCTCTGGGTTGATACATGACTACATTCTTTCTCTGAGGTTTATTTTCTAAGTAAAATCCAGTTGTACAACACTATACCTCTGACTCAGATTGCAGTGACATCACTAAAATGCCTCAGGTCAGTGAATGGGGAGCAATGATATGGCTTATAAGCCTTATGGTCTATATCAGTTACATGCATTTTTATTAAAAGAAAAAGGACGAGTTATTGAAAATAAAAGGCAAAGTAGGAATTGAGCAATAGTGGCATCAGAGGGAGGTGGGATAAACACAGGGGATGGTCTGAAATGGCCCATGATGCAGCAAAACAAAGACAAATTTGGCTGAAGACAAATCAGAGTTTGGTCTGGTCAGTGTCTGGATTATGATTTTCTATGGGTTTCATAATACGATGAATTCAATATAAGTGTACCTTAATGTAATTAAAAACAAAACAAAACAGTCATTGTTAGACAACAATACAAAATAGCATACTTCTAAATTGTCCAGATTTTGTTTGTTTATTTATTTATTTATTTTAAAATGCCTTTTAAATGTGTTGCTGGGAAGGGGAGGTTATTGGGGTTTTGGGTTTTATTATGTATTTTGTGTTCTCATTTTGTATTTTTATGTTGTGAGCTGCCCTGTGATCTTCAGATGAAGGGTGGTATACAAATTCAATAAATAATAAATAATAATAAATGATGTAACTATCAGATACAGTGGTACCTCTGGTTACATACACTTCAGGTTACATATGCTCCAGGTTACAGATTCCGCTAACCCAGAAATATTACCTCGGGTTAAGAACTTTGCTTCAGGATGAGAACAGAAATCGCAAAGTGGTGGCGCGGCGGCAGCGGGAGGCCCCATTAGCTAAAATGGTGCTTCAGGTTAAGAACAGTTTCAGGTTAAGAACAGACTTCCAGACTAATTTCTTAACCTGAGGTACCACTGTACTAGGAGAAAGTTTTGTTTTGATTTGCTGTGGAGGCAGCTGCAGCTGGGGAGGGAGGACATAATTAAACCTCCCCTCCCTGTGTGAGTCTCATCCAGATTTGCCCTTTTGCACTTATGTTTGAGTTTAAGAGAAAAAGCACATGCATAGCTGCAGGCTTGTAGTCACCATTTTAAAGGCATGTCATTTTTGAGAGTGGCTAAAGGAAATTTCTCAAGGACAGTAGCTTCAGAATTTTTTATATTCTTCTTGCCTTTTGTAACACTGCATTTCTCAGCAGAGTGCTCATAAATTTTGCTCCTGTATTTCTTGGATGGCTTACCGAGATGAGACTCCTTTCTGCTAGCTATTCTGTTTGCATTGCATTATGAATAGCCAAGGGTGGGATCTCCTCTATATCTATTATCTCTCCTAACCAGAAGAGAATGAATATCAATACTGTAATTCTTCGTTCTCTCTTCCCTCTGGATATCCCCTTTAAAGTGAAAGTTGCCATGCTTTTTGTTAGAGTCAAGCTGCCCCATTCTGTTGGTCTCTACTGAGATTTAGTGCATCTCTCTGAAACTGAAAACTCATCTCAGGAGCTGAATCTGCCACTTTAGCTCTGGGTCTCTGATTCTATCATCACATTCCCTGATTTGAGTCTGTATTGGATCTGCTCTCTCTGCTAATTTAGCCCTCAGGTCCACTTTACAACTTCTCAGTAAGTTGCTTGGGGCTGCTATATATTTTCTTATCAGGATTGTCATTACTCAAATCATTACTTCTTCTTTGAACTCACCTGAACCTTCCACCATCTCAATTATTCTCAACAGATTTCCCAACTGCTCTGTCTGTTAAGTGCTCACCATTTCAGTATTACAAGGCTGAACACCAAGCACCTTTCAAAGGTCCTACTGTGTGCTAAAGTTTGTCTCTAATTTCAGAGATCCCCTCTTTATTTGAGTTGGGCTCTCTGTTTTAGCCTAAGGAATTTCTGGTGCTGCTTCTCCAACAGTGGCAGAGGCAACAGGGCAGGTGGGCTGGCCACAGGAATGGAGCATCAGTTATGTGGTGGGAATGTGAAAAAATCAGAGAGTTCTGGGACATTGTATATAATGAATTAAAAAAGATACTCAAATTCCCATTCACAAAAAGACCAGAGGCCTTCTTATTAGGGATAATGTCAACTGAAATCAAGAAAGAAGTAAGACCACTCTTTATTTATGCAACCTCTGCAGCCAGGATTCTGGTCACAATGAATTTGAAGAGTGAAGTTACACCTACAAAGTCAGAATGGCAGGTAGAAATGACAGAATACATCCAAGTGGTAATAATGATGGGGAGAGTTAAAGGGTACTCAATGCAGAGGGTGAATAAAGAATGGATAGTATTTAAAGAATATTTGAAAAACTACTATGATAGCAAAAGTCTCCTGGCAGACCTTGAATGATTCTTGTAATGTATAGATAATAAACTAAAGAATTTTCTCTGAAGGAAATTAAGGAAACAAAGTACAATAACATGATACTGTGTAAAAAAATAACAAATGAGATTCAGGTTTTTTTTGAGAACAATCGGAGATTTATTTTATCTTTCTTATCTTCAGTCTTTATTTTCTTTTTTCTTTTTCTCTATTTTTCGTTGTATATTTTTTTTCCCGTGTAGTGAATGTGCATAAATTGTAGCATGGTAAATTGTTGTGTAAATATGTGTTGAATGTTTAATAAAGATTTTTTTTTAAAGGAATGTTGTATCAGTTACTTCTACCACCTGAGGCGGCTGCTTCTCCATGCCACATTATAGGGCCAGTCCTGTATAGACCGCATTTTAAACTGACTGTAATTTTCAAAGCAGAGACAGATGGGTGCCAACAACCATTGTAGAAAGAATGTGCTTTCAGCACTTTCAGCACAGACTTAGAGATGCATGAATGAAGATTTGAGTTGAGAATGAAATATCCAAGCCAAGGACAGTAAGGCAGAATATGTGATAACATAGTGATGTGTCAATTGGGAAAGTTGAAATCAATTATTCTCCTGGGAATTTCCATGGTTTGTAAAGCATGAACCTGCTGCCTCGCTGCCCATTCTTTCAGCTGATTGCAACCCTGTTTCAGTCCTCTTAAGCCCTTTCCCTACCATCAGGGCTGAAGGAATTGGCTGTCAACAAATATCAAAATGCAAAAAAAGACAAAAAGACCTATACTCCCCCTGCCTTTTCTGAAAAGCATCTTTGATTGCTATGCAAATGGAAAGCATGCTTTTATACTTGTGACAGCAAGCCTGTCTCTGTATTCACTCCTTTCCTGCTTTCGTGCAACAACTTCAAAGCCCAAAATGCATGAAAAAGAAAGCCACTAAGGTCACAGTGCCGACTTTCTTTCAGCTGTTTTCTTGAGAAAGAATTCTGCAGCATTTAACTTGTAAACAATGAATAAACCTACCCCTCCCATCAGTTCAGTAGTTTGGGAGCATTGCTTTTCCTCAGCTGAAAGTTTAACATTGTCACATCCTCTTAAAGGCAGTTGAAAACAAATGGGGTAAGTCAGGCCTATGATGCTTTTTGATGTGGCATCATTGGGGATAAGCGAGTCTAGGAACAGAGGCTAAAAAGGGGCCTCTCAACTTAAAAGGGTAACAATAAAACAGAAAAGCTGCATTGCAATTGATGGATTATCTTTTACATTAATGCTTTTATAAATGGGCCTTATAAAATGAATTTGCTGTGGGCTGCCATCTGGAATGCTATAGACCAGTCATTAGTATATATTGATGCACTTTAAAGCAAATGTTCTTCCACCCAATGATCTGGGAGTTGCCAGGAACTAAGATGGTTGGATGGCGTCATGTACACCTCCTTCCGGCAACTCTGCAGCTAAGCTAGTGCCAAACGTATTGCTCTGCTTTCCTTTGGACTACATCAGAGAGGCTGAGAGGGGAGGGTCTTGTCCTATGCGCAGCCCTGGACCTCCGTAATACTGCCCAGGTTTGCGCCCCAGAGAGGTCACTTCAGTGCCGGTAACACAGCAGAAACAACATGGGAGGCAGCAGTAACGAATTACTGGTCTCTGCAGCCAAAGCAGGCACTGATTCTCCAGTGGTTTCACTTCACCCCTGTAGTCACACTCCATTGTCTCTCAAGACAGACAGATGCCAACAACAAAAGCAAAGTTGATAGAGCCTTCATATTTGGTGTTATATTTCAGTGCTTGGGATAATAACATAGAGGCCTTTAGGAGTTGGTGTCACAGTCAGAATACCCTCTAGAGGAGGCCTGGAGTAGGAGAATTATATGTCTTTAGTACAGGGTGGTAGAGAAATGAGAGATAAAAGATCGTGGCCCTGTCCAATCTTAGCCCGGACCCTACCCATAGTTGTCATGACCCTCTGATAGGGTACCCTTGAAGGAATACAGCCCTCAAGAGCAAAAATGTTGCCTCTCTACTCCCACTGTCTAGCCACGCGCTCTCTTGTCCTGCTTTTATGATCTGTACTACCAGGCTCCGTCGCTCGAAGGAGACATTGATCTGTCTCTCCCCCACTGCACGCTACATATAATGTGCTTCCTCAGAACGGAAATATGAAGCATAATATCCAAAGTAATCACCATTGAAAGTCAATGGTAGTCTTGCATCTGGATAATGTCTTTTGTTTTGTAAGCATAGCCTTTGGCTTCAAATCAATATCTTGAGTCCTATTGGAAATCTATAGGCTTTTAGCTATTGTCTTCAGAGTACTCTGAAAACAACTTCAATTAAATGTGTGTCCATGGAGCTCTTTGAGCTTCAGCGTTGTGGGTTTCCACGTGTCAAAGCTGCTGTATACCCTTCTAAAATCACTGGAGTTATTTCTATGCCACTGGTGTAATATCACCAGGGCTACCTATATTCAGGGCTGAAATAATATTTGTCACGAAGGAAAAGTGAATTCATTTATGCACTTTGGGTAAATTTCTATAATTTCTCCAATTTTACATAGTCAGCAATGGTATATTTTGTGTTTCACCTGCCTTTTTTATGTTTCTCATATTGTATTTTATTATTTTATCGTAGTAGCAACAGCATTGATTTGGGCTACCTTGATATCCATTTTGTCGAAAAGCAGGATACAAATTGTTATGTACTGAGTTGAATAGGATTCAAACTGCAGCAGTCTGATTGGTCCTAGAACAATAGGATTCAGAATGCAGCAGTCTGATTGGTCCTAGAACAATGCAGCAGTATGATTGGTTGGCAGGAACCACCCAATCATGCTCCAGATAGAAGTGAATCCACAACCTGATTGGCTTACAGTAGAATTCCGGAATTAGCCAATCATGTGCAGCCCATTGTGTAAATAATGTATATAAAGCAGATACTTTGAGGGGACATTCATTCATTCCTCCTCACCACTATGAGCTGAATAAAGAGCATGAAATCACTTTGCGACTCTGAGTATATTTCACAAAAATACATGGGTTCTTGGAATTTTATCCTATAATTGTTTAACTATTGTGATTAAAAAGAAATGCCTGGATTAGCATGGTTTTATCCTTAGGTTTTTTCATCTGTGTGTAAATTGCCTTGCTTTAAATTAGAACAGGTTTTTAATTGCAAACTTCCTTGGGGTGAATGGGTGGGAGGAGAAAGGTCTTCATACCTAACTGAATGGCTGGTCTGAAAATCTAGTGGTGCTAAAAACTCTTTTTCAGTCATCTTAATAGTTTTACTAGCACAGACCGAAGGCAATATTTTTTTTCTGCAGCACAATCAATTTTGAATAAAGCTGTAACTTGGTCACTGAAAACAAACTCTTAAATGATAGTTTGGGATTTGCACATTAGATGGACCCTAAAATTATGCAGTTTGTAATTTTTTCCAGCCTAATAATTTTCTCCTGTTTTTGTTGCTAGAACAGTGGTTTCCTGCTACGTGAAACAATTACAGTCTCACTCATGCCGACTGATTTAGCAGCTGTCTAAAGATGGATGCATTTGTGCTTGTCAAGCTATGCTAGAAAGAGAGTCTAGGTCAAATCCTCAGCTGGTCTGACTTGGCACAACGTCTCTGGGAGCCAATGGAACGTTGCCATTTTACACTCGCTGAGGCCTGGCATGCTCTAAGATGTTGTGATGATGAACGATGCCTCTCTAGGCTTTTTTCTTTTAGTGTAAACTCTGCTGGGTGAGGGCTTACAAAGCAGGGCCAGTAGTATATCAACTGCTAATAATTCATCATGTCTTGGATGGTTAATACGCCTGCATTTGCTGCAGCAATTGAAATGAAGAGACAAACACAAGGCTCTGGGATGAGAAAGCCGCAACTTCATTGAGTATGATTTGTAAGGCATTCAGGTCAAGATAGCCAGTACAGGGAAGAATCTAGCTTGCTCCAGCTAAACTACTAAGTTTCCAACTCAGGCTCACCACATGGGGTCTGCCTTCATGGTTTGTTCCATTTAATACACATTTCCTTTAAGAGATAAGTGAGCATGGGTTTTCTCAGGAGCGTACCTTAGGGTTGGGTAGGTTGGCCCCTGCCAAGGGTGCAGGCCCAGTGTGTGTGTGCATGCAAAAACCAAGCCTCTCCACTCTGTCTCAGAGTGGCTAGGACCTCTGCTTCTCTGGGTGGCCAGGTGAGTCATGAGGCTCCTCTGGGTGCCTTGGTGGAACTCTGTGCCAAGGCCACAAGGGATAGCCCCCCCCGCCCAATACAGTTCCTTTCCAAGGGCACAAGGGACCCTAGGATCGACGCTGAAGTTCCAGCTTCACTGCTACCTTGGAGCTTGCTGGATGGCAGTGGCAGAAGGTGGACCTGAGTCCCAGATTTGTCTGTCCACTGGAATAACAAATACTGCTCTTCATTTGTCATTTTTTGGGAATCTGCATCAACTCCAGCCTTCTGGCTGCTTTCTGCCATCTCTTCATAGCACCCTAATTGTGTCTCCAACTTTCCCTACACTTTGAGTTCTCTCTACCCTATGCCATTTGCTAGTTTTATATAATCTCAACTCCACTTCCCACCCTTTTACTCAATCCAAAGGGGAGTACAGACCTGGTTAAGTTTACATTTTACAAAATTTGTTATGTTTCTGTGTCTTCAAGTATTTAGGATTCATTCTCCTCCCTTAAGTTTCTGTTTCATTGGTGCTCTTGAACTTGTGAATGTTCCACCCACTTGCATAGAGCAGCCCATATCTAAAAGAACCACATCACTATTAATTAAATCTGTATGTCACCTAGACTGAAGCTTCTAGGTGAGTCACAGCAAACAAAATAGGAATGCAATTTGGAATCCATAAATACGATCACATAATAACATCAGTATGCCATCTGTCTGTTATACAACACTTTATGAAATGGTTTCCTCATCCCAAACCTTAAAAATAGACCACAAAACCCTAAAAACATAATACAAAATGGCTGAAACAATTTCAAGTCTTCACAAAGGCTGTAAGGTGACTTGACATATATTCTGAATGGCACCCTATTAGTCTAGATAATAAGCTAACCCTGCAGTAGCTTCCAGAATTTTATTCCTCAAAAAATGAGGAACCTTTCCAATGTTTAAACTAGTACAATTGACACAAAACTGGCAATTTTGACAAACAGGTAGGTCATATAAGAAAAAACTTTTCATTTTTTTAATGTTAAAAAGTCTATCCAAAGGCCAGAAGTACTGCCTTGTATTAACACTGAGCAGAACAATTGAACTCCATGTTAAAATGGTCTGTATGATAACCCTCAGCTAAAATTTAAATCTGGCATATGGTCCTTTGCAAGTGCAGGAATATTAAAATGGGGGTGGGAGCAGAGAGAGAGATGCTTGAGGAACTGACATAAGAGTGTTGTTTATTTCATATTCTGTAGACTACAATGCTCAGATTAGAGCATTTTAAGATTTTCACGGCTAGCTGCCTTCGCAAAAGGCCCCATTTGTAACCTAGAGAAGTGCTGCTTCAGCTGTGTTATGTGAAACAAGGGTATTGTCCGGTGCCTCGTCAAATTAAGTTAATCAGAAACATTGTCTCAATGGATATATCCTAGGCCTTGATTACTGTTTATAAGTTGCATTCTGACTTTGAGTCAGATTTCAATTGCTTGCTGAAGTCAGCATCCGTGTAACTGTTGCCTAATTGCATTTTAAAAAAGAAAAGAAAAAGAAAAGCAATGATATGGTTATTTGCAGGTTTCTAGCCTTTATGTGTTCTTACTTACTTCTACAAATTGCTAAGCCTTTTAATGACAGGGAGGCAGTAAAGAATAACTTAGAGGCATTCATTCCCAAAATGCCTTTCTCATCATATTTGCCACACAGCACCATCCGCAGATTCTGAAACCGTATCCACTTGAGTTTATATTATTAAATCAGCAAGGGAGAAAGAATGTTTCATACCTATGTTTTATTGCTAACTTATTTAATGGCCTATAATTGCCTGGATTAAGGGAGTGAAGTGCTCTCTGGAAGAGTCCAAGCCACAGAACTGGAAGTGAAGATTCCTGTAATAAATGAATCATTTCAGGGGTTTCTCTTGGTATCTGCAGAAATGTGGTTAAAAATTAAAATCACAGTGATGGGATTTTGCGCCTGGAACAAGTGGGAAGACTCAGATTTGTGGGATCTGCTTTGTTTTTTTACTGTCCAGAGTCAGACCAAAGTACAGTGGTACCTTGGTTTGCAACCGTTTTGGATTACAACTGTTTTGGATTACAACCACGTCAAAATTGGAAGTGTGTGTCCCCCCCTTTTTTTATTACAACCAATTTTTGGGGGGAGGCCCCATTGGCGAAAGCACGCCTTGGGTTACAACCTTTTTTGGTTTACAACCAGACCTCCGGAACGGATTATGGTTGTAAACCAAGGTACCACTGTAGTGGGCTGGGTCAGAACCAGGTGCTGCTTTAGGGGGTGGAGCTAATTACATATTGCATTCCATGAGCATAAGATTGGAATGATCTGCATATATAAACTTATGAACCATCACCTACAGATTTGAAATCTAATTTAAAGAGGGAAGGGGTGGAGCGGGGAAGAGCTGTTTGTTGGCAGGAACATAAGAAACAGCCTTATGTCATTTGCCCATCTAGCACAGCGGTGACTCTTCCAGCTCCCCTGGCAGCAGCTTTGCAGGAACACAGCAGCTTTGCAGAAACACAAGCAGAAGAGAGATTGCCCATCTGAGGCATCAGAATGCACCGCAACATGTCACAGGAAAGAGATTCAGAAAACAAAATTCAAAAGCAACAGCAACAGCAACATTGCAGCAGATGACAAAAATGGGTAGAAATGGCTCAATAAAGGTTCTCTTGAAAACCCCACACTTAGAGCACAACTTGCATCCTGCTGGTAGACTAGTGGTGGTTGCCAATTGGCAATTGAAATTCAATCTCAAGGAGAAAAGTTTTTGATAGTGGGAATCTATGCACCAAATGAGGGGAAAGCTGAATTTTTTAAGAAGTTGCATGAGACTTTGATGGACTACATGGATTACAACTTAATTGTGATGGGAGACATGAATGGAGTAGTTTCAACAAATATGGACAAAGCACAAAGACAGGTAGTTACAAAAGATGGAAGACTGCCAAAAACTTTCTTTGAAATGACTGACAATATGGACTTGATTGACATTTGGAGAATAAAACACCCATTAGAAAGAGAGGGAACCTTCTTTTCTGAAGCCAAAATGACATGGACACGGATTGACCAAATTTGGGTGACTAGCAGTATGGCGTCGAATATAAAGAAAGTGGAAATCTGCCCAAAAACCTTCTCCGACCATAACGCAGTAAAGATGGTGATGAAGCAAACAACAACTGGTTCCTTCAGATGGAGAATGAATGACACCTTACTTGGAGATGAGGAGATCTGTAAGCGGGCCCAAAAAACCTTGAAAGATTATTTTGAAATTAACTTGAGGACTAAAGTAGAAAAAAGAATAGTATGGGACGCAAGTAAAGCCGTGATGAGAGGATTTTTGATACAACAAAATACATTAAAGAAAAGAAGGCAAAATGAGAGGAAAGAGAAATTCTTGGAAAAGATAAAAGAAGGGGAAAGGAAACTAAGATCGAAGCCAAAATCGCAAGAGCTTTTAAGAGAAATCAAATTATATCAAACACAATTTATGGAACTGATGAATCAAGAAATAGAATGGAAAATTAAACAAATGAGACAAAAGACTTTTGAATCTGCAGATAAATGTGGCAAGTTATTGGCTTGGCAAATAAAGAAGAGACAAAAACTCAACACGGTAACAAACTTAGAAGTGGATGGAAAGAACATATGTAATCCAGTGGAGATTAGAAATTGTTTTCAGAGCTACTTTAGACAATTGTACACACAAGGGCCGCAGAAAGAAACGGATATACAACAATTCCTCGAGAAAAATGGGCTGAAAAAGATCTCTCAGGAAAGTAAGACAATTTTGAATCAGGAGATATCAGCACAAGAAATAGAAGGTGCCATCCAAAGTATGACGCTGGGCAAATCTCCCGGACCGGATGGACTGACTTCCAAATATTATAAAGTTTTGAAGGAAGGGTTAATACAACCCTTGAAGGAAGTCTGCAACGAGATTATGGAGGGGAGAAGGGCACCCGACACGTGGAGGGAGGCCTACATTACACTTATACCAAAGACAGAGACTGAAAAGACCCAACTTAAGAACTACCGACCCATCTCGTTACTAAACGTGGATTACAAAATCTTTGCTGATATTTTAGCAAAGAGACTGAAAAGAGTATTGATGGAGGAGATTCACGGGGACCAAGCGGGCTTTCTCCCGAAAAGGCATTTGTCGGACAACGTAAGGAATATAATTGACATTTTGGAGAAGTTGGAAGTGAATATAAACACTAAGGCAGTTTTGATATTTGTGGACGCCGAGAAAGCCTTTGACAATATATCTTGGAGTTTTATGCTGAAGAACCTCCGGGGGATGGGGGTAGGCCAAGGGTTTGAAAATGGTATAGGTGCAATATACTTAGAACAGAAAGCAAAATTAATTGTAAATAATGTGGTTACAGAAGAGTTTAAGATTGAAAAAGGGACACGCCAGGGGTGCCCCATCTCCCCACTACTTTTTATATCGGTCCTGGAGGTTTTGCTTAATATGATTAGGAAGGACCAGTTGGTCAAAGGGGTTCAGGTCGGAGCTAAACAATACAAATTGAGAGCATTTGCAGATGACCTGGTACTTACATTACAAGAGCCAGAAGCTAGCACGAAAAGAGTTTTGGAAATAATTCAAGAGTTTGGTCAAGTGGCAGGATTTAAATTGAATAAGTTAAAGACTAAGGTATTGGAGAAAAATCTGACACAGTTTGAAAAAGAAAGGTTTCAGAATGAGACAGGGTTGACTGTGGTTAAAAAAGTGAAATATTTGGGAATAAATATGACAGCTAAGAATGTGAATTTATTCAAAGATAATTATGAAAAAACTTGGACAGAAGTGAAAAAAGACTTGGAGATTTGGTCAAACTTGAAGCTTTCCTTGTTAGGTCGTATTGCAGTTATAAAAATGAATGTATTGCCAAGAATGTTGTTTTTGTTCCAAGCATTACAAATAATGGATAAGACGGATTGTTTCAAGAAGTGGCAAAAAGACATATCCAAGTTTGTCTGGCAGGGCAAGAAGCCCAGAATTAAATTTAAGATACTAACGGATTCAAAGGAAAGAGGGGGGTTTGCCCTGCCAGACTTTAAACTGTACTATGAAGCGGCAGCTTTCTGCTGGCTAAGAGATTGGCTACTTCTTGAAAATACAGATATTTTGGATTTGGAAGGTTTTAACAATATTTTTGGGTGGCATGCATATTTGTGGTATGACAAGGTTAAAGCACATAAAGGTTTTAAAAACCATATTGTCAGAAAAGCACTATTAAATGTCTGGATTAGATATAAAGATTTGCTGGAAAGTAAAACTCCAAGGTGGCTGTCGCCAATGGAAGCTAAGGCAGTTAAAAAGTTAAATATGGAGTCTAAATGGCCAAGATACTGGGAAATTTTGGAAAAGGAAGGGGACAGACTGAGACTGCAGAGTTTTGAGAAATTAAAAGGGAAGGTGAGGGATTGGTTGCACTATCATCAAATAAATGAAGTGTTCAAAATGGACAGTAAAATTGGCTTCCAGGTGGAAAAATCAAAATTGGAGACTGAACTGTTAGAATCCAGCACTAGAAACTTGTCAAAAATGTATAACTTGCTGCTGAAATGGAATACACAAGATGAAACGGTTAAATCAAGTATGATTAAATGGGCTCAGGATATTGGTCATAACATTTTGTTTGATGATTGGGAAAAGTTGTGGACCACCGGGATGAAATTTACGGCATGTAATGCCTTAAGAGAAAATATTATGAAAATGATCTATAGGTGGTACATAACCCCAGTCAAGCTTGCAAAGATTTACCATTTGCCTGATGATAAATGTTGGAAATGTAAGGAAAAGGAAGGTTCATTCTTTCACCTCTGGTGGACGTGCCTGAAGATTAAGGCATTCTGGGAAATGATCTATAATGAACTGAAAAAGGTATTTAAATATACCTTCCCTAAGAAACCAGAGGCCTTTCTCTTGGGTATTGTCGGCCAAGGGGTGTTAAAGAAGGATATAACTTTTTTTATGTATGCTACAACAGCAGCAAGAATACTCATTGCAAAGTACTGGAAGACACAAGATCTACCCACTCTGGAAGAATGGCAGATGAAGGTGATTGACTATATGGGCCTGGCAGAGATGACGAGCAGAATCCGAAACCAGGGAAGAGAAGCAGCGGAAGAAGAATGGAAAAAATTTAAGGACTATTTAAAGAAATATTACAATATTAATGAAAGTTAGAATGATGTTGGATTAGAAAGTAAACGGTTACTATTAGTAACGGTCAAGACAAGGAGAATAAGGAGGATTAAATTAAAATAAAATAAGGGAAGATTTGCTGATTAATTGATTAGAATTTGGAATACAGAAAAGGGAGGCATGAGGAAGTCGGGGAAGTAAGGTATAAGAAATTAAGAAATGAAATTGTACTTGTTTTCTTTGTTTGTGTTTTTGTTTGTTTATGTATTGGTTGTGTTTATTGTATTGTTATGTTATGTTTTTGTGGTTATAAAAAATTCCTTAATAAAAATATTATTAAAAAAAAAAAATAAACCGACTAGTGGTGGTTGCCAATATGCAGGTGATTGGTATGGATGTATTGTTCTCTCTTTTGTAAACTCAAATGTGAGAAATAACAAAGTGACGTTCGATAAGTTAAAGGGCTGTAAAAATAAGAAATGCATATTTTTACCCCCCCTCAAAAATCCTTCTTTTCCACCACCACCTGGAAAACTCCCCCACTCCCCATGGCTCCAAAATTTCCAGTAAAGTTGTGTCTCTAGGTCAGCAGTTCTCAACCTGTGGGTCCCCAGATGTTGTTGGACTACAACTCCCATCATCCCTGAGCTCTGGTCTTGCTAGCTAGGGGTGATGGGAGTTGTAGTTCAACAACATCTGGGGAACCACAGGTTGAGAAAGGCTGTTCTAGGTGGTGTTTGAAGAAGGGAAAGGCCCCTTCATCTGGTGGGAACTAAATGGTGGTCTAGATTGTTGTTCTGCTTTCCCTTTGCCCATTCACTCAGAGTGAGATTGTCCTTATGGTTATGGTTGGAGGAGGAAATGACCACCTCAGCTGGAACAATGGAAAGCTGGATGGAGAGGCAGCTCATTAGGCTGTTATGTCTTCTCTTTCCCCTCCTCTTGGGGCAAGATGACTCTCAGATAGTCGTATGGTGGTCCTAAGACTTGCTGTCCATTGAGCACTAACCTACATTACTAGTCTTCTGATTTCAGCTATTAATTAATTATCTGAATTGTGTGTTCTTTCTAGGGATTGGTCTTATACTATGATCTCATTGAATCTACATTTGAGAAGAAAAAGCTGCCGAGCAAAAAAGTTGATGGTTTAGATAATTTTCAGAAGTGCTTTATAATTTTAAAATTACCCAAGGGAAAAGTGGACTTTGGCAACTCTGTTATATCAGTTGCTTCTGCTGAGGAAGGAAAGAAGGACTGGAAAGCAATTCGTGTGGATCTCGTTGTAAGCCCCTTTGAACAATATGCATTTGCACTCTTAGGATGGAGTGGATCTAGGGTAAGTAACCTCCTTTCCTTAATTTGAAACCTCAGCCGAAATTCTGATATTTGCAGCATAATAGGAAGATTCATATATCTGAACAATATTTCATTTTCTAATTGTTTCCCATTGTCCACAGTGGGGGTTATTTATTTTTAAATGTGTATCGCATTCTTCTACCAAAGAGTTGAGAGTGCTCTTTTATTTTCTGAGTAGTCTGAGAAATAGTGACCTGACCAAGTTTTGTCACTGAGCTTTTTAGTTTATTGGGGATTTGAACCCAGATCACCCCGGTGCAGGTTCAGTTCTCTGTCCTTTACACAGTACTGGTTCCATACTAGGTTCTGCTAGGTGTTAAGAAATTGTTTACATTGTTAGAAAATGCAGTTGTTAAAAAATCAGTCCTAATTTTAAAATTAATCATGAATCTTTGGCACATTGGGGATTTGTGGAATTTGAAATATTTCAGCAAATGATGAGCCATCTGGGACCATTCTCTAGACATTTCTTTTCCCTGAGATTGTGGCTAACATTTCCCAAACATTCTCAAACAACCATGAGAACTACAAATGTACTTCTTTGAAAAGACAGCTGAGTATTGTTATCCTTTTAAAAATGGAATTTCTAGTTTCTAAGACCCCTTAATGAAAGCACCAGAACTGGAAAACCCTAATGTCTCCCTTTCCATATTGCATAGTATTCATGTTTGTGACAGAGAACCTGATATGTCCCGTTACTGCTCCTTTCAAGAAATAACAGATATTAATGAGCCCCATCAAACTCTATAGGACTTATTTCTGAACAGACATGCACTGGAATGCTATATAAGCCTGAAAACAATGCTATGTTCAGTGCGTTCCTTTGGCAGCAGCATGAATGCCTTTAGGCAGATAGCTGCAGCCAAGCACTTTGCAAACTTCTGTGCTCACTGGAAAAGTGCAAACACTTAAGCTTTTTAGACTCAGACAAATTGTGTGAGTCACAAGCAAATGGAGTCCAGTATGTGTTTAAATTAAACTATCTCTTCTTATAAAACTATAACAATCGGCAAGGCAGTTAGTATCAGACAAAGCTAATGTGATGTAGTATTACATGTCAAAAGACAGTCCCTCTGGGTGAGCATCCATTATGGAGCTCGCATGAACTGCAGGGTACATTCATTACAGAGAAGAGGGTAATGTATGATCGCAATTTCATATTTCTTAATGTTATCTGTACAGTAATGGGATCCTGACAGACTTCCTTGTAGATGGCGACTTTGCCTTCCCCATTCTTTTAATGCCGGCTCTAAAGAATCAGTCTTACTCCAGTATTTCAAAGTAGCCGAAATTGATGGAGATCTGTTGAATGCATCAATTTCAAGTCAGGGAAGTGTGTTGCAACACGAGCCTTTGGTAAATCGTATGCTGTGAATGCATTTTTTCCCCTTTACTGAAATCGGAAAACACCATTTCTTCTTAAAAGGTGTCATTTCAGCGAGTTTGAATTTGGAGATTCATTTTGGTTTATTATCATATCGTTGCGATTTTTCTGTCTGTGTAGCAATTTGAACGTGACCTGCGGAGATATGCTACCCATGAAAAGAAAATGATGCTGGATAATCACGCGTTATATGATAAAACCAAGGTATTGTCTCTCTCCCCCCACACTTTCAAATGGCATTGTTGAATTCATAAAGCTTCCCTTATGTTGTGTGCTGTCTGTCTTGGCTCAACCCAGTCGTATCAAACAGTGGCATCCAATTCTTTCAGTAAGAATGTTAACTCCCAGAAAACCATAATGGCTGCCAATAGACCTCTTATTGCTAGGTTAATTAAAGGTCAGTAAGCAATTACTGTGAAATATTTCACAAGAGCAGCAGTATGCAAAAAGTGCAAATAAACTATATATTTTTATTTATGTTTGCTGATGCAATGGCCACACGTCAGTGATTTCGCAGCTTAATAAACTGAGATATGAATAAACCTCCTGCATCCACATGCAGATGATTCACTCATCCCTTAGCCAAAAAATGAAACAAGTCAGAAAATTGCAGTTAACTATAGTCTCCTGCTATACCGAAACCTGGAAATTATGGTTAATGGCTTCCAAATAAACCAGGATATGAAGCCATGGTTTAAAATTGGCTGGATAGCCTGGCTTGTTTGGAAACCATGAAGTGTTGTTCTCAGTTTTGGATGCAATGGGAAACCATAGTTAACTGCAGTTTTCTGGCTTGTTTCACTGCTTCTGCAAAAGGAGGGGCAACGCAGCTATGTGTGGGTACACAAAAATCCTTCATATCTTGGCTACCTCTGATGAAGTCTGATCATCCAAATGAAACCAGCGACTGATAGCTTTCTTTCTTTCAAAAGTTGGACCCGTGTCTGTTTTGCCGCCCATTTCTAATGCATCTGTTTGATTTCATGTTGGGGAGTGAAGCTCCCCGTCAGGAAGTAATCATAGTTTGGAAAGTGATTGCTTTGCCCATCATGGATAAATTTCACTTAGCCAACCTATGGAAACATTTTCATCTGATTTAGTTAAATGGATTTGAAAACCGAAGCCTTGCCACTCAAACATGTAGTTAGATAATAATAGCTTTTGAATAGAAGCTGGAGCCTGAGAGAAGAAAAGGCCCCCATTCTCATTTTCCTAGTTCCTTTAATCCTCAAGGGAATATATTATATGAGCTTACATTGTTCTTGCAAACAGAGACTTAAGTAATTATACAAACCTCACACAAAGAAGGGAGATGTACTCTCATAAAAATAGAGCAAAGCCTAGAGAATATTCTTGAAAGGCCAATAGTGCAGTTTGGCTGTTGAAACACAGCAAGTCTGAGAACCAGAGGTAAACTGCTCTGAGGAAGAACGGAGCATAACAGAACTTTCCTCTATAACCAGACCTTTGGCCTTTAACTATCTATGGCCATTTAGAAGTTGGCAGGATGTTTTTCATGTTTTTCTTTTTCCTCTTGGTTTTAATGTATCTATGTGAGGTTTTTTTTTGGTCTGGTTGGTTGGTTGGTTGTAAGTCACTTTGGATTTCCCTGGGCAAAGTAAAATGACTAACAAATTCAGTGAATAATAGTGATGGCGATGATGTTTTCTATAAAGATTCTATAAATGTTTACTTCAGAAGTCAGTCTCTCATGATATTTACTCATAGGAAAGTGTGCACAGGGTTGCAGCCTTTCTCTAATATTAATGAAAATAGGCCACATCTCACTTACAACTTGAAAGAATCTTGTAAGAGGTACGGTGGTACCTTGGTTTTCAAATGTCATCTGTTCCGGAAGACCGTTCGAGTTCTGAAACATTCGAAAAACGAAAACTCAATAGCCGGCAGCTAGATCACAGGATTTTGCATTCAGAGGAAGCCGCGTGGCATGTTCAACTTCTGAGGTGTGTTCGAAAACTGAAGCATTTACTTGCAGGTTTATGGCGTTCGAAAACCGAAATGTTCATCAATGGAGATGTTCGAAAACTGAGGTACCACTGTACTCATTTGGGGTGCTCACAGCTTTAGAAGACAGCATGCGTTTTACATCACAATCTAACCTAGTATCCTTTCAGGGCTCATCCTGGCCCACATTTTACGGATGAATCAGAGCAAATGACAACCTATGGAAAATCCTATTGCCATTTGCTCCAATTTAGCAGTAAAACACAAGTTTTCCCAGGAAAAGCGCTGGGACAAAGGAAAATAAAAACCCACTCTTCAGACATGAAGCTTTAAAGCTTGCACCCGTGCCTAAAAATGTGGCACTAAAGGAAGTCTATAATATCGACCAGGTAGGTTTTTCTGGGTTCATGAGTATGAAGGACAAGTAATAGCTGACTAAACTGGATGTCTAGCAGTGAGACATTTAGGGAGAGCACTGTTCTTATGTCTTCACGTAGAGATTATACCCTCCATGCGCTGCCTCCAGATACTGTAAAACATTTATTTCCATTCACAGTGCAAAATTGTATACTCTAATTCCTTCTCTCTGTGAATGGAGGTTGTTTGATCCACTGCTGCTGCTATCCAGTGTAACATTTGTTTGTACCAGATCAGTTTCATAGCTTGGGGGGGGGGGAAGCATTTACTTTCAACACTGTAGGACCCAAGGTTCTCCACCCCCAGCCCCCAGTTAAAAGAATCATAGGTAGCAGAACTAGGACCTTGGGGAGTTGCTGGCTTCTTCTGTGTAAGACAGATTCATATATGCCATCTGAAACTGGTCCTCTGGCTTGTAATGTATGAATATGGCCTGTAACTCTCCAAAAGGCTTTTTGGGTTCCAGGCGGTGTTTATGTTGCTTATCTACTGAAAATAAATAAATAAATAAATAAATAAATAAATAAATACCCCTCCATTTTTTAAAGGCAGTTGCCTTTCCGTAGGAACACAGAACATTTTGTTTCATACTTGCTTTTATTACAAAGAAACTCTAGAAGTGGATTTGCTTGCCAAGTTAAAGAGGGGCTTTTAATGGTTCTTTGCAAAACTGGATGCTCTAGTCTAGAGTTTGGCAGATGCTCAGCTAAAATTATTTGGTGATAACAGAGAGGCAGTCAGTCTTGAGAGAACATCTTGATGAATTAAACATGGTACAGCTGCAGTGTTTGCTTTAGATGTCTGCAGTAATGACTGGATTAGCCATAAAGTAAACATAAAGATTCCAAATTTATAATATTGATTTCCAATGTGATTGGTGTTGTTCACATAGTCATTACTACAATTAAACACTGAGTCATTGTAAACAGATGCACATTCTTTCACTTACTAAGTGCTTCCCCAGCTTTTATCTCTCTGGGCAGAAGAGCAATTTTGCATTCAACTCTGGGAATTTGTTTTTCTCTGCACCTGGCCTGCTTTAGAAATCAAGTGCTCAGATAATCTCAGCTCTTCCTCAAAAAAGAGAAAAGAATGACCATGCATTGTTTTGCATATTAAAGCTTCCTGCACAGCAATCCAGTTGGTAACTTTAATTGCTAGAGATTCATAATTGATAGGTCACTTTTACATGGGCAATGTACAAATCCACTTAAATCTGAAACTAATTAAATTACTTTGCACACAGAATTCTTAGCTGTTGGGTTTTCGCTTAGGATAAAAACATAGAAATCCCCTGTTCAGCACAAAAGGTTGTGATAGAAGCACCTGTGAAACTGTGAAAATGTTAACAACACAAATCTAACAGTTGACAACCTGTTAGCTGACAAATCCACCAATGTGGTGGGCAGTATAACTTCTTATAAGAGCCTCTGCTTCTGTTTTGTCTACTTGCCATGTTTTCACTCCAGTCAAGTGATTCTTTAACGCCAATAAAACCAAATCAGTTCACTTGGGGCTTGCAATAGGCTTTCACATGTCACAGTGAGCCTTCATTCCCTTTACAACTCAGCCAGCTATGACTGCCATTGGCTCAGATATTATGGTGTTTGTGATATCATTGAACCATGGGGACACACAACTGACTGTATTGGGGCAATGGATTGTGCGTTCTGAGGTCCACGAGCAACTTTTGTATAATTAAAGCTTGCTGCTGCGTGTTGATACCAAGGGGATTCTGATAAAGATTGGTTTAAAGAGCCTCAGAGCCTTTTGCTGTAAAGGGACAGTCTTTTCTAAGCTGCTTATAAAGTAGAATAGCTAACTAAAACACTGCTTCAGAGTTATAGAAAAACAGTAGCTCTCCTATGAATACTGTATCTTAAAATGTTTTACCTATGCTTTCCTTTATCTACATGCTATGAAGCTCTGAGGTGCTAATACTCTTGTCACAGTTGGCATTTTGGGGTAATTTATCTGAAATGATAAATTACCTCTGGAAAATGGTTAGATAATTTCATCATGATCATGGGCACAATCCAGTACAGTATTTTGTACCCTTCTACACCACTGAGTTCAACAGAATTTAAGTGCATATAAATGTCCAGAGTTAGTATCCCATGAGTATGAATGTGTCCTGCACCACAGACATGTTGTCATTGGTTTGGAGAGAAAGACAGCAACCGTCTTTATCTTTGGTCCATGTTTTATCAATTTGTTTACTTGTTTATTGATTTGTACATGACCCTGGAATCTACTAGGGTGAAAAACAGTGCATAAATATTTTGAATAAACACATCTTAAACTTTTCATTCCTTCTCATAGAACAGCCTTCTATGTGGCATCTACTGATCCTACACTAGGGCTTCACCTTTAAGAAATAGCTAAAAACATGCCCATCAGATGTTTGGTGAAGAAGCAGGAGCTGAAGCCGTGTGCTTTCCCTTCCATTGGAATTCCAGCTTTCTTTGAACAATTGAACATGCACAACCCTGGCTTATTGGCCTAGAAAGAGGAAATGCATGTCTGATATATGTTTACATGCACAATTGTGTATTGGTCTGGGATCTGACTGTGCATGCACTTGGAGCCTAGCTAGACTGGGCCATGGATTTTACACACAACTTGTACCAGACTTAGGAAAAGGTGACTCTCATCAGATATATTAGTTTATGTGGGATTTGGGGCACAATTCTTCCCTGCATAAACGCACATGCAGAAGGATTCCTGTATGCTTATTTCTTCTCCCTCCAACTTTGCACATGCGCAGTCAGCTGACCAGAGTTGCCTGTGGGGATAAGAGGCCCACACATACTCCCCATATTCCCATTCAATCATCCACATCTTCTAAACCAAGTTTCTCATAACCATCTGCTGCACTATATGTACTGAGAGGGAGGAGCATGGAGCTCTATTGCATTCTATGGGAATTCCTCTGCAGACACCACATCCTCCCATAGGGAAATACTATGCCCATGGGATTATATAACAATATAATATAAATATGGTGAGCATATGATCATTCCAAAGGAACAGGGGACTAAACCTGATGTGCTTGCAATATTTTTTGCCAAGCAATTTGTAAATACTTGTTATTTCCAACATTTGCTTGATAAATCAGTTTTATCTAATAAGCACATTAGAGGTAATTTTTTTTCATAGGATAGATATCACAAAAAAGTCATTTATAGAAACATATAGGGCTTCATTAATTTATGATTCTAAAACTTGTCCAATGATCAAATGAAACTAGGGTACATAATTCTGGTTCATATTTGCTTCAAAGTGTATTCATGCTTAGACTGCTTAGAATAAATTCCACTGCATATTTTAATACTGTTCCTCATGATTTTTCTCAAGGGCTTTGAGTCAGTGGCTTATGTTCGGAAAACTCCTTGTTCAATCAGAGTTTGTTATAATGTCATTTCAAAGAGTGATGGTTTTCCATCTAATTTATTTGTCGTTATATTTGTAGCTGGATTAAGGATAGATTAGATCTTTAAAGCATGCACTGTAATGCGAATATTTCTACAACAAAATGCCAGTTAAATGTGGAATTTACATTCGTTGTATAATATAAGGCCCAAGGCATGTCAAATTGTTTACCCCTGGAGCCTGTTTTATCAAAGTGAACATACATAAATATCTCATGTACAATACAGTGCAAAATTACCTCTTCTCTTCTCCCGTCCAACACAAATTTCATGCCGTTATCTCATTTGCCCTTTCAGACTTGACCCAGTTTGCACATAACAATAAGCCAAGTTTTAGCAAGTGTGCTGCCGCATGGTGAGAATATTTTTGCCATTTTGTTCTTCCTCTGGTCCTGGTGCTGCTGCACTATGGTTTGGCTTGGCATTACATCAGAACGTGGATTTGTAGTTGATCTTCCTCCAAACAAACCACAAGCTGTAACCAAGGTTTGTTCTTGGCTCACCAAAGTGCCTGTGATTTTCTCACTGTACACCAGCACACTTGCTTGTTCACACTAAGCCACAGTTCATGCTAAACAGACCCATTTTTCTCCCAACCCATTAATCATTCTGAAGATCAGGAACTTAGTCCCAAATCTGTCACATCACCCACTTAGCAAATAAGCTTCAATAATTGGATACAATTTTTGCGCACACCAGCAGCCGGTATAACTTCTGGGCAAATAGCTATGAAATAGACGAAGGTATGTATGCTTTAAGATGTCTTCTGAACAGGAATCTTTTACTTTCTTCATTAGTAAGTTATTCATACTGATGTCATTTAATAAATGAGTATCAGTAAAGATAAATTTGATAAAAAGTGATATTGCAATCGTCTTGGGAAGAAACGTATTTCTTGCTTTTCTGTATGGCACCATGCACATTGATGTTACGACATCATCACTGTCATCATAATAAGCATCATCTCAGATACAGTAGAAACAATAGTGTTTAGACTTGCTACTAAAATATTTTGTATTCCATCTAGCATTAAAGAAGTTGGGTAGAGCTTTCTGCAACCTGATTCACAAACTTGCATTATGTTTAACTCAGCATTGCATCCATTAATTCACATCCCAAGGTATTAGTAATGCCTTTGTGATCTGAATTTCTCAATTTTTTTTATGCTGTTCAGACTTCTAGAGGAAGAAGGTGCTGTTCTTCACAAAGCAGGGAGATTTGCTTAAAAACTCTAGCTCTGTATTATTTCTGGTTTTCTGACACAATTTTCATGTAGTTCTCAGTCAGTTACAGATTGCCAATGGAAACCTTTAAAATATCTGGTTTTTTAAAAAGGGCTTGCTAATCTAAAAGGCATAAAATAAATGATACAAGACAAAGCTAGATTTCAGTTAGAATGTATAAAGCAAGCAAGGGATAGAGGTGGGAAAAGAGAATAGGCAAGTTCCATAATAAGTGGTAATCAAATGAGTAGTCCTGAGCAGTAGCCAGACCAATATATATGACATGGGGATCCAATCAAATTATGTTACCACTCAGTTTTATAGACAGAAGCACTAGATCTGTCTTACTGGATGTTGCAGCTGTTTAATCTGTGTTGTATCCTCTGCAACTGAATAAAATGGGTAATAATTGGGGAAGTCTGTACAGCGGTACCTCAGGTTACATACGCTTTAGGTTACATACACTTCAGGTTACATACTCTGCTAACCCAGAAATAGTGTTTCAGGTTAAGAACTTTGCTTCAGGTTGAGAACAGAAATCGTGCTCCGGTGGCACGGCGGCAGCAGGAGGCCCCATTAGCTAAAGTGGTGCTTCAGGTTAAGAACAGTTTCAGGTTAAGTACGGACCTCCGGAATGAATTAAGTACTTAACCCGAGGTACCACTGTAGTTCCGCCCAATATTTCAATTGAAGACTAATTATTGATGTTAATATTTGTGCAGTGAAATATCTGAGAAGAACATTTTCATCTTGTTGGCTTGTGCTGTTGGGCCAACATACCTTTGAGTCCATGCCTAATTTTTCATCCATGATATTGCCTTGTCTAGAGAATTCTCCCTCCCCCAACCCAGTGTGTCTCTGCCTCCTCAGTAGGATATTCCATTCTGTGCTTTTATTTAGGATTATTCAATCCTGAGCGCTTTAGGAAGATGCTGCCAAGTGCTGCAGACTCATGGGACTGGGGGACGTGTAATTGAAATCAATAGGAACAAGAAAATAATCACTTAGAAGTGCTATTTTGGGATTTGTAGAAACGTGAATGTCAATAAGATGAGCATCCAGTTATTTGTGCTGTAGTGTTTGTTTTGCTGACATTTGATCACTTAGTCCATTCAAACTCATTTCTGATTTACCCATCTTTGGGGGGAGTCAAAAGTGTATGAACCAAGCACATCCCATTTGATTAATTACTAATTTTCTTTGGACAGCAATAAAAGACTGCATGTAATTCCTGAAATATCTCAATGTTAAGAATGGGGGAAACCTTCAAGAGTGTTTGGTGTTGGGGAGATGTTTGGTGTTGCCTTTGCTGTTAATTTAATCTGCTCAAGGCTTCCCTATCTTGCATGCTATAATGTGGAACGGAATCTCCCTTTACAGCACAGTGGATAGACAAAGGGGATGATTGATAATTGGTTATGCCTCCCCCCCCTTGTCTACGGAAATGACATTGGTTAGGATCTCAAACGCAGGGGAGACCCCAGTTAGCAGTGGAAACAGTTTTGTGGCACAGTGCTATGCTGTCTTGCCAAATGCAAACTCCAGCTACAGTAGGAGAACACTTCAATCTCCCAGGACATTCAATACAAGATCTCAAAGCAGCTGTTTTATTACAAAAGAATTTCAGAAACAGACTTGAAAGAGAAGTTGCTGAATCACAACTTATCACTAAACTGAAAACTATGGAGAGACCTGGTCTTAATAGAGATGTTGGATTCCTTTCTCATTACATATGCTAATCATTTGCATACTATCCCTTGCTTTTTCCTGCAGTTGTTAACAGTCAGTCGTCAACAGGTTTACCATACCCATTGAGTCAATCACCCATCTCCTACCACCCTCCTGAGAAAAACCCCACCCCACCCTCCCACTATATATAAGGGTCTGGTGACTTCTGTTTTGGTGTATCTGAAGAAGTGTGCATGCACACGAAAGCTTATACCAAGAACAAACTTAATTGGTCTCTAAGGTGCTACTGGACAATTTTTTAATTTTCTAAAATATATTTTGACTGCGTCAGATCAACACGGTTACCTACCTGAATCCAGATACCTTGTAATCAATAACATTGTGGCCTGGTTTAAGCCCCACATACATTTCAGCCTTATTGTTACCCAACCTTTGACTCTGGAGCAGGTTAATGTGCCCACCCCACAACTCTCATAGTCCCTGACCATTGGCCATGCTACCTGGAATCCAAAACATCTGTGGAGCACCACTGGCTCCCCCTGCTCTAGGCACACACAACCACCCATTCTTATTATAGAACTTCAGCTGAAATCTTATATTCACTTACCTGGCAGTGAGCCCCATTGAACTCAGTGGGACTTCTACTTTAAACTAAGCTTAGGGCTATGATGCAGGACATGGGCTACAGAATGGCATTTGTCAACTTGGCTATCTTTCTGAAGGCTTGTTTGCCAAGGTTGACTAATTGGCCACACAGCTGAGGGGTTTAATGAAAAAAAAACAGCTATAAAATTTACTTTTAATACCAAATTATCTTTTAATTCTTTGAGATAAATCCAGTGCTATGGTGCTTTTCCATTTTGCTAAATGTTTGGAACTCTGCAAGTTCATAAACCCAGGAATATTAAATTCCAAATGCTATGTGTGTGAATGGTTGTTTTTTTTAAATCAGTTCTAGTTTTGGGTAGATGTTTCCTTTGTGATGGCCTTTCCTGCCTGAACTTCCCTTTTTGGTGTGTGTGCCATTTTTCAATATATGACTCTTCTGCTGTGTAAGATTAAATGCATAAAATAATCTGTACTCTTTTCTGCATCTGGCATTGCTCAGAACTTCACTTAAGGACATCATTGTTTCAGGCTCAGCATTCAATTGGCATTTGTATTTGAAGGCTATATATACCTGAATCACACCTGCATGTATATATTGTGAAGGTGAGTATTCTCTGAGCCTGAGAATGTATTTATTGATTACATTTCCCATTCAAGGCATTCTTTCAGAAGAAAAGATTAGGAATATGATCAGCCAAAATTGAACATTTTTAATTTCAATGGGTTTCAAAGTTTGACTGCAACTTTTTGAAGAGTTAAGTGCATGTGATCTTGGTTGGATCATGTTCCTATCTTCATTCTCTTACACTTCCCCCATTAACTGTGACTCATTAAAATAGTAATTAAAGTATAACATATATACTTCTTATAATTTGCACACTATCATTAATAAGTCTGTTGAAAGTGAAATTATGATCCACATATATATGGGTCTAGTAAGGTGTGATAGAGTTGTCTAACATTTTCCATGGAAGAAATAATTTGTGCTTTATTGGAATGTTTTAAATATTATTGTTCACTCGTGGAAAATTCTCCAAAAGGTGGGCTATACTTTTATTTATTTGTTTGTTTAAAAGTCAAAAGGACTATGCAGATTCATAATGAGTAAGAATATATGCCACTGCATTTATATGAATCACTGCTGTGAGGCTGAATTTTCTCTGAGGCCCAAAAGCTACACTCAGTGGAATTTTAGCTCATAGGAACTAAGGCACCAGGTAAATACATCTTTCCAGACCGGATTCCACCCCCACTGGATTTTATCCAGATGTTGTTCAACAATGTAGGAAACGCTAAGGATGATAGCCATTGTAAGTGAATGTACTGAAATCAATACACTTCCTGTGGGAATGACTTACCTGGAGATGGTTGCTGAATCCTTGATTCCTTGGTATCCTAAAAGAACGAGCATGAAAGAAGCCTGAGTGGAGGCTGATGCCAGTAGTGTAAGAGAAACCCTCCTGGATCTGACCAAAAGCCCATCTAGTCCAGCATCCTGTTTTCTCCTCTTCTTCACCCTGTGTCCTTTTTTTGTGTGCTTCAGAATTTCAAGCCTGCTCTGCTCTGCTTGGTTTCACAGCCCAGGTGATTATTCTGTTTTCCTGGGCTCATTTCCTCCAACCTTGGATGCCTGCCTTATTGGCTGTCTGGATCCAAACCATTCTGAGAGCTAATTAACAAGCATTGAGTTTATTGCATCTGACTAGTGACTTAAGCCTTGTTCTGATATTACATTGTACATGTGGTTCTCCTGTTTTGTGATAATGCGGACGCCAATGGCTTTTTGCATTTCCCCACATAAATTAGGAAGTGTCCACAGTTCTGCATCGGAATGACTTGATATGGATGAATCAGAAGCTTGGATGGAGAACATCAGAATACGCAGATGGATTGGTGTTAACGCTGCAATACATGCCGCCAATTTTCATGGTGCTAGGACTAAAAAAAAAAAGCTCCTTTGAGAGTGTCTCTCATTATCGGGCACTTCATCTACATAAAACTGAAGTTCTTGTCTCAGATAGAAAATCCATCCTAGCAATTTCCAGCAATGAACTGATCGTGATAATTGCATTTGTAACTTGAGAAATGTGCATTCTGAATATTGACTTTAAGACAAATGCACAGTGGTTTGTAGCTTGAGGAATATGTGCAGCTTTAGGTGGCAAAATATGAATCGGTACCACCCAATAGCATATAGAATTTCAAAAGAAAAATATTTTATATTGAAATGGACAAGAGGGCAGTTTGACTGCTCTGTGTGAAACTTTCCATCTGTCTTTTGGTTAATTTAGTTGAAAGTTCTTTTTCTGTCCCCATCCTTTCTGATTCTGCCCATCTTAGCTGCCAGCAGTACATGTAAGCTCAGAGTAGGGTCTACTTGAAATACAATAAATGAAAAAGGACCCAAGTTGAACCCTGAAAAAGAGTGTTTTGTTCCTTGTTCCACAGGCTTTTTGGGATAACAAAAACATGGCTTTCAGTTACACGTATTTCATGTAATAACTGTTGGTCTGTCAAGAAAAACCTCTATGGACTGTGGCGATGTTTCTGGGATTGGCTGCACAAGTGTACTGATACATTCAATAAATATCAGTGGGCTCTTGACTTTATAGAACCTTTTGAGCTCTGGTACATCTATCTCCTTACAAGTGTAAAACTTTCTCTGGTGCCTGCCTTATGATGGCATATTTGACATGGGCTATTCCCCCACCTCTTAGACTACTATGAATTTTGAGCAAATGTATCCATTCATGTGATTTCAACCACATATCATTGTTGGAAGCAGGAGCATTTCTTCGTGGGTTTGATCATATTCTTGCAAGTATACTCCCCTGATCCAATTTAGGACCTGATCAGACCCTTTGAAGAGGCCATGGAGATTTGGGGCTAAGCTGGATCTGGGCTCCGAACCAAATCAGGGGCCGGGAACAGTCTTTAGTTAGGCTTGAAAACCCTGGTTAAACATGTGGCTGAGGGTGCCTGCATGCATCTCCCCCCTACCTCTTGCTCCCAGACATAGCTGTCTCTTTGGCAGCCCTGGATTGCTCTGGGTGTTCCTGATCTGATCCAGGGTGATTCAGGGCTGCCTCAGCCTGCTCCAGCCTAATCCAAGCTCAACCAAAATCACCTCAGTTTGGATCAGGATTTTCTTGTGCACAAATCACTCGACTTGCTGGTTTTGCTTTGTGTTCTGCAAGCCGTTTGGGGGTCGCTTGTTACATACAAATTAATGTTCATCCATAACAATAACAAGTTCCTAGCAGAGGCAAGAGTCAAACCAGAGACTTCCCAGTCTGTAGCTTGCTCTCTTAGCCCCATGCTGTGTCCTCTGAGATGGTAACAACAATATATGGGCTCTAGAAGAGGGAGAGAGGAGAAACTGCAGGGCCTCTCCCTCAGCTCTTCTGAAAGACCAGCAACTTTTGGCTCCTCATCTCCATGGAAATCTTTCCATTCCATCCGGCCATGACAAGAACTCAGCAACTAAGAAATAGTGCCTGAGTTTGCTTTGTTCCTCCTCTCCCAACCTTCTTTCCTTTTGTGTCATGCCTTTAAGATTTTAAGCCAGAGAGCAGGAAAGCTTTATCTTAACATTTGTAAGCTGCCTTTTGCCTGAGGAGCATGAGAAAAATGTTGTATGTTGTGTATGTAATAAAGACAATGAGTATGAAGGTTTTTTAAGAAATGGATCAGGATCTGGGATTTGGCACAGCCGTAGCAAGTACTCATTGTTATGATGGGGGGGGGAGGAGATAGGAAGAGGAAGATGAGGTCAGAACCAAGCTCGTCTGGCTTTTTCCTATGCCTGTGAGGTAGTGCCTCTTTGTGTGCTCCACAGAGAAAGAGGCCTTAGCCTCTCCTTTTAGCAGAATTGGCTGTGTTTGTGGCAAGAAAAATATCCTTCCTCTTCTAGAACTGCCTCTACTGGCACTGCTTTCTTGTTCTTAGGGGGGCAAGCTAGCGGTTATGGGAGATGAAGACCAAACTCAACTGTATGAAAGGGAGGCCTTGTTTTTCTCGGTGTGCTCTTGCATATTTCTTCTTGGCTGATTTTCTTCCAAGTAGCCAAATCCAGTGGTGAAGTTCCTTTGTGCGTAAAGTGTCTCTGTGCCTTCTACAAACAGAATACCTTTTCCCATTATGATCTGAGCTACTCATGGCTATTGACTTTGCAAGACCCAGCCTTCAGAGCACAATAGGCAGATGAAACCACTTTGTTCCTTCATCTTTATTGTGATTGACCCCCTGCACGAATCTTGAAGTGCTTTCAGGATGAAATGGTTTCATTATTGCCCTTTGTGCAGAGCCCTATTGAAAAGGAAATCATAGAATTCTATGATTTCCTTTTCAATAAGGCTGTGTACAAAGGGCAATATTTGGGTTCAGATTTGTAACATTAGTGCTAGGAAGGATCCCTGTGCTCTGCTCCAGCTGTCACCTCTCCCTCTCCCATTGAGATCCCAGTTTCTGCTGTCACATTATCATCACTTTCTGTATTCAAAGTGGCACCACTTAAACTTGTGAGTGAAGAGGGCTTGGGTGAGAAAAGCAGGTGGAGGCAAGGAGGAGGCAGTTGGGACAACAGGTGAGGGACAGAGAGGGGGTGAGAGATTGGACTGAATGTGCACATTTTCTAATTTCAATCTTTCTTAAAGCTGTGCACAGCACTTAACGTTTAACGTACAGAGCCAGATTGTTCAGGGCAATTTAATTTTATTGAGTACCTTCTAGGAGCCATTTACAAGAAGCTCAAAGACTTGTTTAGAGATGCAGAAGAACGGAATGTCCATCAAAACATTTTATATCTCAGAGTGAAATCACAGCACAAGGTCATGTAAGCCATGCCTAAACGTTGATGCGCATTTCACGAGACGTCAAACATGTGAAGCGTGTTATCAGGTCATCCTTTGCTTCGGGGCTCCCAGGTTGCATGTTGGAGAGACACCTTTTCCCTTTAAAACTTCTACTTCATTGGGAGACTTGGGCACATTCTCAATCCTGCATTCTGTTCTCCTCCTCGATCCTATGTAATGCAACTGTCCCAATTTATTATGGTTGGGGTAGGTAACAGGTTTGCGTAGGAGAATTTGTGGCTGCCTTATGTCTCAATTTAGCAGTGATTCAAAGCTCCTGGTCTGAAGAGCACTGGATATTATATATAGATTATATGGAACAAAATATAATAACAAGAAAATTATCATAACTGGATGAACAAATAGCAGTATATGCTACAACATGAGACAATGTAAGCTAATGAGAATAATGTAGAAGAACAAGAAAACACAGTTAAAAACGATAGTAGATAGGAAACCAAGGAAAGAATGGAAGGGAAGTAAAAGTAAGGATATATAGGATTTAAACAGCTTGGAGGAATATATATGTTACTATTATTATTACATGTTTATGTTTTATATTTATGTTATCGTGCTTCCTTTTGGTTTGTGCATGAATGTAACAGAGTATGTGTTGATGGCGAGATATAACAGAAAAGCAAATAAAAAATATTTGGGGGATGGTTCTGGTAGAATAGCAAGATCAGAACCAGTGGGAACAAAAAGTAGAAATCCTACAGCTCTCGGTTATAAATGTATTTAACTGAATATATTTATAGCTCACCTTCCCAGCCAGTATGCCATTCATTCACAACCTAGTTAATGAAGGGCACTTTGGAAAAAGTGCTCAGCAAAGATAATTTGTGAATTTAAGATTTCTCTTGTATGTCAAATCATTTTGGAAAAGCTACATTTGCAATATTAATAGAACAAAAACAAAACAAGTTATGAGTTAAAAGGTGGTTTTGAAATCTGATCCTGGTGCACTAACAAAGATTCATTGATTAAAATGTTAACGAAGATCATTCACTTCACGCTTCACATGTCTTATTGATAATTGAAACCAGAATGAGAAATACAGCATTGCAATTCATAGACAGAAGTCATTTGCAAAACAGCCATTTTGTATTAAGTGTAGTTAATGGTCATGTTAGCAACCATAAATGTCATATTTATATTCATTGAAATAATTGCTCAGTTGAGATAGGGAGAGAGTTCCTGCAGACACAAATAATTGATCCTGAGTTACAAAAATATCATTACAAGCATAAAGAAAAGCGAAGCCTCTGTATTTTTGCGTTTCTGCACACTCTATGAAAAGTTAGTTCATTTGTCAGTCCAGAAAAGGATGGCCCTTCATTAAGAACATGATGATGAATTTTCTGGTTCTTTCTGATGAGATCGAGATTAGTAGTATCTCTGTGATTCTCTACCCAGTTCCTTGGGAATCACTGCATTGAATTTGATGGGATTTACTTCTGAGTAGACATTTTATAGGGTTGGATTATAAAATGGCTAAGAATGTTATTTCAAATAGAAATGTGTGTTTTTTGTTTTCAAAAATTATTACTTTCCCAAGGCTTATGCTGCTCTCTTTTTTATTTTTACAGAAAATATTCCTGAAAGCTGCAAGTGAGGAAGAAATTTTTGCACATCTTGGTTTGGATTACATTGAACCATGGGAAAGAAATGCATAGAGTGACTTGTTAGTGTGCTATTACGAATTCACAGCATTTATTATTATTATTACTATTAAAAATCTCCCACATTGTAGAGGTGTATTTACCTGACAAGCCTGTCTTTATTATTTAGAAAGTCACATATTAAATATACAGTGGTGCCCCGCAAGACGAACGCCTCGCAAAACGAAAAACTCGCAAGACGAAAGAGTTTTCCGTTTTGGAGGTGCTTCGCAAAACGAATTTCCCTATGGGCTTGCTTCGCAAGAAGAAAGCCCATAGGGAAATCTCCGCCGGCCTTCAGAAGAGGTCCTGGACCTCTTCTGAAGGCCGGCGGGGGGCAAAAGTCTTTGCTCCCCCCCGACTGCCTTCCCGGGATAGCGGAGAAGCGCAGCGCGTTTCTCCGCTATCCCGATGGCTTTTGAAGGCAGGCGGGGGGGAGCAAAGACTTTGGCCCACCGCCGGCCTTCAGAAGAGGTCCAGGACCTCTTCTGAAGGCCGGCGGGGGGCAAAAGTCTTTGCTCCCCCCGCCTGCCTTCCCGGGACAGCGGAGACTTCTCCGCTGTCCCGGGCGATCTGAAAATGCTGGCGGGCGGCAGCAAAGGCTCCGCTGTCCCGGGAGCTTTTAAAATCTGGATTTTCAGATCGCCCCGGGACAGCGGAGAAGTCTCCGCTGTCCCGGGAGCTTTTAAAATGCTGGCGGGCGGCAGCGCAGCCTTTGCTGCCGCCCGCCAGCATTTTCAGATGCCCCGGGACAGCGGAGAAGTCTCCGCTGTCCGGGTGCTTTTAAAATGCTGGCGGGCGGCAGCGCAGCCTTTGCTGCCGCCCGCCAGCATTTTCAGATCACCCCGGGACAGCGGAGAAGTCCTTGCCCCCCCCCAGCCTTCAGAAGAGGTCGGGGGACAGACTGTCCTCGGACCTGGTCTGAAGGCGGTTTCCCTAGGAACGCATTGATTGATTTTCAATGCATTCCTATGGGAAACCGTGCTTCGCAAGACGAAAAACTCGCAAGAAGAAAAAACTTGCGGAACGAATTAATTTCGTCTTGCGAGGCACCACTGTACATAGATAGTCAGGTGTAGATGTCATTATCCTCTGAATAGTTAAAAGAAAGAGGATTAATTTAGTTCATCTGTACATAAACTGTCACATTTGATTGTATTTTTCATGTTACAAAAAAAAAACCAGTGTTGAAGAAAATGTATTGTACCGTACTTTTCTGTGTATAAGGCTAGGTTTTTTTATTTTAAAATTATGTTCAAAATTGTGGGTCGTCTTATACATGGGGGCGTCTTATACACAGAAAAATACGGTATACAGGTAATATTGACACAACTGAATTAGGAAGGTGAAACACAGACTAAGGTTGCACTCCTTTACTGATTTACCTGGGATTAAGTCCCACTGAACGCAATGGGGCTTACATATGAGCAGACATGCACAGGTCTGTTATCTTAATTGAATATTGTGCATTTGATTTCTATAGCATTTAAAGTGGTGTAGAGATTTTGGGGGTCTGGTCTCATGGATCCTGCAACTTGCTGCATAATTCTCTTTTGGAAGCTGGACTTATTCAAGGTGACCAACCGCCATAATGTTACCAGCAGCACCAAATGTTACCTGAATAGAAACTATTGAAAATGTTGAGAATGCCTTGCAACGGTCTGGGACATTTTGCATGTGCTTTAAGATGAGGAAAGGAGCTTGCTCAGAATCAAGGCTATGCATGTCCCATAATTAGGAGAATAGAATCGTAGAATTGGAGAGTTGGAAGGGACCCTGTAAGTCATCTTGTCCAACTCAATCTCAGCTAGATCATGCATAACAGATGGCCACCCAAACTCTACTTAAAAACCTCCAAAGAAGGACAGCCCACCATCTCTTGTGGAAGTCTGTTCCACTGCTGAATAGCTCAAAGCACAAGGCACAAAACTAGCAGGCTGGTTCCACAAACAATACAAATTCAGAATGTTCTGCCACTGTCCCTTGAGCTTCACATCTGGGTCAATAGCCACTGTTGCAGCCACCATTGCCATTTGCTTTGGTTTTTCTTTTACATCAATCCATACACCATGCAGCAAACATTACTGGGCAGCTCCAGACTGGAAGTATCAGGCAGTAGTCTTTATCCCGATTCAGCTGACCCCAACTCAACTAAATACATGTTCTATGCACTCCTCCACACAGATCAAGAGAAGCTTGTGGTATGGTTACTAATTGACGGGTGTCTTTTCTCTATGAATACTGATGTATAATTACATTGGTTCTTGCTAAACAAATGCTATTGCTTTGATTTAAATAAAGGATTGTGGGCTTGAGTAAAGGTGGTGTTTAACATGATGCCAAAAGCTCTTGTATAAGTATATGATTACTTTTTGGTGCTAAGTGGTTTGAGCAATGGGGCCAGATGTCAGCAAGCTGAAGTCCAATAATGGTGTCAGCACTTAGATGTAGGCAGAATGACTAGCTGCAGTGAAAATTACTGGGGTGGTAAGTGGCCCATTTTGTCCTTTAATATTCTTATTCGGAGCAAAGGCATTAGATTCGGGAAGAAATAGACTCCACCGTGGGAGCAGGGCCGGGGCGGGAGAGTGCTAGAGTTCTGTCTAGTCAAGTTGAGTGGGATCAATTCCAATCTGTTACCTCCGAGAATTCAGAAGACATCTTAAGGCAGCCCTGTTCAGGGAAGTTTTTAACGTGTGATATTTTACTGTATTTTTGGTTTTTATGGAAGCCGCCCAGAGTGGCTGGGGAGGCCCAGCCAGATGGGCGGGGTATAAATAATAATTATTATTATTATTATTATTATTATTATTATTATTATTATTATTATGCTTCGAGAGGCTTGTTTCCTACAGTTTCACAGTGGGAATTCAAAGACTTGAGGGATCCTGCCCATCAAATTATCCCCAATGTTAATAACAATCCATATTTAAATATTCCATGGCAACACTAGACTTTAAAAGGTTTCTCATATACAAAAAACAAAACAAAAAACAACAACCCATGGCATTAATGGAAGGATGATTTGAAGTGTGGCTCTGAAAAGTAATTAATATCTGGAATTTCTTTCTTTCTTTTTGAAAAGCTGCTCTAGAGAAGTACTGCTGTGTTAGTAAACATGACTGTCAAAAAAATCCTTCCAGTACATATTTCATTATGCCAAAATTTGACTCCAATTTATTTTTTAAAAAAGATAGATAACACACTGTGTACTTCTGTGAAGTGTGACCTCATTTTACTGAATAAGAAATTCCAAAGATCTTTCGTAAGAATGAAATCTTGGCACAGTTACAATATGGCAGGTATGGAGGAAGCCTGTCTGTCCTGTAACATTCACTTATGAGAAGAACAGCCAATTAGTTTAATGGACTTGTTCGTGGAACCAAGGGTCTGTGGGAAGTGAAGAACAGCTGTGGTAAAATGTACAATAAATATACAAAAGAAAGAAGAGTGGTTTGTGTAGACACAGCTGGCATATGCAAACTTGGCTAAATAATTCAGCTCTAAACCCAAGTAGTGGATGAGTTCAAGTGGACCAAGTCTTAAGCCAAGGTTGAACTCTTTGTACTATGGCGTTGTCCCATTTTAAACTTGGGCCTGCCCCACCATTATTTCCTGTTGAATTTAATTAATTAGACTTGGGTAATAAAATGCCACTTTTGATTGTAAAAATATATCTATAATTTAATTTATACTGCATCTAGGCTAAAATTCTGAAAGCTCTTTAGTCATGAAAGGTCTGGTTGCCATCAGTGCTGTTTTTCTAGAAAAAGAGGTGCTGGAACTCACCATGAACACCTCCCTCATTCTCTTAGAATGGGAATGGCACCCACCTGAATGGTGCCAGAACTGAGTTCCTGTGAGTTCCCCCTGAAAAAAGTTTAGAAAACTTGTGAACCTGAAAACCACAGATAAGAGAAAAATGCAACAAATCACATTTTAGGTGATGCTATTTTGTTAACTTTTACATTACGTTGATTTCATAATAAATGAATGCCAAATTGTTAAAAATAATTGTATCTCTTGCTATTTGCATGGGTTCAGTGCTTGAAGTGGGGTAGAGGTTGTGTACACAACCACCTATTTAAAGCACATGACTCGCCCTCCCTGAGAATCCTGGGGACTGCAGTTTACTCCTCACAAAACTATTATTCCCAGCACCAAGCTGCAATTCCCAGGATTCTCTGGGGGAAGTCAGATGCTTATAAACGTGTGATGTCCATGCAGCCAGGATGGCATGGGATGCCATCCCATTTCTTTTTAGGTGAATCTAAAAGTACCCCTCTTCTTTCCAATAGTTATAGAACCATCTCAGAGTGCTGTACAGAAAACACTTACACCAATACTGTGAAATGTCACTAGATCCAGGCCAGAGCTGTTTGTGGAGCTGGGAGAGGCAGATACTAGCAAAGGCAGTTTCATCTTTATCCAACAACTGCAATCTCAAGCCCATGAGAGCCTCTGCTGTGTTTAGAGCTTGTAGCCCTCCATATGTTGCTGGACTGTAACTCCAATTGTCCCTGGTGATTGGCCATGCTGACATGGGCTGATGGGAGTTGCATTCCAACAAATATTTGGAGGGCCACAGGCTCCCCACTCCTCGGTTAGAAATAGGCCAAATACATGAGAATATCATGACATGTTTTTGAAGGAATGTCATCATGACTAATATTAAGCCATAATCACGAAAGGTTTGACTTTCTTTACTGGCAACATTCTTTCCCTAGTGGGCTGGTAGTGATGGCTAATGGGCCGTAGCTATTTCAAAGTGTGAATGTACTAACTCAAACTTGCTATCAAATATGCATGGTTATTAAAAATGGTGAGAATGGCTTTGTTTGAAATGCGACTGTTTAAGTTTTTTTCTCCCCACCCACAAACTTCAAGCGCTGCATGGAATTTAAGACCTTTCCCCCTTTTGGAACATTCTTGACATCCATCACTAGTGACGTGTTTGTCATGCTGGGTGGGAAATGCTCGTGAGTAGTAGGCCCTCGCTGAAGAGGCATGGTATACACACAGAGGTTTATGTTACCTTATGAGGAGATCTAAGTGAATGCCACGTTGCTGGGCACTTGGGGTAGAGGGCATTTCTCATCTCTGAGGTCACTAGAGTTGAGTGGAGAGCAGGTTGGGTTCACCAAACCCACTCAAATGATCAATTAGAAACGTTTAGTTTATTCCAGGGACTGTTACAATGCAGCATAGCTGCCTCCCTGCACCCACAGGGGTGATTTAATCTAACTAGGTTTCCATCAGTCTAGTGGTAGAAAGGTGGTCAGAAACAGATCAGGCTCACTGAGATTTGAGCTGGAAGCAAGAGGAATGCCCTGCTGTGTTGACTAGTACCTTGTCAAGATCCATACACTGTCATGAGCCGCACACTGCTGCTGGGATTGGGTTTAGGTTGGCAGGCTCTGAAGGAGGATGAGGAAAACCAAGGGAATGGGATGAATTGTGGGCTTCTGGGTTGGTATCTCCCCTAACCACACCGGCTTCAGTCACTTTGGATGGGGCAGCAAGGATGCCAGCTCTATTGAGGTTATGAATATTGCGCACTTGGAAGCAACAGGATGAATAAAATCTGTCTCTTCCTAAAATAAAAATTGTCCATTCCAAAAATATGGTTCAAAAGCTTTTCTTTCATCCAAGTACAGCTACAATCTAGGGCTTTCACTCAAGAAATTCCAGGCTGTGCCTCATGTGATTCTCTCAGAACCTGTTTTCCAGGCTGAAGTGCAAGCTGGTCTGTAAGACGGAAAGGAGACCCTGTGTCACAAGCTGGACTGGGACACACAGACAAAACATGGAAGACAGGGGGGCTAGCTTCGCCCCTCCGTGCTGCAGTGCCCCTCCACTGTGCATAGCTCCACCCTTCTCTTAGATCTTCTTTTTTCTTTTGCCAAAGGTGACCAAGTCACTTTAGATTTCCATTTGCATGATAACTAGCAAAGGTACAGCCAAAACAATGTGTGTAATTAGTTCTATTGATCTACAGTATCGATCAAACTTGGATTAGAAAATGAAAACAGTACACCGGAGCCAAGTGCAGTCACTTAAATGTACTGGGAAAAGTAAAGGTTCATTGAGATATCAATGTTATAACTGAGCAGTAACATTCCAAATGGGTAGCATGTAGAAACAGTTCACAGTTTACTGTGCTCAGCACTTTTATATGCAGCACTTTATAGGCAAGTGAATAAAGCAGTTTGCATCAGATTCTGCCATTGTATGCCAGATTTCGATTTCTCCCTTTGTTATTTGGCATCCTTATCAATGGGGGGGGGGATGCTCCCTTCCCCAATTTTGAAGGAGATTGTACTTCAATTGGCATGTGTTTGCAATGTGGCCGTGGTCTTGGTCCCACTGTAGCCACAGCACAGCTGCTTCTTAACCAATGTCTGCAGCCTGTTAAAATATCTTTCCTATTCACCTTCTTCCTTCCTGCACCTGCCAGAGAGGTTGCTTGCTCACTCAGATTTGAACTTCACATCTGCAAACGGTGGGTGGGGGGAGTTGCCGTGAGAGCGGAACTTTGCAGCTGTGAAGGTCATTATGCAAGGGATCATTTGCAAGGACCTTCGAGAGGCAAGATGATGATTGTGAGTGAATATCAACATGCTACAGCTTATAATCCAAGGGGCACTCAAAGCATTTGTGTATTCAAATGATGTCTATATGTATGAAAACTGATGGCACAACAGATATCACTATTTGACCTGTATATTAAGCAGGACTGCAATACTTAGCTCAGCTTTTCCGCTAGAATTTAGTGTGAGTGTCTGTGGGTATGCATGCGCCAAAACACCCTTGAGGATTGATTTGATCTTGGGATGGGGATTGTAAGACATTTCATGTGCAAATGGGGTTCCCCTTATGTTTGAAATATGAGGAAGGTTCCTTTTTTTTTCCTGTATAAGAAACAAGAAGGGGCTTCAGAACTTCATTTACAATATAAGACTGCTTGTGAAAGATGTTAGGATTTTGTCACTGAAAGTCACTGGATATCTGCTTCCAATTTCACAAGGGGCAAATGGTCCTACAAATATGTGGGAAGGAGAAAAAATACTTGACCCAGCTTTTTTCTGTATATGCTCTAGTTCCCCACCCCCCACCCCAGAAAAAGAAAGACATTTCTGTGCCCAGATACTCCAAGATTTAGGCTAAACAATATTCTGTGCCAAAGATAAATTATGAATATTGACAAAATGTTCATAGTTCTGGTTATTTTTTTTACTTTTTTTGGTAATCTCTGTTTGTCTGGATTTGCAGTAGTTTTGGCATTTGAAAGCTTTTTTTCCAGAAAAAACTTTTCTGTTTTCCAAGCAATGTCTCTCCTTGCTTGTTGTAGTAGTACACTTACACACACTATCATGTTACCTCTAAGGATTGTAGTTTGTTTTCAGTTACTGTGTCTCAAAGCACCAGCCATAAAAGAGAGCAGCTTGGAAACTTGACCCTCTCCCCCTACAACAAGCACACTGTACAACAAAAGAGGAGTTTTGATCTCAAGCAGCACCCACAGAGAATATAGGCACGGAAATGTCTGCTTTGTTGGTTACATAACTCAAAATGGCAAACAAGAGTTGAACTGAGAGGAAGGAGTTAACATAGAAGACATCCTACAGAAGAAAATGCACAGATTTGCAAAGCACCTGCACTGCTGAATGCTGACTGCACACATCCAGAACCTTAATTAACATTCTAAGGTGGAGGACGACGTCTTTAGGAAATGGCAATCAATTTGCAATACAGCCGAGTATTATAAGCTAAGCAAATGCACACCCCAAAGTAGGCAAATGGGAATTTTGGCAAATCATTACTTAATTGGCAAAGGTATGGGAAAGGGTGGAAGAAAGTGGAATAATTCAACCATGGCACTGCATATGAGTAAAATAAACAAGTAAGGGTTAGGGATTGAGAATATCTTCATTAGTTGAGTGAGGACGAAATCAAGTTAGTGGATACTTAGGAGGAACAGGCAATGATGGGCAAAGAGACTGGGCAGCAAATGAGATAAACGTGAATGCTCCAGTGCCATTCAGATAATCATCCCAATGTGTTTCTAAATATGCTGCTGTTCTGAATTTGCTAGGAAAGGAAGGATATATATATATATATTTAAATAGAGCAATCCTAACCCCAACTAGCGTCACATCCTAAGCCCTGCTGGCTTGCATGAGCTATGACAGAAGGGGAGAAGCACTACATGGATATATATTCAAAAAGTTCAGAATAGTAAATCTGGAGTTCCTGGATCAGCTTTCTGCAACATGGAACCCACAAGATGTTTGGGACTATAGCTCCCATAATGCCTGACCATTTGACCATGTTCACTGGTGCTGATGGGAGTTTGGAGTTTGAAACATCTGGAGGGCAAAAGCTTTTAGAATGCTGAAAGAATGGAGAAGTTCGTTGAAAGGACAAGATCCAAACCAGCACAAGTTTCCTGTGCTCAGATATCACGAAAGCCAGGAATAGAGGTGGCATTTACTCTGTAAATGACGACTTAGTAGTGTGCTGTCGCATACTATTATAGTTAAGCGAGTATAGGCTGGAGAAACAAATTAGCACCACAGTTTTCTGTAAGGTGGTGGCAAAGAAACATGGTTTCTGCATGTTCCTGCTAGATCAGCTCCAATTTGCTGATGAAGGAATACTGTCCACTTAAGCCAATGTGTGAACAGCAACAGCAGCAGACCTAAATGGAATAACAAACGAATGTGTTACTTTATTACAGATAGTGTAATAAAATAACTAATTTTTACCAACAAAATTTAAGCAGAAGTTGGGCTTCACTGATGATTGCACTAACAAACTAATAGATTTCAGAAAGATGCTAAAAAGTGCTGTGGCTACTAAAAATATCTTAGCTCAACACAAAAATCCAGTTTCCTCAAACACATTAGCATTTGTGACTGATAATGCAAATGTGAATTATGTCACGGTACACTCAACGTACCATCTGCTCCAAAAAGAAAAACAGCTGTTGGTAAATGTAAGTTGCAGAGTTGACGTGGTATGCAATATGCTCAGATACTGTATGGAATAAATCAGTTGGATGTTGACGATATATTGTGTTAAAAATTATTCATCTGCTTTTTTAAAAGTTTGCAGAAAAGGAAAGCACTCAGCTGCAAGCAGTTTTGAGATAGCAGAGGAAATTGCAATGCAACATCCTGACCAGATGGCTTTTTCTCAAGGCAGTCATTGACAGGCTACTCCATGGGTCGGCAAACTAAGGACCGCGGGCCGGATCAGGCCCAATTGCCTTCTGGATCCGGCCCACGGACGGCCCAGGAATCGCCGCGTGGATCGCCAGCACGCATGTTCTTTCCCTCTCCCTCACATGATGTCAACGTCAGCGCCTACTCCCTCCCTCCTCTTGGCTTCTTCCTGCCCTGCCTGGAGGAGGAAGGGGGCTGAGCTTTGTTGGTGCCAGCAGCAGCAGTGCTTGAGTGGCTGCCATTTTAAGCAGCCCCTCTCCAAAGCCCTTTCGCACGCTACTCATTTTCCCTCCACCGCCGCCAGCCCCTGCCGCTCGCAAGACACAGGTAAGCAGCCACCGGGGCTCGTGGTGCTCTTGCATCATCCCCCCCAAATATAGTCTGGCCCCCCACAAGGTCTTAGGGACAGTGGACCGGCCCCCTGCTGAAAAAGTTTGCTCATATCATTTGCAGTTAATATTCCTTCAAATGCCTTTGGAATTAATTGGCAGGTGAGTTCAGTTGTAGTGTTGTGGTGGTGAACCCAAAGCAGGGTTTAAGAGCTGAAACCAAGAGTCAGGATCTCGCAGCCAAATTAGGAGTTGAGCTAGTTGAACATGGTTGGGTGCAATGCATGCATGCATGCATGAATGAATGAATGAGCAAGGTAAGAAAAGAGATGGAATAGTTCAGCAAACCTTTAGCTCAACAGCAGATGACATGGTGGGACTGTGCCACTCACCTGACCACCCTATGTTTCAGTTGCTGCTGCATTTCAGGATAGAGGGGAGGAGAGGCAAGGTTGGTGCAGTGCAGTTGCACCTGTGGAACCAATCCAGCATTCCTGCAACCACATTTGCACCTCACCAACCCCCTACTGCTTCACCTTTCTCATCCCAGTATATAGCAGGAACTCAGCTGCTTGAGTCTTAGGAATGTAGGAAATTGCCTTATACTGAGTCAGACCACTGGTCCACTTGCTCACTAACTGGCAGCAGCTCCCCGGGGTTTCAGGTGGGAGTTCTTCACAGCCCAACCTTACAGATGCCAGGGACTGAACCTGAGACCTTCTGAATGCAGAGCATGTGCTCTACCACCAAACTACAGCCCTTTTGAGTCTTGCAAATGTTTTTTTGGTGCTATTCTCAGCCTCTAAGAAGCAACATGAATGGAATCTCATGTGCAGTTTAATAATTTTGTATTGTTTCATGCAAAGGTGTACAGAGGTGTTCAGTGCAAAGGAATATGCTATTGAAGCATTTCCAGCAGGAGTATAAAAAATGACCATGCTTGGATATTCATATTTGGGTTTATTAAGCCAAGAGGTGGATGAGTCATGTGCACCTTTGAGTGTGTATGGAAGCAGGAAGTTAGGGCTTCTTTCATACCATTGTTTCCTATCCTGGCTTCTTTGGAAGTCATTAAACAAAGTTTTTCAGTTCCAACTTCATGGGACGCTATAATTAACAGAAGACTTCCTGGCTTGTTTGATCACTCATGCAAAGGGAGGAGTAAAGTGTCGGTATTCAAGCCAAAAGTCAGAGCCTCCAGCTTAGCTCTTAGTCCAGAGGAATTTGGCCACCCTCCAGGTGCCCGGCTTGAATCCTTATGACCTCCCATCTGCGACTCCCGGCAAGATAAAAGGAGGTCTCCAATCGGCGATTCTCCTCAACGTGAAGGAGAACACACCACTCCTCCTCCCCCTCCCATCTCCAGGGGGGGGGGAATGAGACAGACAGAAATATATCTACATGTCTTTATTTCTGTCTTTCAGCAGTGCAGAGAAAACATGTCTGCACACTCTGCTTCCCCACTGCAGAGAGAGAATAAACTCCGCCCTTGTACTTCCAGTACAGGGTCATGTGTTGCTCTGAGGTACCATCCGGCTCTCAGAGCACTTTTCAGACTGTGCCTGGTTCCCACGGCACAATCCAACAACACCCACATCCTGTTTACCATTCCAGCCACCTGGTGCTTGCTTCTGCATTGCTCCTTTTTCGTAACATCCTCCCCCAAAAGAATCAATGCGTGTTGCAGCAAGCAAAGCATTATCCAGAGAAGAAAACAAACAGTTGTTATACACATAACACTCCCCTGTTGTTTCAGTTCCACCCACGGAACTCCCCGCCACTGGTTTCCCCAGTGTACCTCTCTGGTTGTCTGGTTTCCAAGGAATGAGTGCATCTGCATTACCTTGGCTAGCAACTCTCTGTTGTGTCTTTGTCTCTGACTTAGACACAGCTCCAACCTGTCCTCGGTTGTCTACAACAGCAACACATGCAACAGCTAAGTTAGCAAACTCTTTTGAGTACCTCTTGGGTGGTTGACCCTTTGTAACTCTCTCAGACCTACGTATGAGGTGCTGATCCTCTCTGCTCACTGGTCCAGTCTCAGGACTCTTTGGAGAACTAGTTCCAATGGTAAACAGTGGTTCATCCTTCAGTTGTGAAGGCCTATCTATTGTGTGAGACTTCCTCTCAATGACTGTGACAACTGAGCTCTCCGAGCTATCAGTGTCATCACTTTCTGTACAGCTGAAATCAGTGAAATCATCATCATCTGAATCGTCCTCAGTGGGAAATGTGTGTACTATCACTCTCTCCTGTTCAGGAGCACTCTCTAGAAATTTTGTGAGAATCACCTGATCAGATTCAGACAAAATTACTCTGTAGAGACCCTTTTCATACCCCACAAAAATGCCTCTGGCATTCTTTACTCCACCTGGAGCTTCTGTTCTCACATGAGACCCAAAAACCTTGAAATGGGCAACAGAAGGTTTTCTGTGGAACAGTTTCTCAAAAGGAGAACTTCCCAACTCTTTTGAAACCTTTCTCACTTTCGTATAACAGTACGACATCAGAGACTCGGCCCAGTACTCATGTGGCAGATGTGAACTTAGCAATTGCGCTTTCATCCCCTTTTGCAATTCTCTGTTCACCCGTACACAGACACCCCTGTTCCACGCTTCCGCTGAAACAGAAACCTTGTGTCTTATTCCCTTCTTCTGCAGGAACCTTTGGAAATCCTGTAAAAGAAAAATCTGCTTCTCATCTGTGAATAGACAATCAATGTTAGCATCATGCATACTCTTAACTTTGTCACAAAACTCCTGAAACCTCTCCAAGGCTTCCTGTGGCTTTCTCAACACATAAACCCAGACATAGTTAGAGAAATGATCCACACACACAAGATAATATCTTGCATTGCCTCTAGATGGTTCTAGAGGACCAATCACATCAGCATACACTCGCTGAAATGCTCTGTTGACTCCGGTCTTCTTCTTGCTCACACCTGCAAGAGAAACTAAGTTAGACACAGATGAATTACATTCCATGTAATCACTTTGTGCAAAAGTCAACAAATATAGTCCATCCTTCTGTTTGGCAGAAAGATATAACTCTCCATCTTTGTAGATCTCGCAGCTCTCAGCATCGTAGGACAGTTTCAGTCCTTTCTTTGCAATCTGCGAAACACTCAGCAGATTGAACTTCAATTCAGGAACCAAGTAAACATTGTTTATTGTCAAGTCCAGACTCTTAAGATAGACAGTTCCCACGCCGGCCGCTTCCAGCTCCTGACCGTTGGCCTGTTTCACAGCGAAGCTTTGCTTCTTAAACGATGAAAAGAGTTCTTTGTGTGGAGACATATGAACTGTCGCGCCCGTGTCAATAACAAACGAGTTCCCAACGTCTGGCGTGGTTCCTGTCGCCATCATAGCTTTTCCAGGTTTCACCGAAGTCTTGGTGTGACCTTTGCCTGACGCCTCAGGCTTTGCTGAGCGGCCCTTCGCTCCTTTTGGCTGACGTGGCTTCTTACAGTTCCGCTGAAGATGCCCAGCCTGTCCGCAATTGTAACATCGGACAGCGTTCAAAGCTAGAGCTTTTTCTCCAGTAGCTTCATCTGTGGGGGAATTAGAACTCCGTTCCTCCCTCCCCCTGTCCTTTTCTTCCAGTGCAGCATGCCGGCTGTGTTCATCTAGAACCACGGCACTCAGGGGCACTCCCCCCTTCTTGGCATCCATGCTGAATCCAAGGGTCAGCTTTACACTCAATCTCAAGCCAGCTTTCACTTTCCAAGCCAGTAAACTCCAAAAGTTCTCTTCTGTTTACTGCTTTTTTACAGGCAGGCAAACCTTTGGCTGTTTTTCTGCTTTCTCAGGCAGGCAATCTGCACGCTGTTTTCCACAGCTGCAAAAGGTAGTCAAAACATTTTCGATTTCCCAGGCTCTTTTTAGGCCACTCAGTAACTGGCAGACGTTGCCTAGCAACCTGCTCAGGACGGAACTCCTTATCTCACCACAGGAATTCCTGGTATGCAAGCTTGCTCTTTCAGAGCTGTTTTTCTTAAAATGCAGCTCTTTCTTGTGAACCAGAGAATTAAACCTTTCTGCGTTCATTCTCTCTTGCCCGAAATGCTGCATACCTTTTCTGGCTCCGTTGCCTTGAAATACACTCCTCTCGGTGTCCAGCTGTCTGTTTCAGCTTTCTGGCTGCAGGCAGACGCTTTTCTTTATCTTCTTAGGTGCAGAGGATGGCAACGATTCATCGACCTCTCACCTCTCATGCAGATTCTCATAGATCAGATAACCATCGTTCTGCTACCAGTTGTCGGTATTCAAGCCAAAAGTCAGAGCCTCCAGCTTAGCTCTTAGTCCAGAGGAATTTGGCCACCCTCCAGGTGCCCGGCTTGAATCCTTATGACCTCCCGTCTGCGACTCCCGGCAAGATAAAAGGAGGTCTCCAATCGGCGATTCTCCTCAACGTGAAGGAGAACACACCACTCCTCCTCCCCCTCCCATCTCCAGGGGGGGGAATGAGACAGACAGAAATATATCTACATGTCTTTATTTCTGTCTTTCAGCAGTACAGAGAAAACATGTCTGCACACTCTGCTTCCCCACTGCAGAGAGAGAATAAACTCCGCCCTTGTACTTCCAGTACAGGGTCATGTGTTGCTCTGAGGTACCATCCGGCTCTCAGAGCACTTTTCAGACTGTGCCTGGTTCCCACGGCACAATCCAACAACACCCACATCCTGTTTACCATTCCAGCCACCTGGTGCTTGCTTCTGCATTGCTCCTTTTTCGTAACATAAAGTTGCTACACAGAGAGGCATGGGAAGTGCTATCCTCAGAACGTGATCCTAGAGGCCATCACAATCTTGTATGAATGTCTGCCTAGAATGTCCATCAGGAATGCGAGCAATAAAACCTGGCCTGGAACCACTGTAGATTCTGGCTTGCTGAGAGTGGAGCAATGTGTTATATATGACATGGGGATACCATTGAAAGTGACACCTCCATGGTACCATCTTGTCTTCTTCCTTGAAGCACATAGGATTGGTTTCCCCAGGTTGGGCAGTATCATATTTCTTTACCTCCTGTGCCACTTCATTGGCTGCCACTGAGAGGTGCAGGGAAATGCACAAGATGATGGTATCATGCAACGGAAGTGAGTATTCCCACATTGGTTGTATGCAAGTAGTGCTACATAGACATTCCTGCCCTTCTCTCATTCCCCCAAACCCCTAAATCTGTTCTAGGGGGTTCCTTCAAAGCCTAGCAGCATTGCGGGGAGGACAGGAGGCACACGCGTGGGAAAGAGAAAAAGTCCTGTTGCGAAAGTGGGAATCCTTAGGCTGATAGCTGAATACCACCTTATGTTGCAAGCGACAGGAAAAACGCAAATTCTCGCCATTCTCGCCAACATCCCCAACTCACACCTGTGTCTTTCCGCCTGAAGCTAATCCAAAAAAGAGAATCAAGGCATTACATCCATTTGAATTCAAGGACTAATCTTAATCTTGAACTTCAAATCCCTGGGTTGTAGAAGTGCCTGTCTGTAAAAAAGCAAGTCTGCTGAGGTCCACAGCTGCTCCACATCTAGGGTGCCTTGGTGTGTGTGTGTGTGTGTGAGAGAGAGAGAGAGAGAGAGAGGGAGGGAGGGAGGGAGGGAGAGGGAGAGAGAGAAAAAGAGATCTTGAAGACAGTGGCCAGGATGCTTGCGACTTTGGGCTCTTGTTTCCTGGACAGCCATCTCCTCCACTGCCACACTTCACAGCAAGCCACTTATGTAATTGCAGAGAGTTTCAAAATCAGTATGTAATGTGGCATCAGGTGGTGTCTGCTGTTCAAAGGAGGGGGAAAGTCAAAAATTTCACTGGTGTCTGCCAGCCCTTGGGCTTGCCTAGAGCAGCTGCTGGCTACTTAGGCGGAATTTTATGTTGAAATGGAAATGATTAAAAAAAAAAGTATGCCATGAACCCTAAATACCTGATTTTACTTTCCTATACAGGAAAAAATATATTTTCCACTAGAGTTTTAGCTCATGTGCTATTGCTAATAGTCCTCAGAAGCAGCATTTGACAATATACTTCTTCTTTTTTTAAAAGCTACCTTGCTTTAATAAATATGACTGAAGAGGACATTATGGCTTTCTTTAAGTTCACCTGGAGAAATGATTCTGCTTGTAGAAAGTGTTACAGCTCTGCAAGGGGTGACTACTGATACGTGTGCCTACCCTCAAGGACCAAAGTGGAAGATTTACTGTTGGCGTAAAGGGGACAATAACTTATGGGTAGCATGCTTTTTTAAAAAGTTTAAGTGAAATAAGAGAGAGCAAAACAGTATACCATGCAGGCAGTGCAAGACACCATGAAGAGAATGGAGGTGGCAGAAGGATAGAGCAAATGGCCTACAAAACTACAAAGGACAAAGGAATCCTTAAAAAAAAACACCTTTAAAAATTGTCCTTGCACAATTACCCCTTCTTGAAATTTGGTGTGTTCCATTTACCCAGAAGGGGCTAACTAGGCCCGCAAATCTCATTGATTCTGCAAAAGGAAAAAAAAAGTTTGATATCTCCATTCTAGTTAATGGAGATGATATCAGAGTCTTCAGAAAAAGTAGGCCAAGCTCTGCCTCAGTTCTGAACCAGAGAGCCCCGCCGTTTGAGCCAGCGAGGTGGTTACTGCATAATGGTAAGAAGGGAAGTGAGAATAATCTGGTGCGATTGTGCATGCACAAAGACATCTCCCCCCAAAAAAATGGCATCTCCAAGTGGCCTGAAGGGAATAAAATGGTGATAGGAGTTTGATGTGTACCTTCAAGTCAGAGCTGTCCATGATGAATAGCAACAGTTAGGATGTGGGCTGGTTGATTAGCCAGACACATTCCAGGTAAGTTCAAATTTAGGGGACAGCATTTGTGGTATAGCCAAACAGTTGTGTGGTTTGTTAGCAAATGAGTGTCAGCTGAATGGTCATGAGGAAGCCAAGTCTTGTACCTTTGCCACAGATGCTGTGGCTCTCAGCAAGGGGCCAGAAGCCTTTTTTCAGCATTCCCTTCTGAGCAACCTTCCAAGAGTCACAAGCTGGGGGGTGGGTGGGATGCTAATCCAAAAAGAGAGAAATGAAGATAATAATAAAAAAGAGAATCAAGGCATTGCATTCATTTGAATTCAAGGGGTAGGCAGGACCACAGGCAAAAGTGGGAGGAGCAACAAATGTAAATGTTACCTTTGTACAGTAATCTAGTTTCTCCTCATGGTCACACAACCATCCCTATTGCACATCTCGATAAGCAAGAGGCACCATCGGAATTAAAGGACACATTCCAGTCAGGCAAAAAACACTCAAGGTGTGACATAAGGTCTTGTGAGGGGTGGGGGTCTCTGGGAAGTGTGGGGCCTGGAGAGATTTCTGAGGACCAAATAGAGAGGCCTGGGGGGCAACATTCACTCCTGCTCTTAGCCAAGGGGTCTGGGATCTAAAATCATTTATATTAAAAAGTATGCCTAGATGGGAAAATAAGAAGTTTCACCTTTACAGTTTGACAGTCAGAAAGACCAGTGTATAGGGAGGAGATGGCAGAGGAGAAATGTGATTCAGCGGGCATTTAAAATTGAATCTATCAAGTTTGAATTTTCCCAAACTATATGTGAACTGAAACACATAACTGAAGTACTTATCTCAACGTTGAGATGCAGTGCTCTAACCAATGTTTACAAAAACAGAAACAAGAAAAACCAAATAGGAGAAGGTGTGCATTTAAGTGAATATATATGGGGAAGCGAAAATGTGTTGCATTCATCAAAACTGTGTATAAAATGTGTTTATCAGGGGAGATTTGCACTGAAATGCTGATGATTTTTCATGAGGATTTAAAATAAAAATAAATTTCTGAGGACGAAAATGTGAAGAACTGAACTGAAAATTAGGAAAATTAGAAACTAAGTGAACCAGATCCTTCCACCCAGTGCCTTTTTTCTGGGGATACTCAAGGTACTCAACCCTGGCACCTTTTTCCCCCTAGAAGAAAAGCACTGGTGAAAAGCATGGGACGTACTGTAACAACTTCATGGTGAGTACTGGCACCTTTTTCTTTTACAGGAAAAGCACTGCTTCCACCCCTAAGGAATTGTAAATGAGAACACCCTTTGCACAACCATGTTAGATTTGTTTGGGGGTGTTTAGTTTTAAAAAGCAGATGCTAGAAACACCTTGGCAGAAACCCTGGAGAGATGCCTCTAGGCAGAACAGAAAACATTTGGTCAGATGTACCAGTGATCTGTCTCAAGTATAAAGTAGCATCATATGTTCTTATAGTATTATGACATGTCCAGTTTTTTTCTGGTTGTTGTTGGTGGGTCGTTTCTTGCTCAAAGCTGGGCTATGAGCCTCGAGGTAGCATGCTCAATTTACCCCCCTCTTTCATTCGCCCTCCCCTTTTCACATTTTAACTGAATGAAGGCTAGGAATGCTGTGTGGCACTAATAAGTATGGTTGGACTGGCAGGTTCACCCTCCTGCCCAACCCCTTTCTCAAAATTAAATCCAAAATATTTCAACCCATCTTGTAGCGCTGATCAGATGAACAATGTGGTATCACTGTGAATGCCTGAGGGACAGAAGCTGTTCCAGAAAGATATAGCAGAGTATCAGCATCCATGTACATTTCCAGCAAATTAGCCTTCTGAGTGCCAGCATATAAATTAGGGAAAATGCTGGGCCCAGAAAAGACGCCTCTGGGGACCATCAGAGCTAAGCGTAATGCTCAGGAAATGGAAGAAAAAATAGCCCAAGGTCAGAAAACTGACCACTCTGCTGCAGATTAAAACACAGCAAGCCCAGTGTAGCACCAGTGGCATGCAATGTAGCTATACAAAACTACTCAGTTTTCAAAGACATCAGTGGTCTGCAGTAGAGCAAGACAATACAGAGACTCCAAAGGCCTTTGTGTCACTCCTGGAATTGCTTAAGGTCTAATTTCCTGAGCACACACTAAATGGAGAGTCTAGATGTTAGCAGATCAAATGTTTCTCATCATCTGTAGTCTGCGTACTGTTTGCTAAGATTAAGTATAATTTTTCAAAGAGATTTCCCCACTTAGTGCCATATGTGCCATTGGGCCATACAATTTCAATAAACCCTACCGTGTTCCAGTGTAAAGCTCTGTAAAGCCACCAGGTGCTGTGTTTTGAATAGCTGCTTGCAGGTATAGACCTAGTCAGTGGCAAAGCTGCATGCTTTGTCATGTCTGTAACCTGAAGCATCTGTAACCTGAGATACCACTGTATATTAATAATCTCAGCCAATGGTAGCTCTTTGGAGATATGGCCACCCTGGTCCATGGCCACCGTAGTTCATTGCATTGTATAGACATGTTTCTGTGAAGAGGGAGACCTGCATGGAGTTCAGCAGCATTGGCCTTGGGCGCAAGTGGGAACGTTAGATGGTTCCATGGACTGAGATGGTTGTGTGACAATAGGTTCTTTATAGGGAAGGGATGTAGCTCAGGGGTTGAGCATCTGCTTTGTATGCAGAAGGTCAAAGGTTTAATCCCCAGCATCACCATGTGGGGCTGGGAGAGATTTGCTGTCTGAAACCCTTTAGAGCTGCTGCCAGTCAGTGTAGAAAATACTTAGCTCGATAGGCCAGAGGGCTGCTTTCTATGTTTCTATGCTTTCATTTTGTCCTGATTGATGTTTAGCAGGGTCAAAGCACCATAAATCATGGAACTACTTTATGAGATGGGAAGAAAGAACGGTTTAATATCTGATATGATTTTAACATTGCTGATTTATTTGGTGTGGTCTCTTTTACTGCGTTTTTGCATTTTGTTATTTATTTGTTGAACATTGTCAACTTGCAACTGGTTCTATGGCCCAAGGTAACTTGTCTTTCTCAGAAAGCCTCCATGCCAAAGGGGGCAACTAAGAGGGCCAACTAGTGTTCAATGGAAAAAAATATAAAACAAAAAAAACCCACTTTGTGTATCCAAGCTTTTGGGGAGTATAACATAGCTCTTTGGCCAGTGCCGGATTTACGTTTAAGCTAAACAAGCTATAGCTTAGGGCCCCATTCTCTTGGGCCCCCCCAAAAAACTTTAAAGGAAAAACAACAACTGGATGTACGTTTCCAAAATATAAGATAAAAAACAAATAAAATAAAACCTACATACAGCAACAGTGTTTTGTGTTGTGTAGGTCCATAAATTACCATATAGCATACATTCAACACAAAAAACTGTCAATTTGTTGTTGACAAAGAACAGCTGGACATATAAAGGGCCCCATTACCTTCAGTAGCTTAGGGCCGCATCAGACTAAATCTGGTGGCCTTCTTTGGCTTTTGGGCAATGCAATTAAGTTAAAGAAAGTTTGTTCTCTGTGTAAGTTCAGACCTCTGTGTGTAGTATCCCTTCTGAAATACGCTTCAGAAATGGGCTTCTTTTCAGGACATTTTCAGGCGATACTGGCCTTGCTGAGAAGCCAGTGAAATAACTCATGCAATCAGCATAAAACTGCTTACCGTTTTCAACAGCAGGGGCCATTGTAGCCTGGTGTTGCCATGGGAAACCTGGGGGGAGAGTCTCCTGTCAGTGCACCTGGTTGACGTCATCATCAGCCGATCATGGGGGCTGATGGGATTTCCTGCCAAAAATTTCAAAATTAAAATTCTCTGAAGCATTTTCAAAAGGTGTTGTTGGTTCCTAACCCCAATCAATCCTAGTTGCTATGGCCAATGGTCAGGGATGATGGGAACTGTAATCCAGTAACATGAAGAGGTCCCTGTGTTCACCATCCCAATTTACAAACTCACCTTATTTGCTTGTACCATTGTAGGTTCCTCTCTCTCTCTCTCTCTCTCTCTCTCTCTCTCTCTCTCTCTCTGATATAAGAAGGCATCGTTTTCGATTCTACCCTGTATTTGTTGCATGTAGCACTGTTTCTGCACCGCTGCAGTTCATCTTCTGCCCAAAACTACATTATTTATCTCTCTGTCAGCTATGGAGGAATAGTGTTGGAATTCTCTGACATCCCTTCGTATGAGGTGTCATAGTTATGTATGTCTTTATGGTTACTTTACACTCATATTTTATCTTGTAATTACTTCGCCCTGAAAAAGAAAAGAAAAAGAATTTGTGTCTCCCTTACTAAATAGTGCATGATGAAATTTCAGCAATGCTTCAAACATTCTTTATGACAGTTTTTCTGGAAGGATTTCTAGTCAGTGCAGGGAATAGGTCATTGCAACTGTGAAATAGAGCAGGTTCATTTAAAATTTTTGGCAACTCCCCCTTTTTATTTATTTTTTACAAATCTTGCTTGACAGCCATTGGGATAAAAGACAAGGATACTTGATAAGCCAGGCAAAGAAATGGAGCCTGAGAAGGCAGAATCAGAAAGGGGTTGGCAGGTTGGGAGAAGTAACAGAATGTCTGAAGCGAAGAGCTTTGCTCTCCTGGGAGACCGCAGAAGTGCTGGCGGTTGACAGACTGAGAGAAGTGCCTGGCTTCTGTGCCTGAGGGCAGGAGAGCCAAAAACCTAAAAGGGCTGGAGGAACATGGCCCTGGAAAAATAGTATTTTGTAAAGAAAGAAGTTGGTGCAAAGTTCAACAAACTATATATAAAAGAGAAGTGTCCATGAAATGAAAGGCAGGTGGATTTTAACAATTATGGCGGCCATTTTCTTACCTGTAGTTAACTGTGACAGCAAAGAGAGCCCTTAGGCCAGAAGAAGCTTCCTTGACAGCATGAGGATGAGAGCTTAGGCTTCCACTCCAACATCAGAAATGGGCTACCAAGCCACCAAGAAATCTGCTTGCTGTTCCATTGTGCTCGGCTTTTAGAGTGTCTCCCTGCATTCCCTAATGTTGGGTTATGCCATTTGGTGCATAGCAGCTGGTATAAGGAGACAGGCTTCCTCTGATACCAGAGACAGAACATAACCACCCTGGCTGGTAGCCACTGGAAGCCTTATTTGAATTTGCCTAACCTCCTTTTAAAGCCATGCAAGTTGGTGGCCACCACCACATCTTGCTGTGAGTTCCAGAGCTTAACTAGGCACTGCATGGAGAAGCACTTCCTCTTTCAACTTCATGGGATGGCCTTAAATTCTAATGTGATGAGAGAGGCAGAACAATACCTACCTATCCCCTTGTCCACACATGCATAATTTTATAGACCTCCTTACCTTTTTTCTATGCTACAAATCCCTTGCAGGTTGCCAGGCAATCAGCTGATACACATCTATCTCTTGTGAATCTTTATGTTTTATCTGATGTTAAAGCCAGTGATCCCACCTTTCTTTCTGATTTGAGGAATTATCTTTTTTGGGGGAAGAGTTCTGGCAAAACTGACATTTTCATAAGCAGGAGCTACATTTTGGAGTATTACTGCTTATGCTGAGAGATTTTCTCCATGGAAGAAAACTGATAAGTGGTCTTCCCATTTGAGGGCTTCATCAGCCAGTACAGATTAAGGAGGGAACAATCAAACAAGCTTACCTCTGTCATGTCCTCCTAAGTGGATGACTCCTGAGTGCACATGATGGAGAGTAAAGATCCTTTATGCTATGGGAAAGTGATGTGCTTGATGGATTCATTTGCTATTTATGGTCACACGTTCTCTCACATTTGAATGACACCGCCTTTGTGTTGTCTGTGAGTGACAATCCGTAAAGACTTCAAATTGCAAGGCATGATATATTTTTTTCCAGTGAATGTTTAGATTTGCAGAGATTGCTTAATTGTATGGCTGAGACAATTTTTCATAAGTTTTGTTTTTCTTTTCAAAAAGTTTTATTTATGCTTTTCAGGTTTATACATTTCACTAATTTTACAATTGTTTTAACATTTCAAAACTTGACTTCTTTCCCCCTCTTTCTGCGGTTCCTTAAATTTAATTTCAATATCTTCTGCATGTCCAAATTAATTTGCTCATTTATTCATCTACTTTAAATATATACTCTTATGAAACTGCAGGTTATTACAATGATTTTGCCAATTTTCTTATCTGTTTACAATTTATCTGTAAATATCCATGAACCATTTCCATTCTTTTATAAAAAGTTTATCTTGATTTCTTATTCTTTTGGTAGGTTATGTTTTCTGCATCCAGAGGTGACATTGGGAATAGTTGCAGCAGCTGCTTCAGGGGAGTCAATCTGAAGCACACATCCCTTCTCACTTGTCAAGACTGAGATGGGCAAGACTGTGCTAACACAGAGAGAGATGTTGATGGCTTCCTTTAAAGTAGCAACAGTCACCCTGAAGGAGGCAAAGACTCTTGCTCCTGTTTCTTTGCCCTCCAACAAATCATCAAAATAGAGGTGCCTCTTTTCAGAGGCATGAGCTATTTAGCAATAAAGGGAGGCCCAGTTATGCTCCAGCCTACTTAATATAGATTCCCTTTGTAGAAGGAATTGGAATTAGTTTAAATATATTACCAACAATGGGGTCAACCAACTCCTCCTTGGTATTGCAGAACCTCATTTATTCCAGCATTGCCTGCTGTGGGCTGCGCTGGAAGGTTGCATTCCCTTTTTAGCTAAAAACCTCTACCTCAGACTGACATGCAATTAGCTCGGGTGAAAACAGTTAAGTAACGTATTTTAAAGAAACTACAGTAGTGAGTTTGCAAATTTTCTGCTTTCGGCTGTGGTACAACCCCTCAGCAGATAACAGAGGTAACACATAAACATTGTGCCATTGCACTGAAGACCTATGAAAATCCTAGATGGTAGAATTTACATTGGGAGTTTTCTGCCACGAGAGTCTGCTCAGTGACGAAGGCCTCATTAGCTCCATCTCTTGTGTTGTGTTATGTTGTGCGCATAAAACGAGTTCCTCTCAGCTGCTGCCTTGATGTTTTTTTCTTCATGCTCCTTCAATCTTCCTCTCTGGAAATGCATCTTGCAAAAGAGAAGAGAGCTATCAAAAGGAAGGTCTGAGGACACAAATCTTATGAGGGCGTGGTCCAAAGCAACTGGATGTAGGCAGACACTGAGGTCCAACTCCAAGAGCCTTCTGGCGGTTCCCTCCCTGCGAGAAGTGAAGTTACAGGGAACCAGCCAGAGGGCCTTCTCGGTGGTGGCCCCCGCCCCATGGAACGCCCTCCCAACAGATGTCAAGGAAATAAACAACTATCTGACTTTTAGAAGACCTCTGAAGGCAGCCCTATTTAGGGCTGTTTAGGGAGGTTTTTAATGTTTGATTTTTTTATCGTGTTTTTAATATTCTGTTGGGAGCTGCCCAGAATGGCTGGGAAAACCCAGCCAGATGGGTGGAGTATAAATAAATTATTATTATTATTATTATTATTATTATTATGTTTTCAAAAACTAAAAATTCTCAAACAGGGAATTGCTAAGTCTGTCCTCAAAGGAGAAGACAATAAGCAACTATTATTAACAGCAATGTGAGGTTACAGTCAGAACTTACTGTTTGAGAGTATGAAGTAACATTTAAACATTAGGAGGAATTCCCAAACTGTAAAACGCATGCTTGTATGTTATTTTCACCAACCCATGTATTTGTGTGCACACTTTAGCTTGATATATATATGCATTCTTGTATCAATTACTTGGATAGAGAAATCCCTTGCAAAAATTAGAAAAATGCAGATTTTGAAGGATGACTGTGTTTTAGTTCAGTTGCAAATTCTGCATGTTTGCCTTTAAACATGAACTGACGTCTCCCCTATCCTTAGCTGGGTGAAAGGGGAAAGTGTGTTCAGAATAAAGGGCCCTCTGTGTTCTGTCCCTGTTCCATAATTCTTTGCAGCCAACCTTATTATAATGCATCATTTGAGAGTAATATTTTTAAAGTGTCATTACTGCCCAGTGTATTAGAATGTAGTCACAACACAGCTTAATGAGAGAGAAAGAAAGGCATGAAGGGGGGGAGGGGGGGGAGAGAGAAAACCTCCAGCTCAGATGAATGATCACTTGGCAGCAGAGGTTATTTTAATAGATGCATCACTTTCAGCTAAGCTTTCACCATCTGCTCTGTGGTTCCTAACTATAAATGCAAAAGGAACATAATTCACAAGTGTACCATAAAGGAGGGAAATATAATTGATTAAATGATCTTTCTGTGTATGTGTGCTTTGGTTATTTGGTGTAGCTGTTTTCTTCCTCCATTTCTTTTTTTAATTTGACACATAAATCTGGGTACTATATGGTAATGTTTTTCATAGTGAAGTGTGCACAAAAGTATTCCAAACAATCATGGGATAGATTCCCTTTAGCCACAAGTGTAATGTGGAGCATTTTGCAGAACAAACATATATCAATAACAAGGCCTTGACGGTTGTGTTTGTGTGAATCTTGCTATCGAGAAGGCATTATTTTGTTCCCAGAGGGAACAAAATTACTGCAAAAAGTCGTCACCTACTGGCCACTAAAGGAAGGTCCAAAATAGTCCCTACATTTTCCCATTGCATTAATTTGACTGTTATCATATACAATGGTACCTCGGGTTACAGACGCTTCAGGTTACAGACTCTGCTAACCCAGAAATAGTACCTTGGGTTAAGAACTTTGCTTCAGGATGAGAACAGAAATCACGCGGCGGCACTGACTGGCATGTGCTCTGCTTTCTTTCTGTTCTTTCTGAGGTGGACAGAGACATATTGAAAGGAGATGGAAAGGGCCAGACTTTAATAAGATTCTCATGGACAAATAGTTCACAGCAGTACTATGTTTGGGAGATGAACCACAGCTGAGTCTTAGCATGTGCCTTTTATGCAGACAGTCCCTGGTTTATAATACAGTGGTACCTTGGTTCTTAAACTAAATCCATTCCATGAGTCCGTTTGACTCCCAAAAACATTCAAAAACCCAGGTGCAGCTTCCGATTGGCTGCAAGAACTTCCTGCACTATATCAGAAGCCACGGAAGCCACGTCGGATATTCGGCCTCTGAAAAACATTTGCAAACCGGAACACTTCCGCGTTTGTGGCGTTTGGGAGCCGATTTGTTCAACAGCTAAACTGTTTGGGAACCAAGGTACCACTGTACATGCATAATTTTATTTGTATGCTGCCTTTCAATAGTTCAAACCATGTTCAAGGTGGCTTACAACATGAAAAAAGTAGTCTATTCAATACCTGACATCTCCATTTAGAAGGGCTGAGTAACAGGTGATGTGAAAGACCTCTGCCTCAATCTCTGAAGAGCCAGCTCAGATAGACAGGACTATATCGACAAATATGATCTTTTATACAAGTTATTGCTCATTTATTTTATCATTAAAATGCCTATGGATAAGACGGCCCTGGTTCTTCCCCTTGTTATCCTGTGAGGCAGGCTAGGCTGAGAGAGCATGACTGGCCTAAGGTCACCAGTGACCTTCCTGACTAAGCATAGATTTGAATCTGGGGCTCCCCAGTCCAGGCCAGCACTCTCCCAGTCCAGCACCCTCACTATGTCACACTGGATTTCTCTTTTGGGGGGGAGGGGGGTGTCACAACCAGCTTGCTAGCTTGACGATGAAGTACTAGCTGTCCCTAATTCTTTAGTAGATGCATACCTCTATCCAGCACTGCCATTTATAAAATACACTTGCAACATTGTACAATGTATTTTTAAAGGCATTTCTGGCTTGCTGATTTTCAGGTTTTGATCATCTATAGTACCCTTTGTTTTTCAAGTCACTAAGATGGAAGGAACATAAATTGTGCCATCAGTATGACACACTCTTTATTTTCCAATTTACTGAGATGGGAGGAATAGAGATTGCACCACCAATATTTTATTTAATCCAGATAATAGATATGTTTGCTGTTTGGCCCTCAGTCTTCTACCAAGCACTGCACAACACTCCAGTTGTGTCACGTCACATCATGTATTTTGGCTTTCGCTGTAACATCTCCCTTCTTCCTTTTGACAGGTAATTTAGAAAGCTTGCCACATACAACTGTCTTGAAACTGACTCCATGAGGTGTGAAGGGAATGTGTGAGCTAATGCAGTTTGAACAAAGCAATGTTTAGTTTTCCCGCTGTCTGCGAACTATTAAATAAACATCTCTCAGAAGCTTCCAATGGAACCCATGGGCAGTAGAGAGAGAAGTGCAATCTGCTTATTGGAAACAAAAAAATGACTTCCCCCTCTATCTTCAACTTTTGCTGAATATTTGGGTTTCAATGAAGTTGATGATGACTTATAAACTGCTTCATAGTCAGAAGCTCTTGTGCAATAAGATTAAATGGGGCAAAATACCCCAAAGATACAGATTCCAATAGCAATATAAATTACTAAAGATGCAGACTTTAAAATTAGACCAATTAACATTCCATAAATGACTGGGTCATACATGAGGGAAAGCCTTCTTAAACAAAAACATGTTCAAGAGCTGCCTAAACATCGTGATGTACCTATATAATTTCAGCTGGTTGCTGATTCCAGAGGGCTGGAACTGCAACTTTAAAAGCCTGGCTACTAGTACAAAGAAGTACACCTCTGGGACATGCAGTACTCTCAGCAATGCCCCATCTGAGGCGTGTAACTGCCAGGCGGGGTTCTATGGAGCAACATGGTCCCTTAGGAAACTGCATTTAACTGCATAGAACTGTAATTCTGTAATAACTTCTAGCATTTTTTAAAAACCCAGACCAGCCTTCCCATTAGTCAGGATGGCTGGGGCTGATGGGAGTTGGCATTCAAAACATCTGAAGGGGTCCAGGTTTGTGAAAGCTGACCTAGGCTGTTATGATCAAAAGCTCTTGGCTAGTGGGACCAGGATTGGGATCGCAGCATATAGGGAGGGCTGTTGAATTTCAGCCTATGCTGTAATTGTTGGAATTGTGTTTAAAGTTGTTAGTTGCATTGTAGTCAAATTGCTATAAAGAATGCATTGAGCAGCCATTCCCCCCCCATACGGCTGATGTTTTTCCACTCAAAGGTGTGGCATGACACTGAGTCTTGTGTTTGGATCACAAGTTAAATCCCAAGGCAGTGGTGAGAGGAGCTGTCACCTGAGTGTGTCTGCTAGCATTTCTATAAGCAAAGGGAGCTGCTTGCATGACACAGACATGCAAAGAAATGCACAGAGCAGGTGGTCTTGGGGTGTTGGCCAGTATGTAGCAGGAGGAAGGAAGAGTAACTGTATTTTGATTTGTAGCTGAAAGGCTAGGGAAAGGTAAAGGGACCCCTGACCATTAGGTCCAGTCGTGACCGACTCTGGGGTTGCGGCGCTCATCTCGCTTTATTGGCCGAGGGAGCCGGCGTACAGCTTCCGGGTCATGTGGCCAGCATGACAAACCTACTTCTGGCAAACCAGAGCAGCACATGGAAACGCCGTTTACCTTCCCGCTGGAGCAGTACCTATTTATCTACTTGCACTTTGATGTGCTTTCAAACTGTTAGGTTGGCAGGAGCAGGGATTGAGCTCACCCCATCGCGGGGATTCGAACTGCCGACCTTCTGATCGGCAAGTCCTAGGCTCTGTGGTTTAACCCACAGTGCCACCCGCGTCTGTAGCTGAAAGGCTACTTTTAGTAAAAATGTTTAAAGGCTCACATTTGGACCTGTGTGAGAAAGTTTGTAAGAGTGAAACCAATGTATCTTTTGTCATTTGTAACAATTAAAACAAAGTTCTGCAAGTAAATTCATTTCCTATGTTAAAGAATATTTATTTGTGTGCAAGAGTCAGATCAGAGAACTTATCTCTCTCTCTCTCTCTCTCTCTCACACACACACACAGAGAGAGAGAGAGAGAGAGAGAGAGAGAGAGAGAGAGGGCGGGGGGAGGCTACTATTTGACACAGAAGGGAAGCTCCTGTTGGGCTCAATGGAAACTTTCCTCTCAAGCTAAATAGCAGTATGGGTGTGTCATCAGGAGGTGCAACAGGAGTAAAGGTTCAGATCTTTCCTCTCCATGCACTATTGTCCTAATAACAATCCTACTCCTCCACAGCTTTCATATTTACAGTAAAACATGTGCTTAACATCACATGCAATAAGTGGCTAAACAGGAACAACACATTAGGTAGGGCTGATGTACAATTTGAGGAACATCAAGAACTATATACAGCAGTAAAATTTTTGACCTCACAAACTTTTGCCACAGGTCCAAAGGAGATGTCCTTTGGACAAAGTGCAATTGCTGCTGTTGCGATAGCATTTGGTGACTCAGGCATCTTCTCACACTCTTTTTGGTTGGCACAGCCATTCCATCATCACAATGCTGATTTGTTTTACAGCACAGGGCAGAGAGGTGGTGGTGGTGGGCATGGCAAAAAACACCCTGTTGTATGTATCTGTCTAACTATTGCAGGATCCTTTTGTAACAGGATTACCACTGGCAAGTGGAAGACTAGGACAAACTTACTCTACCAAGCATATGCGCTCTGCAATTTCCAGTCCCCATACAAAACAAAAATGATTTCAACGTCCTTTTTCAGGATCATGGATCCTCCCCAAAGCATCCTGTGATGGGATGATGAGCTGCTTGTGCGTAAAATCCTAATCCCTCAGAGTTTGGCTAAGTCCCCAAACCTCTGTCTGTGATGGAGCTCCTTAAACATGACTCCATCAATCGCTCGTTGAATCGGACAGTGGGCGTTTACGGAACTTCTTCCAGCATAAAAGCTCCTTAACGGAAACGCGTCTTCTGGACTCTCGGCGTGACAGTTTCCGCCGAGGAGTGGGTGTCCCTACAGGAGGTCCTGAAATCTCCCCGCTGCTCCCGCTTGAAGTGTCTCTGAGCCCTCCCTCCGACTCACTTTCCCTTGGAACTCCACTTCTCCCCCTGCTGGTCCCCTCCTCCGCTGAATGGTCTCTCTCACCCTCCATGAGCCCTTTCACCTCCTTAGTCTCAGATGGCAGTTCCCTGACATCCACCTCCCCACCAGGGCCCCCTTCACCCCCTTCCCTCCCCTCCTCTGCGGGAGGCGAGGGAGCAAAACCCCTGAAGGAACCTCCCTCATCTTCCGAAGTTTCGAACACTTCCCTCCACCTTTTGCTGTCTCCGGTTTCCAAGTACTCCTCCTCATCGGAGTCTGTTCCTCCTTCCAACTCCGATTCCCTGAATCCCTCCAGTTCCTCCTCATCGTCGGTGGTGCCAAAGTACTCCCTCCGAAACCTCGCTACTGGCTGAGGTTTCCTGGGGAACCTTTGGTGGAACGTTTCGATCAAGATCTCGTCACGGACCTCCTCTGCCTTCACCCAGGTGTTTTCCGACTCCGGTTCCCCTTCCCACGCGACCAAATACTCCACCTGATTACCCTTCCACCTGGAGTCTATGATTTCCGCCACATGGTTGCGGCTTTCCCTTTCTTCTATGGCTGGCCCCCGTGTGGATACCCCTTCACCTTCCCCCCTGTATGGTGACAGTAATGACCTGTGGAATACTGGGTGCAGTTTCATGTGGTTCGGTAACCGGAGTCTGAACGCCACTGGGTTGACCTGTTGGATGACCTCAAATGGTCCCAATCTTTTGGGTCTCAATTTCTTGCAACCCCCCTTGAACGGCAACCCTTGGGTTGATAGCCAGACCCGACTCCCCACCCTAATTGTTTCACCTTCCCTTCTGCTCTTGTCTGCCTGCCTCTTATATTCTTCCTTGGCCCTTTCTAAGTTGAGTTGGAGTTGACGATGGATCGCTTCCATTTCTTCTACAAAAAGTTCCGCGGCCGGAACACTCCATCTTTCCCCTCCTTCCCCTGGAAACGCCCTGGGGTGGCACCCATAATTAGCCAAAAAGGGGCTCATCCCGGTGGACACATTTTCAGCATTATTGTAAGCAAATTCCGCTAGTGCCAACCTTTCGACCCAATCGTTCTCTCTGTCATTGACATAACACCTCAGGTATTGTTGGAGAATACCGTTTGCTCTCTCCGCCTGCCCATTGGTCTCAGGGTGCCTGGCAGTCGAAAAGTTGACCTCTACGTGCAATAAGCTCATAAGTTTCCTCCAGAATCTGGACGTGAACTGTTTCCCTCTGTCGGAAACCACCCTCAAGGGGGCGCCATGCAGTCTGAAAATATGTTCTACAAACAATTTCGCTGTTTCTTCCGCCGTGACTGCATGTGAGCAAGCTACAAAGTGACCCATCTTAGTTAACAGGTCTACTACGACTAGTATGGCGGTTTTCCCCTGGGATTTGGGCAGATCAGTCATAAAATCTATCGACACCGCCTCCCACGGTCGTTCTGGTGTGGGTAACGGTTCTAATAACCCCGCTGGTGCCCGCCTTTCTCCTTTGGCTCTCTGGCATTGGTCACACCTTCTCACATACTCCCGTACATCCTCCCTCACCTTGGGCCACCAAAACTCCCTGGTCACCAACCACATGGTCTTGTGTTGCCCAAAATGCCCCGCTGTGGGATTGTCGTGCAGCTGTTTGAGTACTCTCCCCCTCAATTCCCCTTCGGGTATATATAGCGCCCCTCTGTAATACAATGCCCCGTTTCTTTCTTCAAAACCCCCGGGGTCTTCTCCCTCTCTCCTTAGACCTCTGAGCTTGTCCTGGGCGTACTCATCATTTACCGTTCCCTCTACCAGTTCTCTTTGCCCCACCCAGGCCGCACCACACACCCAGTGGTCCTCTGGGATAATATGTCTCTCTTCCGGCGCTCCCTCCCCCTCCAAATATTCAGGTTTGCGAGAGAGAGCGTCCGCTCTGATGTTTTCTGGACCTGGCACATAGCAAATTTCAAAATGGAATTTGGAGAACTCCTGGGCCCATCTCACTTGTCGTTGGTTGAGCACCCGTCCCGTTCTCCAATACTCCAAATTCTTGTGGTCCGTACACACTTGCACCTTATGTTGTGCGCCAATTAGTAAGTGTCTCCATCTCCGGAACGCTTCGTGAATGGCGAGTAGTTCTCGGTCATATACCGTGTAGTTCCTCTCGGATTTGTTCAGCTTACGCGAAAAGAAGGCACACGGTCTCCATTCCGACTTATTGCTCCCTGGCTGAAGCAGCACCGCCCCCACCGCCCGGTCTGAGGCATCAGTTTCCACTCTCATGGGTTTTTGTAAATCCACATGCAGGAGCTGTTCTTCCGAAGCGAATGCCCTTTTCAATTCCTCAAAAGCATGCTCCGCCTCCGCCGTCCAAATGAATTTCTTCTTGCTGCTTAGACAGTCCGTGATGGGAGCCGTTAAGTGGGCAAAGTTCTTGATGAATTTACGGTAAAAGTTCCCAAACCCTAAGAACCTTTGCACATCTTTTTTCATTTTCGGTGTCTTCCATTCCAGCACCGCCTGGACCTTGCCTGGATCCATGGCTAATCCCTTGTCTGATAAGCGGTACCCCAGGAATTCCACCTCCTTGGTGTGGAACTGACACTTCTCCAATTTCACCCACAACTGGTTTGCTTGCAGCTGGCTCAGCACTTCCCTGACATCCTTTACATGCTGCTCCTCATTCTCTGAATATATCAGCACGTCATCGAGGAAGGCCACGCAATTCTTGTAGAGCAAAGGTCCCAGTACGTGGTTCATGAGCGATTGAAAACAGGCGGAGCCTGATTGTAATCCGAATGGCATAACGAGATATTCAAACGCCCCCAAAGGGGTGAACATGGTGGTTTTCCATTCATCCCCCTTCTTTATTCGTATCAGGTTGTATGCTCCTCTCAGGTCCAGTTTCGTGAATATCTTTCCCTTCCTCACCCTGGTCAAAATGTCATCAATCCTGGGCATGGGGAAAGTCACTGGTTCTGACACGGCATTTAGGGCCCGGTAGTCCACGACCAATCTCGGTTTATCCGTGTTTTTTTTGTCCACAAAAAACACTGGGCTCCCCCCCACCGCTCTGGACTCTCTGATGAAGCCCCTCTTCAGGTTTTTATCAATAAACTCCCTTAACTCCTGCATTTCCCTGTCTGACATGGCGTACAGCTTGCCCACGGGGAGCTGGGCCCCAGGGACCAGATTAATTTGGCAGTCAAAGTCTCTGTGCGGTGGTAATTTATCTGCTTCCCTTTCACTGAAGACCTTGCTCAGGTCAGCGTATTGTTTGGGCACCTTCCCTTTGTCCGCCACTTCCGTCCCTGCTAGAGAGGCTTTTGCCCCTTCTGGCACCTTTCCCTCTCTGCAGTGTTCCAGACAATGTGCTGACCCAAAGGAGACCACTCTCTGATGCCAGCCCACTAGCGGGTCATGCAACGCTAGCCAGCTCATTCCCAAAATGACTGGAGCCCCTCCCAGGGTGGCTACATTGAACGCTATCCTCTCAGTGTGCCTGGCCACCCTCATAACCATTGGGACGGTTTGTAGGCTGACTTCTCCTCCCAGCAGCTCCCTCCCATCGATCGTGGTGACCTGCAGGGGGTTGCTTAAAGGGAGTGTCTGTATCTGGTGTTCAGCTGCAAACTCCTTGCTCATAAAATTACAGGAGCTGCCTGAGTCCAGCAGCGCCTTAGTCTTTAGTGGGTATCCGTTTGCCAGCTCTAGCAACACCTCTATTACTAGGGCTGGTCTTGGAGGTTCCGGAGTGGGCACTTTTACTGCTCCTTGGCCTGTCTGCAGTGCCCTGACAGAGGCAGACAGGCGTTGGCTTTTACTGGCTCCTGGACTTCCTCCTCCTTCCCCCCAACAGCTCCAGCCATCCCTTGCCATTCCTTTCTTTGCGGGCAGACTCTGGCAAAGTGACCTGGCTGCTGGCAGAGATAACATTTCTTGGCGCTCTTTCCCTCCTTCTTCCTCCCTTCACTGGGATTTGAAACTGCGCGCGCGCGCGCTGTTCCAACTTCCATCGGCTCTCCTGGCGGGAAACTTGGTTCTGGAATCTCTGGAATGCGGAAATCCCTCCAACGCTCTCCTTTCCCCTCCCGCTTCTCCAAGGCTCTTGCCTCCTGGCGTGCTCCAATGGTCAGCGCTGATTTGGTCAGCTGGTCCATAGACTCCGCCCTGGGCGCCCGGGAAAGTTCATCTTTCACCGCCGAAGAAAGCCCCTCTTCAAAGAGCATTTGAATGGGTTCCGCCAAAAGGTCCCACCCCAATCTATGTATCAACATTGTAAACTCAGTCCAGTACTCACGAACCGATCGGCTTCCCTGTTTGCACGCCATCAATTGTCTGCGCACCAGCCCCTGTTCAATCTCGCTGGAAAACATCAAATCCATGGCGCGAAAAAACTTCCTCGCGTCCTTCAGCATGTCACTATTCCCTGCCATCAGGGGTCTGACCCAATCTCTCGCCCCTCCTTCGAGATGGCCAATCACAAACGCCACTCTCGATGCCTCGTCGGGAAAGTCATTAAACTGCAGTTCAAGAGCATACTGCATCTCTGTCCTAAAGGCTTGGTAGTTCCTGGGGTCCCCCCCAAACTTCTGCACCATTCCTGGCATCTTTCTTGCTAGTGTAGCGCCTTTTGCCTTTTCTGCATCCTGCGCCCTCCTTTCTTCTAGCCTCGCCGTTTGCATTGCTAGCTGGAGTTCCAACACTCTGTACCTTTCTTCCAGGCTTGGACCCTCTCCAGCTCCTGCTGCTCCTCCGGCTCCGGCTGGGTTACTCATGATGCCTCTCTGCACAAGCTGCTTTCAGGGACTGTCCGATTGCTGTGATGGGATGATGAGCTGCTTGTGCGTAAAATCCTAATCCCTCAGAGTTTGGCTAAGTCCCCAAACCTCTGTCTGTGATGGAGCTCCTTAAACATGACTCCATCAATCGCTCGTTGAATCGGACAGTGGGCGTTTACGGAACTTCTTCCAGCATAAAAGCTCCTTAACGGAAACGCGTCTTCTGGACTCTCGGCGTGACAGTTTCCGCCGAGGAGTGGGTGTCCCTACAGGAGGTCCTGAAATCTCCCCGCTGCTCCCGCTTGAAGTGTCTCTGAGCCCTCCCTCCGACTCACTTTCCCTTGGAACTCCACTTCTCCCCCTGCTGGTCCCCTCCTCCGCTGAATGGTCTCTCTCACCCTCCATGAGCCCTTTCACCTCCTTAGTCTCAGATGGCAGTTCCCTGACACATCCCACAAAAGTAACACAGTAAAAATATATACATTTATACAGTGAAATGACTATACTATTGAAACAACAATAAAATAAGCACAAAACAAAAGGAACATACAGTAAAACCACCACTCCCATCTCCCAATTGGGGCACAGCATACCAACCACCCCGTCTTATTTTAAACCAAAAGCAGATTGGAAAAGAAAACTCAATAGGGCTCCCCTAAATTGAAGGTAGGAGGGAACCAAACATAACTCTTGGGGAAGAGTATTGCATAAACATTTATAGGACACATACAATAACACATAGAAGAAGACTATCCAAATAGAAAATAAGAAAAAGAAGAACTGGAAGAAAAATAAGGAGAGAGCAGCAAGTACAGAGCAAGTGCTTTGTGTCGCTCAGTGGTAGAGCATCTGTTTTGCATGCTAAAGACTCCAGCTTCCATCCTTGGCATCCCCAGGTCCCTGATACCTTTGGAGTGTCCTCTGCCTGAAACCCCGAACAGTCACTGCCAGCCAGTGCAGCCAGTACTGAGTTAGATGGACCAATGGTCCATAGCTGTCAACTTTCAGATTTGAAAATAAGGGACCAGCAGCCTCAAAAATAAGGGATCAGCAGCCAAAATAAGGGATTTTCCAAGCACAGGTATGTTCAGCTTCTGAGCCCCTCCGAGCCAAATGCAGAAAGCCCAGCCAGCAGCCAATGAAGCCTCAAGCCTCAAGGAAAACCACTGTCACCTCTCCGCTGGGAAGCACTGAGCAAAGGCGAGTCCCCAGGCAATGCAGCCGATTTGATCAGCACAAGGCATGCAAGCTCCACCCCCCAGTCGTTCTTAGACTTCTTATTGGGTGAGCAACACCGCCAAGCCACACTTTTGGAGCCTCCCTCCTCCCTGGCCGGCAGGGAGGGAGGGAGGGAGAGGAGCTGCTTCCTTTGAAACCCGGGAAATTTAAGGGACATCATCAATAAGGGACAGCAGCGGGACATGGTGCTGGGATAAGGGACTGTCCTGCCAAATAAGGGATGCTTGATAGCTATGCAATGGTCTGAGCTGGCGTTAGGGGAGTTCCTATGCTCCTAAGAACTTAGAAAGCGTAATCCAAGCAACAGCCAACATCTTTCACTAGTGTAACTGTCTCTCTTGATTAAAACATTTATTGTTCCACCTTTTCTGAACTCAGCATCCAATGACTATGCCCTACATCCTCTGTAATGTAGACTCCTGTTTATTATAGTCAGCATCACCTTGCTAGCTGTTTGGCTAGTCATATTTTGTTGTAAAACTTAACTCCCTGGAGATGAAGGTAGGAAACCTCAAAGGCATAAGACATATGGACCTGGTGCAATCCAGATCACAATCCAATGCGTGATCCAAGTTCTCCGAGAGCCATATCACCTAGCTGCTGTGTGCGATAATATACAAATTACAATTTATACTAATTAACTTTGTACATTTCCCCCTGTAAATCATATGCTGAACCTCATGGGGTTTCCATCAAACATTTGTACACATGACAAAAGGTTAATTGTTCCGGGAAAGACATGAGAAAGGGCACCTCAACAGCTCCAAATAGAAAGGAGGAAAGCAATTAATTTTTTTTCCTGCAGAAATTCTCTTCCGTCATGTTGGATAAGCCAAGTATTAATATTAGCAGAGATGAGTTTATCTTTTTGTGATGAGAGTGTGCACCTGACCATAGTTGCATGCATGCAAAATTACACGAAACTGAGAATTTAGTAAGGGTAATTACATTTTTTTTCTGGAATAATTGCCATATTTGCTATTTGAGTACATCTCGACAGCTGTGACATTGGATAGGTTACCATATAATATGCATATATTCTGCATGCAACAGAAATCACCCATGAGGGAGCAGCAGCCAGTATCATGTAGGATTGGGTGCTCCTGCTTAACAGCTGTTAAGGTTTCTTCTAAAGGGGGATCCAATCTTGCATGGGTATGGCTTCACAAGTGGCTTTTCCTGTACCCACAGGATTGATACCTCCTGTTGAGCAGAGAAACCAGAAAACCAGGCACAAGGAATTATGAATTGAGTACCCAGACACTCTGAACAGAAGTATGCCATGCTACACAGTACCATTGCAGGTCTCACTTATTTCTAATAAATGTAAAAATGGGTGTACATCCCTTCTGCTCCCGGAGAGGATTCTGGCATGTAAGCATATGCAGCCAATGTGTCAGGAATGAGCCAGCTCCCAATGGAACTTTACAGCCGGCTGCAGAACAGAGAGGTTTATATTTGACACAGGCGGAACAGCGACCAGTGCTGACTCCCCCAGACATTGGATTGCCGGTTGCCAAGGGAACAACTGAGAGCGGGCTGGAACACAGCCAAAGCTCTCAGGAAGCTCAAACAGGCTCACACAGACACAGAAACAGTCTGGCGTAACAGGAAGAGGTTGGAGCTGATACAATAAGTCTGAAGAGTCAGCAAATGGGAGGGCTGCTAGACAGGAAGCAAAACAAGAGACATAAAGGGCGACCATTCAATATATTCTGTAGGAACCGGAAGGAGTCTTCAGAAGAGTAATCTTGAATGTTAATGTGGGCGGCTTCGTTGGAGCCGTCTGGAGCTATCTGTTTGTTTTTGCAATAAAACCACCTTTTTAATTACCTACGCTTACTGTGTTACCAAGCCCGGAACCTGGACTTCTGACACAATGGGAGCCCATTAAGTGAGGTCCCCACACTCTCACTTTGAGGTTCTCAGTTCAAAATTCAAAGTCTCTTGACAACAACTGAGCTGCCCAGGGCTCCCTTTCATCTCTCTGGGGCTTGTACAAGAGAACTTCCAAGCAGATTTTGACCATACAGTGGTACCTCGGGTTAAGTACTTAATTCGTTCTGGAAGTCCGTACTTAACCTGAAACTGTTCTTAACCTGAAGCACCACTTTAGCTAATGGGGCCTCCTGCTGCCACCACACCGCTGGAGCACGATTTCTGTTCTCATCCTGAAGCAAAGTTCTTAACCTGAAGCACTATTTCTGGGTTAGGGGAGTCTGTAACCTGAAGCGTTTGTAACCTGAAGTGTATGTAACCCGAGGTACCACTGTACTTATTAACATGCTTTCAGGAGGAAACAATCTGTATATGAACCTCAAATGAGGAGAAATTGGGTAACATTTTCAGTGGATTAATTCGAAAGACCTTTTATGCTTTCAATCCATGTCTTTTCCTTTTTGCTAAATGAAGGTTAACTTATTTGAGGCAGTTGTTCTGAAATCTATATCCTGGCATATGGGCAAAATAAAATATTGTTGAAATGAAAGGTTGATGTGTAGCTAGGGGGGCAGAGTATGACCTTGGTAAAAGCGGCAAAGCTCAACTGACTTCAGCAGGAGGCCTGATTGGATGTGACTGAGTTCATAGATAACAAAGGGATGCTTGATCCCACCAGTGACAAATCATTGTGGGAAAAATACCCCTGGCAGATTAACATAATTACGTCCAAAGAAACTGACAAAATGCATATGACTGTTACACCAGGTTCTGTATTTGCCTAACAGCAAGTAACTGTCAAAATTATTTTTCCTCACTTAGGCTGGAGGGAAATTAAAATCTGCTGCTGGGGGAGGGGGGAGAACCACATGAAAATGAGAAATCTGCGGAGACATGTTCAATAGGCTTCAGTATTTATATCTCATTATGCTAATTTGGATACATTTTAGCTTTGATGGAATGTTGATGATGCTATTTTTGAGATTAAGGGAGGAAAGAAAGACCATTTCCCTACATCTGCAGAATCTTATCTCAGGAATAAAGGAATGTTTATGCCCATATGAGTCTCCCCATAAGATATTAAGAAGGGCCTCCATGACCCACCACTGTCCAATGGTAGTGATATTAAATTTTTTGTGTGTGTGTGTGTGTGTGTGGCACAAGAGGGCCCATAGACTAGATGGCCCACCAAACCCAAAAATCTTAAATTATCATAAATTAAATCATTGTTATATTCTAACATAACTCTCTCATGTCAATTAATATTATATATAAAAATTCACTATAATTGATAGTAGCAGCAGCAATAATAATAATAATAATAATAATAATAATAATAATAATGTATACCCCAGCCACTCTGGGCGGCTTACAGCATACAGTATATAGAACTATAGTAAAATATCATGCATTAAAAACTTCCCGATACAGGGCTGCCTTCAGATGTCTTCTAAAAGTTGTGCTGTTCTTTAGATAGATATTCTAAAACTCTGTAGTCCATCTTTAGCTAAATTTCTACTCATAATAATGTTTCATCTATGATCAGAATGTATGTAATGTAACTGGATGCTAGTGTATTATCAGATTAAATTGGGAGCCCCCCCCCAATATTTTGCACAAGGCCCCACAACAATGTGTGGCTGTCACTGCCTCTGCCTGAGCTTATGTTGGTGAATATACACAAACCTGGTGCCCTCCAGATGTTTAGGCTATAACTCCCGTTGGCTATGCTGACTGTCGCTTATGGAAATTATAGCCCCAAACATCTTCCCCCAGATGTTGGAGGAGTCACTTGGATCATAACATATATACACAGGGAGATGGCCCATCAGCACCTTATTATAGCAACCCACGAAGTTGGAAGTACAAGGTGAGAAATGGCTGAGCTTTCCAATCTACTCTTGGTTCACATAACTTTCAGAGAAGATTTCCTGTCTATGTGCCTGGAAAATACTTCAAATGTGGCTAGTATTTTTTTTAAGAGGCAGATGCTTCATTCTCAGTCCTTTCTCCATACTTTGAAGTCCTATTGGTTTTAAATAAGAGCATTAAGCATGCACTTAAGGATTTTTTCCATTGCTGGTTGAACACAGTTTTGCAGAAAGATGTTAGAAAAGTGCAATTCTGTGTCATCAAAATCTCCCCTTTTTCTGAACATATATCTGTATGGTACCCATGAAATCACCTGCTTTTGAACTCTGGTCTTCATGTAGTTCGTTAATGGGGCAGTTTTAAAATGGCACTGAAGCCAGCTTAAAGGATGCAACCATTGCTTATTGGGACTCAAGAGCTCATCCTACGTCTCCATATTTAAATAAATGAACCCTCATTACATTATATTTGCCCTCCTTGCAGGCGATGAAGAATTTTGGTTGAGAACCTCTTAAAGTCTCACCTGTTTCCTTCAGTTTTGAAATAGAAGCAGTCTTCTTACTGAATCTTCAGCTTTTGCTGGCAGAGTTGCCGAAGATGGGAATAATGAATTGGGTACTTGACAAGACTTCAGTGCTTGGCAAACACACAATTGGGGGTTTTTTTTTGCTCTCCGTAAGCAGGTCTGACTAGGAAAGCATTACTCTGCCAGATGCACATGGTTTACCTACTGTTGGAACTATTTGTGTGAAAGGCAGTAAATGTAAGTATCAAGGACACATTACTCTAGTGGATGATGCACTGTTTTGATTGCTGGAAGTCTAAGTAAGCAAAGGCCAGGGAAGAAGTTTGGGTTTGTTTGTTTGTTTTTAACACGGTTAAGAGCTAGAGAAACCAAAATGACTTGGAGTTTATACAGGAAGAGATAGGTGTCATTCCTCCAGAAATCAAGAGTGAGGACAAGAACTGCTGTAGAAACTACTGCAGCACAAAAACCACACACAGTTTTACTAACATCAGAAATTTCGGAAACAATCTAATGTGCAAATCTCTATTTTTGGCAATGGTGTGTTCTTTCAACAACAGCAATGGGGAACCTGCAGCCCCAGCCAGCATGTGTAGCCTGCAAGCAAGACCTGGGTGCAACAGGGCTTTCCCCACTGAAAACCAGCCTTGTAATTAAGCACTAGCCTGGTAGTCATAGATGACTAGGAGTGCCATGCAGGTGAGTGAGCAGCTTGGTGGAGGAGTGATGGGGCTCCCCATCCCTGTTCTGCACCCAGAAACCAAATGGACTGTAGAGAAGCCTCCACTTCACCCAGTATGGAGGTGCCACACTATGTCCCTTCTCTGTCCTCAGCAGTATAGTGACTTTTCTGGGTTTATTTACAACGGCCTAGAGAAGAACCTGCTAGTGGATCCCTCTATGTGAGACGCAGAAGAGATATCCTTAACCAGCAACAAGCTTAGGATGTGGCAGTGCACCACCACCTTCTTCTCCAGCGACATGATCAAATGCAGGGTGAGAAGAAGGCAGAGCTTGGAAAGAGCAAGAGGATAAAGATTCAGCAAGTGACAACTGTAGGAGGAGCAGTTGTTGTGAGATGAGACAGAGAAAAGAAAGAGAGAGGAAGGGGAGAAGAAAGCAGATAGGATGTCAGAAAGATTCTGAAGGGTAGAATGGAAAGCTACAAAAACTAATAGACTGAGAGGAATGGACTAGACTGATTGCTAGCCAGCTAATGATGGATGACTGACAAAAAGGAGTTTGGTCTCATGTTTCTTCATTGTTTATGTGCACTAATTATTCATTTGGGTTCAAGAAACCTGTTTAAGCACCCCTGAGATCAAGATAATTTGACAGTTTCACACCTGCCATTGACAACTACAGTGGTACCTCGCAAGACGAAATTAATTCGTTCTGCGAGTTTTTTCGTCTTGCGAATTTTTCGTCTTGTGAAGCACGGATTCCCATAGGAATGCATTGAAAATCAATTAATGCGTTCCTATGGTCAAAAAAAGTCCAAACAAAGCCAAATTTGGTACAAAAAGAGTTTATTAAGTGCTCTTTAAAGTCACACATACTGTAAAGAGCATTTCAAAAATTGAAGGAACAATAATTTAAGTTTCTAAACATGACAGAAAAGCATTTAAAAATCACCAAAGTGTACAGTACTGTACATACATTTTCTAAGACTCTGGGGGACAACTCAAAGAAGGTTCCTCTTCCACTCTTTGCTTCTTGCTGAAGAACCTGTCCATGGTCTGCTGCTTCATCCGCCTTTTCAGCACCACCCTGAAAGACGACATGACCCTCGTATCAAAAGTGTTCGCAAGGTCACGCGTCAGGTCCTTGTCAGGGTGGTGCCGCTGTGCAAAAGCCTGCACATCTTTCCACTTCTGGCAAATGTCCCTCAGTTCTTTGGAGGACAGCCGCTGTGGAACGTAGACCTCCGTTGTCACAACCTCCAGGAACTCTGCTGCAAAGTCTTCAGCCGCAGGAACATCAGAACTGGCAGCCTTGCCAGGTCCATGCCTGACCACGCTGTGGATTCCAGATCTCATCTTGAACCGGTCAAACCAACCTCTGCTTGCCTTGAAGACTTCTGGCTCGCCTGAGGTTCCTGGCTGTTGCCGGACGAGGTCTGCATGCAAGGCCTTGGCCTTCTCACAAATGACGGCCTCAGTCACTGTCCCCTGCACGCTGCTTCTCTTCTAACCAGATGAACAGCAACTTCTCCACCTCCTCCAGAACAGCTGGGGGGTTCTTCACGATCCTGGTGACTCCCTTGGCTACATCAGTCGCAAGGATCTTCTCCCTCATCTTCAGGATGGTCCCGATGGTCGATGGATTCGTCCCGTACTCCCTGGCGAGGTCTGTCACACTCATTCCACTGTCGTGCTTCCAGATGATCTCCTTCTTCATTTCCAGCATAACCTTCTCCTTCCTCTCGCCGGCCTCTGCAGCAGCAGTCTTCTTGGGCCCCATGGCAGCACAGCTCCTACCTTCACAACCCCCCCCAAAAAAATCAGTGCTTCACATCCAAAAACTTCAAAAGCACCAAACCTCCTAGAAAACACACAAGCTTCCAGATTCTTGCAAACCCCTTCTCAACTATTCCCCCAGCCACCCACCACACAGAAATCCAAACCCAGAAATCTTTTTTTTTAACAACAGCAGATAGCCCCAATGGTCACAAAAAAATCATAAAAATGCAGAAAAAAACACACAAGCTTCCAGATTCTTGCAAACCCCTCCCCAACACCAAGTCCTTGAATTCCAAACACCCCAACCCAAAATCCAAAACCCCCCAAAAAAGTTTTAAAAGTTTAACTTACCAAATGGCTGCAAAAGAAGTTTTGGAAAAGCTTCAAAAATCACCAAAGTCTTCAAAAACCTCAAAAAAGGCTACCACACCGCGTGCTATGAGTTGCTCCTCGAAGTCAAGTCACAACTGCACCTCTTCAAGCAATGCACCCTGGGTATTAACAGTTTTAAGTAAAAGGAAACAAACTTGCAAGACGTTTTCGTCTTGCGAAGCAAGCCCATAGGGAAATTCGTCTTGCGAAGCAACTCAAAAAACGAAAAACTCTTTCGTCTTACGAGGCATTCGTCTTGCGAGGTACCACTGTATAGCCATTTTACCTTGGCATGAGGTGGAACGGCTCAGCAGGAGTCCTGTGGAGATTCTCATGTTGCTGTGCATAAGGAGACAATAGATCATGCCTCTGATTTGTAAAGGCTGTCAACCAAGATACCTGTGTAAAAATAACCATTGTGCATTTATAAAGGATTTGCAATTAGAGGCCTATTTCATACACCACCCAGAGGAGATAAAAATCTTGAGACTCTGAACATCTATGAAGCAAATGTATGGACTTCTGGAGTAAGACTCAGGAATACTATTGAAAAAGCAATATTTCGATATAGCAATAAAATGCATGTGGAAGACCTTTTGGGGAACTAACACATACCATAACATGTGTGCTGTGTCTTTTTAAGATTTCTATCATCATCATCATCATCATCATCATCATCATCATTTAATAGAGTCAAGATTTACAAATGCTTCCTACCAACCCCAAGAGAGACAATATTTTTTCTTTTTCCAAAACCATGTCAGAAAAGGCTTCTAGTGTCATAGTCATTCTCACTTTGATTTTTTAAATAACATTTATAATAATATTAATAGACTATATATTATATTCAATAGGGTAGGCACCTAGATCCTGACCACTTTCCCCTGAAAAGAAACCCTCTGCTTTTGACCCAGCTTCCAAGAGGCTGTGCTTTCGGAGTGTGCCCTCCTAACCACCTTAATACAGAGACTTATTTGAAACTGCAAGTTAGATTTGAGAAATGAGTATATCTATATGCCTGCATTAAACTTGGTGTTACATTCCTCGCCTCAATTTACATTTTATAGCTATCTTCTTTAAGGACAATTATGAAGCTAATGAGACATACACTGCACAATGACTACAGCAACAAAGAAGCAATAACTATTTATTAACCTGACAATAAATATTGTTTAGCCGAAAAGTGCCTATATTAAATAACATTAAAACGCCATTGGGGTGTGCAAAATGGAATAAAATACAAACCAAGAGTCCTAAAATATGAGAATAAGAACACAACTTTCTCATAAATGGCATTTCAGCTACAGTAACATTGTGTCAGCTCCGCTGAAATCAATTGACAACCAGTGTTTTCTGTTTTTGCCACTGCTCAGTTGGCTTATCCCACAAACAGAATGAATGGGCATTTATGCATTTATGCCCATGTGTGGACTTCCATTTGTGCCCATTTTTTCTCCTCTGAGCAGAGCATTTCCTGCAGGACAAATGAAAACAAAGCTGAAATGAACACCATTCAGTTTGATTTGCTATTTGCTCCATGCTCACCCCGGGGAAATATTGGAATGTACACCCACTTAAATCACAAGAAGGTAAATTCAGAAGTAGGGGATAAAACTGTTTTTGCCTCATAGGAACTGCTCCTTGCAAAATCCAGCTCCTTTTCACTGAGCCAGATTTTCTATGGACAGTGGGTGGAATTCAATATCATGCCATGATGAATGTTGCGTCTGCATAAGCATAGCAGCTTGCCGAACAGAAAGATCACCCCTATCATCACAACACACACTGTTCTGGGGGTTCTCACAAGCCCCCACCTGAGCCAATTTGGGAAGGAGAGGGGGGAAATCCCCATTGCACAAGTGGAAGTCCTTGTGCAGTGTTTCAGCTGATGGGGCTTATTAAATGAATCCCACCCACCCAGTATGCACATTATCATACTGGGTCTCCACATCAGAATGCTGGCAGCAGGGCAGAGATGTATTATGGTGTAGTCCTATTTCTTCTTTGGCGATCACTTGTAGCTGAGTAAGATTGTCTTCCATAAACACGGTTTTTAAAGTGAGTTCGTAAGTGACTGTGGAGGCCAATTCTGGATACACACATCCTTCCACAGTGGGGACATAGGTTTCCGGGCGGGGGTTGATCATGGTGAGGGCTTACCAAGCGTACCTTCCTCTTATGATCTTAGCACATTTCTCCCTTTTTTTCTGAGTTTGAGCATCTTCAAAACCCATGACACCTTTGGACTTCCGGGTCAGCGCCATCGACGAATGGCGGAGTTCCTCCGACCGGAGGAACGGGCTCCGTGGAAATTGGGTCTTCCCGCCGCGGCTAGAAATCCCAGGCGGAGAAGCCTGGGAACATGGGGTTCGGCAGAGCACCAAGAGCGCCTCCCCTACTCACGAGGAAACCCCTTTTCAGGGCTCCGGAGTGAAGTGGGGTGAGCAGCGCGGTGCTGCGAACCGATCGCTATTTCCATGGAGGGAAGCCGCGCAGCCATCGCTGGAGAGCGCTGACTTTTTCCTGATGACATTTGGACTCTAAATCAAGTACCCGTGAGTAAAAACGGAGAATTGGATTAAGAAATTTGCAAAATTTATGAATTAGGCACGAAGCGGGAAGGTTTAAACAGGAAGTCCGCCTTCCGCTTTTTGTATATAGACTGAAGCAAAGACCTTGCAACCTAATAGCCTGGAAAACTGCTTTAAAATTGGAAATTTCCTGCATCCACAACTAATAAAACCCCCTTGGAAGCAGGAGAAAAGGGGGGGGGGATTTGACTGTTCAATCCTGCAGGAGGAGAGTAAAGGAATTTAAGTTTCCATTGTCCCAAACCTGGGGACAGGGTGTCGGGACAGAAATTGTTTGAGACGTCCATTGATTGAAAGCAGAGTACTTTTGACAGATAGTTAAAGAGAAACAAATTAACTTCAACGCTACTTTCTGCATTTCTGCATTTTAAAGAAACAAAGTATCTGAAAATCGAAAGGATTTGAAATCGAAAGTAATCTTCTTTGTTGGATACATTTTAAAAATGGATACAAATAGAAATTGTGTGCCCTAGAGGGAGCCTGTCAGTTTGTTTTTGCAGTTTATTTGGAGACTCTACAGATGCGAGATTTGGATCATGGGACCAGCCGTTTGACCTTGACAGAAATGTGTTGGAAGGAAGGTTTGGTGTCTGCCCTTGGCATGACAAATGTTTTGCTGGAGCAGCTGTATGAGAAAATGAACTTGATGCATGAAAAATTGGACTTGATGAGTGCTGTGGCCAGTGAATATGATTTAACAGAGAATAAGGATAAAGAAGTTATACAGCGATCAATTCAGGAATCTGGTTTAACAAGGCAAGTCCAAGGGCAGATGAAGAAGGAAGAGGTAGTGATTACTCCTCAAACAACACAAATGGAGAGATCCAAAGTCCTGCAGGAACAAAAGCCACTGCGTTGGAAGATTGAACTTGGAGAGTGCTGGGAAGTGTTTGAAATCAAGGAAGCTTTTAACTCTAGTGGGACTATGAAACAGGTGAATAACTATCTTTTGGATAAATTTTCTTTGGATTACAAAGATGACGACGGGGAGTGGGACTGGGGGGAAGTGGCCAGTCTGACGAAGGAAAATGGAAACTATTACCGGATGGAACCCTCCGGAGACCCACTCCCCAAGAAACTAACAATAGACAAAGAAGTGCGTAATAGACAAGAACAAGAAAATTTGCAGAAGGGGCCTAGAAGAGATTTAAGGGCCTCGGACATTAGAACACCAGATTGATGGACTGGATGTAATGGACAGAAAGGACTGACACAACCCGAAACCAGGAAGAAGGGATGCTGGATAAAAATTAGAGATATAAAGGGAAATTCTTTTCTTAATTTTGGAATTAGTGCAACATTAATGAAATATCAGGGAATATGCTGGAAAGGAACTAAATTGGCTTTAGCAGAAATGATTTAAGGAGATATGTATGAATATGATGTAAACTTTGAAATTTTAAGATTTTTAAGATAAGATAAGGTTAAAGAGATTAAGGTAAATTGAATAACAGATTATATTAAAAGATGGAAAGGTTATGTCGAATCAACAAATAAGATAGATTGTGAAGATTAATTATTTAAATTAAAATTGAGAAACATGGGAAGAATTTGCTGGAATAACAATATAAACTAGAATACAAAAAGGGAGGTGTGAGGAGGTTCAAGAAATAAGCAAATGAAAAGCTGTAATTTGAGATTTGTATCTTTTTTCTTTCTTTTTTGGCTTTTTCTTTTTGTCTTTTTTTTGCTGTATTTTCATGTTTCTTTTTTGTTTCTTTTTTGTGTTTATGTATTGATGAAATTGTGAATAAATATCATTTAAAAAACAAACAAACCCATGACACCTTTGATAACCGCTGTTCTCCAATTGGAGTGCTCACAGGCCAGTGTTTCCCAGTTGCCAGTGTTTATACTACTTTCTATTTTTATTTTAGTCCTATGTGTATCTAAACAGAAGTGAGTCGCATTAATGGGACATATCCCATTAATGTGTATTTATAGCAGAGGCCAGGAATCTGCAGCCCTCTAGATGTTGTAGAGCTACAGTTCTCAGGATCCTTGGACATTGGCCATGCCAGCTGGGGTTGATAGAAACTGGAACTGAACAACAACTACAGGGCCACAGCTTTCCCCATTCCTTCCTTATAGGAATGCAGCCTTTCTCCACTGTAGCACCTATAACTTGCCAGAAAGAGTTTTTCAACACGATTGGTGCTGATGACTAATGGGTTGTACTGCAGCTATCAACATAGTAAGATGAAATTGCACTGGGAGGCAGCTGACCCAATAAAGCTGCTATCTTGGCTTGTACCCTTAGTCTAAGCAACTTATTACTGAGGCACAGGGTTTACTTGAGTCGGTTCTATCAGTCATATCCAAGTTCTAGAGATGCCTCTTTAGACTACTTTGGACAACCACCATTATTTTCCTCCTTCTTTAACTCTAGTCGCACCACTTTTCCTCAAATGCAGCTACACTGTCATCAGAGTGTCTTGCGGTAGTAAATCTGTTAGGTCACTTTTATGCTGTCAGTGAGAAATAGCATTTCACTTGGATCCAGTGGGCTGCTCCTTAATTCTGCCTTGTGACCTTGGGTTCTCCTTTACAAAAAGTGTCCCAAGTGGTTCCTTGTTCCTGCTTCACAGTGTTGATTAAGTTTGTTTAATCATGTTGATTAAACAGATGCAATGTTAATGCTGATGGGCCTGCTCTCATTTATAGAGCTATAATGTTCGTGAAATAAATAGCTTTACATTGGGGGTCCTTTAAATGGGGATATTTTCCATCAGCCAGTTCATTATGAACATAATATCCTTGGAAATGTTTTGCACTCGGTAAATGCAGGTGGTATTAGCCATCTCATTTCCTCAGCTCAATCTTTAGCTGAGCTACGGAACATGAAATGGAAGAAATAGCTAATGCAGAGACCTGATTCTCAGTTAAGTGTTCCCTACTTATTAATTCTTAAAACAAGTCAATTTGATTTCAAGTTCACTAGGAAGGTTATGGCTGGGTCAGGGGGAAGGATGGTGTCTGAGCCACCTCTTTGCTACAGCAACTTTCAGTGACAAAGTTTGCAGCTTGTGTAGCCATGGAAGCTTTTCTCACCTGCCAACAATGCCCTTCAGCTGCTTACACTCAGCAGTCTAACGGGAAGGTAGCCCTTACATAATAAGAAAAGGGACAAAAAACATCTTACACTTTCAGCACTGAAACCAACTGGAAGCTTTCCAAACTTACTAGATCCTCTACACCAGTGTTTCCCAAACTTGGGTCTCCAGCTGTTGTTTGACTACAACACCCATCATCCCTGGCTAGCAGGACTAGTGGTCAGGGACAGTGGGAATTGTAGTTCAAAAGCAGCTGGATACCCAAGTTTGGGAAACCCTCCTCTACACCAAGGGTGGGGGTGGGGAAATGCTCTCTCCAGATGTTGCTAGACTGCTTTAATCCTAAACCAGCCAGATGGATGGGGTATAAATGTAATAATAATAATAATAATAATAATAATAATAATACAGAGTGTTGAAACTGTAGATTTTCTCTGTGGGTTATTATGCCAATCAGCTGATCATTACAGTGGAAGCTTGGGTAACAGACGCTTCAGGTTACAGATTCCTCTAACCCAGAAATAGTACCTCGGGTTAAGAACTTTGCTTCAGGATGAGAACAGAAATCGTGCTCCGGCCGTACGGCGGCAGCGGGAGGCCCCATTAGCTAAAGTGGTGCTTCAGGATAAGAACAATTTCAGGTTAAGAACGGACCTCGGGAACAAATTAAGTACTTAACCCGAGGTACCACTGTACCTGCAAAACACCCCAGACCTGAAAGCATCATGGCGGATGTGCTGCACACTCCATAACCATTATCTGATGTTCATTACCTCTTCTCAAATTATGATTACTAGTACAGAATACGCATTTTTAAATGGCAGCAGTAGCTGTGCTACTTTCTGGATCACATATATCATTTAGTTCTCTGAGTCAACATGTCTCTCAGTTCAGACATTTGGATGTCTAGAAGACACTTTAGGCAATTTACTTATGAGCGTGTATGTGCTTTTTTTTTTTTTTAAAAAGAGATAATTTATAAAATGATCACTTCATGAATAACTGCAATGGTAAAATGTTGCTTTTCCCCTATAATCATAGGTTTGAGTGGCATATATACATGCATACTGTAGGTTGGGTGTTCATTTATAATTGCTTTGTTGACTCACCCGCCACCACCTCTAGCTAGTCAATGTTCTACCAGAGCAATTATGACAGTGTAATTCCACTTGGTTTCCTGCCAGTTTGGTAATTTAGCAATTCCAGTGGTCAATCAAAAGTTGCCTTTCTTCCCAATGCTTCAATTAGAAAAGTGCTTGCTTATTTGTGGGCATGATTTAGACATTCAGAAGAAGGTGACAGAGTAATGGAATACATTGCTGTTCTTACTATTCTGCAGAGCGGGCTGGATCTTCAGGCAGAGCACTTGGGGCATTTATCAAGCTGAAGTATAGTTCAGGTGCTGAAAATGTAATGTCAGGGATCGAGTGATTGCCCATCTCTCTGGAATGGGGAAAAACCTGCTTACCGCCAGCTGTTGGGGTGACCTCCAGGCTCAAATGCAACTGGGGGAGGACATAGCTTCTTCATCCTCCCAGTGCTCTGGCTACTGGGGTTCACCCATGGTTATAGCCAATCGTGGGCAAGCCAGGGGGTGTGGTTTGTGGAGTGGACCAGAGGGAAGACTTCTTTCCTGTGGTCCTCTCTCTGGCTATAAAAGCCAGCCATGTCCAGGCCCTGGCTTCGGTTGATACTGAATTCCCCACCCACTCTGCTCTTTATGTGAGCAGGCCCTGCAGAGGACCTTGCTATGGAAATCTTTGGTCACTAAATTCGGGGCCAGGAAGGAATGCCAAAGGTATGCCAAATGTCCAATCAGGAAGGAATTTGCCTTCAGACAAATTGGGCCTGCCTGGGAGTTTTGCCTACCAAAGAGTTATGGAAGCTGTTGTTTGTTAAGTGTTCTGAGAGCTGTTAGGAGACCCCCTTTCCCCTCACAGAGCTATAATTCCCAGTGTTTTAACAGTCAGCCCCTCCTCACAGGAATCTCTGAGAATTGTAGTGAATAGGGGGGCACCTAACAACTCTTAGCATCCTTAACAAAACAACAGCTCCCAGAATTGCGGGGGTGCGGAGCCATAACTATTTAAAGTGGTGTTTGCAGCTGGTTCTGGGAGACCACACTCTATAAGCTCTCAGCTAAGGTCTGGTAGTTGCTGTAACAACAGGAAGAGGAAGGGCTGTGGCTTAATTGTAGAGCATTTGCATTGCATGCTGAAGATCCCAGATTCCGTCCCCAGCATCTCCACATAAGTGCTGGGAGAGAGTCCCATTTGAAACCCCGGAGAACTGCTGCCAGTCAGTCTAAAAAAATACTGAGCTAGTATTTGCTCTTTTGGACACGAATGGCACTGTGGGTTAAACCACAGAGCCTAGGGCTTGCCGATCAGAAGGTCGGTGGTTCGAATCCCCACGACGGGGTGAGCTCCCGTTGCTCGGTCCCTGCTCCTGCCAACCTAGCAGTTCGAAAGCACGTCAAAGTGCAAGTAGATAAATAGGTACAGCTCAGGCGGGAAGGTAAATAGTGTTTCCGTGCGCTGCTCTGGTTTGCCAGAAGCGGCTTAGTCATGCTGGCCACATGACCCGGAAGCTGTACACCGGCTCCCTTGGCCAATAAAGCGAGATGAGCGCCACAACCCCAGAGTCGTCCGCGACTGGACCTAATGGTCAGGGGTCCCTTTACCTTTATTTGCTCTTTACACAAAGCCTGGAAGAGAAGGAAGAATTGTGCATGCTCTGGTCATGCAGCTTCTGTAGAAATGTGCAGCTTGGCCTCAAGAGACCAAGAAACTGGTACTGGAATGTAACATAACACATGATATCTGCTTACAGGGCTAATGCTTCACACATCCTGGTAATGCTGCATGATTAGAAAAGCAATATTCCTGCTGATCTTGTTTTCCACTTCCAGTATCAGTGCCATCCCTGTTGCAGCATGCATGCCGCTTATCTCACAAAACTACTCTGTGCGTCATACCTTTCAGCCCCCAATCAACTGCAGATCCTACATGCCGATGCGGTGCGATTGTTATGACAAGCTGACACACATCAAGACTCGTGCATTAGCTATTTTTTTCCACGCTAGTGAACCTATATAAAGACCTCTGCATAAAAGAGGAAGAAGGTTCACTTTCAAAGAAAATGAGATTTTCTTTTTAAAAATAATGTTCAATACTTTCACAAAAGAACGAGCACGTTGGTATTGACAAATGCTGCTTTTTTATGCCCATGAGTAAGCTGTTGTATGCCAAACGCCCAATCACATCTAACTATTCTAGCACTCTCGTTGAATGGATCTATTAATTATAGCCAGGGCCAGCACAAACATTTGGCAGAGCGAGGCATCCACTTTAGGTGGCACCCTTAGGAGAGTCCACATATTTCTTTCTTATTTTGGAATAAATACATACCACTCTTCAACAAGAAGTTTTTAAAAGCAGATTACACAGGGGGGAAATGGGCAATGATGCAAAACATCCTGAAGCATCTTTTTCTTTTGTTCTCAAGTTTTCACATCAGTTCCTCCTCTTCTGCCCTTGTCCTCGAGCAGGTTGATCCTTGTGTCTGTAGGTTTCACTGGGCAGATGCTATGATCCTGGCTATTTGAACTTTCACTTACTTCCAAAAGTGGAAAGCCAGCCCTGCTGCGTTGGGGCCCTGGATATTTTCCTCCTGGTGTTTTGCAAGCTCAACTTTGGAAGCACATTCAAGCAACCTTGTTAGCTTGGGTTACATCCAAGCCACACATTTAAAGCATTATTATGCTGCTTAAACAGGTCCCCATTGGCATTGTACATTGTGCTGCTTTAAACAGGTATGTACTCTCCCCCAAAGAATCCTGGGAAATGTAGTTCATTAAGCACACTGAGAATTGTTAGGAGTTCTCTATTCTCCTCACAATTTCCTGAGTGGTTTAATAGTCAATCCGTTTTCACAGGGAACTCTGAGAGTTGTAGCTCTGTGAGGGGGAATAAGGATCCTCTAAAAACTCGCAGCATCCTTAACAAACTACAGTTCCCACCAGGATTTTTTGCAGGAAGCCAAGACTGTTTAAAATGATATGATACTGCTTTAAATGTGTGGTGCAGCTGGGGACACAGTCTTAGTTTGCCCCTTTCTCAGTTTACTTGTGAGTTTATTCCTATGAGTGGTTTAAAAAACAACAACCTCTCCACAATACATATTGCTGTTGTGCCAGGATGTGTTCATCAAGATCAGGCAGTTTAAGATGCCTCAGACATAACTTTGAAAACAAGACATTCCCTATCATTTCTAAACTTTGTGTGTGTGAATGTGTGAATGATGGATTGTTTAATAGAGTCAGCAGAACCAAGTGGCAAAATCTTCCTTGGACTGTACTAGGGGTGAGGGAAGGATGTTGCACAGAACTTTCCACGAACCTACTAGAAAATCATCATCAGCATATTATGGAGAAGGCTAGATTGAACCCTTCTTCCTGACATTGTCAGGAAACTATTCTGTCTTCCAGAGGCAAAACATTCCATTCCATTTCCCCTCACCTTTCCTCCTATTGATTAATACTTATTTCCTACTGGGTGTAAATCAGATTGGCCCATCTGCTTTCTAACAACACCTCTTCTGCCTAGCCTGGTAAAGCAGTCCGGGAGGACAAGGTGAACAGGAACATGTTCTCTCTTGTCAACAACACCAGAGATATTCTGTAAAGGTCAGGGTGACTCTTTCCTGGGAAAGGGAGAGAATGCTACTTTAGCCAAGATCCAGATTACAGTGGTACCTCAGGTTACATACGCTTCAGGTTACATACACTTCAGGTTACATACGCTTCAGGTTACAGACTCTGCTAACCCAGAAATTGTGCTTCAGGTTAAGAACTTTGCTTCAGGATGAGAACAGAAATCGTGCTCCGGTGGCGCGGCAGCAGTGGGAGGCCCCATTAGCTAAAGTGGTGCTTCAGGTTAAGAACAGTTTCAGGTTAAGAACAGACCTCTGGAAGGAATTAAGTACTTAACCCGAGGAACCACTGTATTGCCAGACAAACAAGACCGGCAACAAAATGTGCTCTGTGCAAGTTTCTAGCCAGCCATGCTGTCATCCAGGACCCTCCATACCATACCATCCCTGTCTCTGGTTTCCCATTTTTCTTTTACAGCTGACGACACAGCATAGATATATTCTCAGTACGCGGGTGGCGCTGTGGGTTAAACCACAGAGCCTAGGACTTGCCAATCAGAAGGTCGGCGGTTCTAATCCCTGCGACGGGGTGAGCTCCCATTGCTCGGTCCCTGCTTCTGCCAACCTAGCAGTTCGAAAGCACGTCAAAGTGCAAGTAGATAAATAGGTACCGCTCCAGTGCGAAGGTAAACGGTGTTTCCATACACTGCTTTGGTTCACCAGAAGCATCTTAGTCATGCTGGCCACATGACCCGGAAGCTGTACGCCGGCTCCCTTGGCCACTAAAGCGAGATGAGCGCCGCAACCCCAGAGTCAGCCACGACTGGACCTAATGGTCAGGGGTCCCTTTACCTTTACCTTTTATTCCACAAACCATGGCAAATAAGCTGATACCTCCCTTGTGCTTTTCAGTGGCCCTGTTTGGGCTACAACCCTATTGGCACTAACAGAGTTCACAATTAGAGGGAATGATGGACAACATTTTTCCTCCCACTCCCTACATTTTCTCCAGAAACCATGTTCATCAATGGCAGCCCCTGCCTCTCACCACCCATTGGATGTCATACTTATGGTGTCTGCTATGGAACCCCAGGAATTCTGCAACTGATGTGACTGAATTGGTCATGCTCCCCTAGATCCACTTTTGTTATGGCACACTCTGAGCAGAGCCAAAGGAGATCAGAATGGTTTGTTCCCGTGCTATCATTGTTTTTCGACACTGAGACCTTCCTGATTCTGGAGTGTGTAACATAAGCAGAAGAATGCCAACTAAACTCAGTTATGGTTTGAGTCCTAGCTTTTCCAGTGTTAGCTTGAATTAAAAGTTTGACCCACTGCTGTCACACACACACAAAAATCTATTATAATGAAAACCCATTTATCATTAAGTTGTACTTGCTGAGACAGGAAGTCTCAAGTGTATTTCTTTGGGGTAGTATTTAGAAGAGAAAATTGCAGTTGGCATGACTTCTGCAGCTGACACTCAAAATTAAGCTCACTCTCAGTGAAGACTGATATTTGACAAAGGTTAAGCACATGCACACAAGACTGAAGAGGAACTCTGCCCTATGCTGGAGGTTCCAGTTGGGTAAAAGGGGAATAAAACTGACCAACAGCATGCAAATATAGCATTAGAAAACACTCCACATGTTGTGATGTTCAGAGGTGGAATAATGTCAGCCACAAATATTTCCACTGGCTTTAATTACTCCTGCCTGGGCAAGTTGGTTAAGATCATGTGATTCCTCTACAATTAGATTAGGTGAACTAGTTAATCCCAAATAGAGAGGCACAATATATGTCACCACAAAAAATATGAATTATTTTCATGTTTTACTCAGAATTTATTTAACCTTACCATGCTGGGAGTCAACTTCATTAATTCTTTTTCTGCTCTTTCTGTTTGTTGTTAAGTTTTGCTCAAGTAATATATCATTAATTTTTTGTGGGTGTTCCCCCCCCCCCATGATTGCTGAGTTACTTTCCTTTAGATTGCTTTCTTTTATAGGAACACATTAAAAAAACACACCAAGTAAAAATCCACCTGTTGTCAATTTATGTCATTCCTTCTCAGTCCATTATGTCCTTGTGACCCCAATCAGCAAAAATAGTAATATTGTTTTCCATTCCTACTGACAATGTGAACTTTTGGTGGAACCCAATATTTCATTTCATTTGGAACTCCCTTCCTAGACAAGCTAGACTGGCTCCCTCCCTGTTGTCATTCCATTAGCAGGTAAAGACTGTTTTATTCTGGCAGGCTTTGGGGAACTGACTGCTTTTAAGGAAAGGGCTCTTGATGGTGCACCAAACTGCCCCCCCATTTTAATAAATGTTTTGTTGCATTGTTTTAATTAAACATAATATTATATATGTTTTAACTGTATTTGTTTTCAGTTTTGTGAGTCACCTTGAGTCCCAGTTCCAGGAAAAATGCAGGAAATAAATAAATACAAAAATAAACAAACTGTCTCCTAACACACTGTGAAGGGGACGCGGGTGGCGCTGTGGGTTAAACCACAGAGCCTAGGACTTTTCGATCAGAAGATCGGTGGTTTGAATCCCTGTGACGGGGTGAGCTCCCGTTGCTCGGTCCCTGCTCCTGCCAACCTAGCAGTTCGAAAGCACGTCAAAGTGCAAGTAGATAAATAGGTACTCTCCTATTAGAAGCTAGTAATGTTGGTCCCAAAGAGCTCCTCCACTCCCCTCTCCCTACTATGGCATTTTCTTTATTTGGCAAACTTTGAAAAAAATGTTTCTGTTTTTGCAGACATACTGTCTGCTGTGCTTTTTCAGTGTCCCAATCTCCAATGTGCTCCAAATCATTGGAGGTTGCTTCTTCAGTTCCAAGTACTTTGGAGAGATCTTGCTTTGATCCAGATAAGCCTCAAGGCTGCCCACTTTCACTTTAAATTGAGGATTTATCCAAATGTGATGGACATCCCTTGCATCAGTCACTTAGAGCTGACCTTCATATTATGAGATCCCTTCAATGGGAGGCCATAGGAAATCTTTCACAACTGCTGCAGCTGACCACAAAGCCTGCAATGGATGCGAGCTAAGTGACTGGCCTGACTGCTTGCACATTTGGGTCAGTATACAGAGACTTTACGTACAGCTGGGCCTTGTGTCAAGCAGCTTGCAAATGTGAGAACTGCTGTGTGGTGCTGATGCCATGCAGAACCTTTTCTGGTTACCAGGACAGATAAACCTCTCCGTTTCTTACCACACTGTGGTAAGGACAGGCTAGTCTCAGCACTCTATAATCTCACTGATTTCTTTTTGCATCCCTTGCCTTTAAAACAAACTAATCTTGAAGTCCATAAGCCTGACAAACTTTGGGTTAAAAGAACTTGCTTTGTGAGGCTGGTTTTTGCCAATGTTATCTGTGCTTAAAACAGAACCTTTGTTCTACATCCTTGTGTAGCCAGAGTTGAAGGTGCAGTGAAAAAGCCCACTGTTCATCTCTCCCTCTTTTGAAAAATGATAATATTACAGTTGTTAGAATCCTTCTCCCTTCAAAGATATAATGACATGTTTTCCTCTTATCTGTCCTTAAGACATTAAATCTTTTATATGAATTGCTTGACAGGATTTTTTTTTTGAAGGATAACCTTTTCAGCACCATAAAATAAATAGAGGTGGTGAAGGATTTAGATTCTAAATGCTGTACCAGTGCACTAATAATTTGATGAGCACTTCTATCATTTTTCTAAAATGGCAGTAGATTAAATCTTACTCTTCCTGCAAATTCCTTTGAAAAGGCTCACCTTTAAAGAGTTGATTCCACTAAACAGCCTTGAAATGTAATTGTGATGGCTGAAATGTCCTCCATCGCAGAGTCCATTTTCTTGGCGTTGCATTTTGAGCTTTTTTGTTCGTTTCCCATTGGACTCGTTTTATTATTTAAAATATGTTTACAAGGGCAAGATGCCATTTTTCTTGCCACAGTTCACTGTAGTGCCTTGGAAACTTTAGCACTTAGGGGCTGTTTCTCTCCCCCGCCCCCCGGCCACAAGGCATTCATGTCAGCAACACGAAGCCATGATGTGATAGGAAATTGCTTCCAGCCCCTCTCAAATTGCTTGCTTGGCTTGAATTAATCTTAATCGAATTTCTGTCTGAGATGTTTAAAAACCTTACAGAATCTCATCGTTGGAGCACAGCTCTGCTAATTTGATTCCATATAAAACATTCTAAAAAGTGATGACGGCTTTTGTGGCGCAGCAGGTCTTCTGTTGCTGATAATGTTCCTGTGCAGGTGGCAGAGGCCGGCTGTGCATTTATATGACCGACCTTTATGTTCATAATGAACGTCCACCCAGCAGCTGTGGATGCAGTTTCATTGTCTTCGGAACGGACTGGACAACTTTGGTTGCTGAACATCCAACCTCATGAGGAACCCTACATACATTTATGGGAGGTGAAATGTGTCTTACAGTATTTTGAACCAGGAAAGAAAATTTCAACCTAGCGACTTCTTTCACGTGCCTTGTTTCTAAATGCTACAGAAATAATGGGAAATGTGACAAGATCAGCAAAGAAGTATAAGAGGCTATATCAGTATATCACTGAAAAAACAACTTGTGTGATGTCAACATTAGATGGACCGCTGAGTTCTGTTTCACGTGAATAAATGAATGGCCGTTGTGTAAATACAGTACACGCTGGAAGGCAGGGAGACAGCCACATGGAGAACATATCCTGCCCTGGAATAGTATAAGCCAGCCAGGGTTTGGAAGGGGTGACTCATCCATCACTTCAGGCTGCGCAAATACTATACCTTTAAAGGTACATTCAGAATTCTGGGCACTTTAGTTTCTTACAGGTTGCTGGGAATTGTACCTCTGTGAGAGGTGGCTGAAATATTGTCAGGGTGCCATGTGGTACAGCCATATGTCTCACCCTTCAGCCCTTGAGTTGACCATTTTTTCACCACACCAACATATTGCAGTGCTGCCACTGAAAATGGCAGCCATGGCCAACCTAAAAGCTGCAGCATCCCAAATCACAAAACTGCAGCCAACCCCAGCACTCCCAGCAGTGCAACACCACAAGTTCTGGGGTTGGGTTTCCTGCTCTGCCACGACTGCTTTTGTGGTCACAAAAGTATTAGCATCATTTGGGACCAAATCTCATTGCAGTAGTCTTGCCGTGAGGAAAAAGCTGGAGGGAGCTGCTGCTCAATGATAGAGCACATTTATTTGGGGGTGGGGAGGACCATAGGTCAGTGGTAGAGCACATGCTCTGAATGCATCAGCCAGGTTGGCTTCAAAAGAACTCTGATGTAAAACCTGAAAAAGCCGCTTCCAGACTATATGGACAATGCTGAGTTTCGGTGGACAAATTGGCTTATTTCACTGCAGATTTGAAGTATATCCAACACACATTTAAAGCACATGAATTTCCCCAAAGAATCGTGGGAATGGTAGTTTCCCATAACAGAGCTACAATTCCCAGCCCCCTTAACAGGTTCCAAATATGCTTTAAATGTATGGTATGGTTCCGCCCTCAGTTTCTCCATGTGTCCGATATTCAGTTCAGTTTGCCACATTTCTGCATCAGTCTGCTTTTTTGCTTTAACGTCCTCATGAAAAGGCTTTTTGGTACACAATCCTAATATACACATTTTTGCAAGTGGTATTTCTTAGCGTGACGTGCTTTCGTATGCTCCCTTTCACTCATATATGCATTTTATGCTCTCTTTCCCTTTTTATATGCATTTTTTGGCACACATTTCTTAGTTGGAGAACTACATTGCAAAATTCAGAGACATGCATATTTCAATGAGTACTGCATTTTGGTTCCTATATTGTTCTAGGAAATGTGAATCCAGTCAATTCTAATTTAAAATGCACACCAAACTGCATTTCTCCCGGATCCCTAAGGTGGAGCTGGATGGGCCAATGACCTGACACAGTTCAAGATCCTTACTAGATCCCATTGAAGTCAATGCCAGGCTTCTGATTGATTTGATAAATGAAGAAAGCCTGAAATTAGCCACTTCTCTGAATAACCAGATTCGAACGCAAACTTCTCAAACAATGAGAACAGTGGCATTACCAGGGAGCTGCAGTGATTACTATTCAAAGAGCGCCATGCATGGCTTACATATTCATTTTGCGAAGCCGTTCTCTGATAGCTGTAATATCAAATCTTGAGTCAAAGCTGCATGATAGAAACAAGTGCTGCATTTTTCTTTTGTTTGCTTCCCATTGTTTGTCATGCACGTTATATATCAGATGTTAACATGATGCACTGTAAGGGATGTAATGCGTCCAGAGAAGTTATAAATGAGGAGACGGTTTTGGACATATGTAGTGCATCATGAGAACTTGGTAAACTAAAATCTCCCATTTTTCTCTACCCTCTATGTATAATAACATGGTCTCTTCACACATTGACTTTTGAAGTTTGTAGACTTTCTAGAGATTGGAAGTAACTAGGTTTCACCTCTATTCACTGAGGCAGGATCTAACAGACACAAAGTCCCCTGAAACAGTGGCCAAAATCCTGTTCAAGCTGTATGACAACAAGGAGGTAAGAAGCGCCCAAAATGTGTCAGAGGAGTTTAACATAACAGTGAAACTCACATGGTTGAAATAAGCAGGTCGATTCTAACGTTAAAAGATGGGGGGGCGGGGGCGGGCAGGGCAGGGGAGGGGCCAGTGCATGGGGGAGGGGAATGGCCTGACACCAAGGCTGGGTGTTGGGGGTGGGTTAGCTGCTTGAAGCTTCCTTGCCCACCCACCCACCCACCAAGGTGTTGCTGCCCAGGTGAAGAGGCCTCCCCTGCAGCTTGATGTTGCCATCGCTGCCATCGCTTACCTGCTGGCAGTTGTTTGGCAAGGGAGGCGCCTTTCCTGCTGGCAGGGCTCCACAGGCCAGCCCCATCTCCTCTGCTTGGCCTGTGCTCTCTTGCTTATGGGGCAGCCGGCCAAGTCTCGTGCTCTGCTACGTTGGGCTGTCAGTGGCTCCCAGATGCAACTTCAACCTACTGCTTGCCCCCACAAGCGAACTTCAGCCTCTGCTCCCTTGTCCTTCTCTCACACACCAGACTGCTTCTGCCAAGCTCTCTCTCATCTGCCCCCAAGCTGCCACACAGGGATAAGGAGGGGGTGAATGGCTATGTTAATGTGTGGTGTGTGCAATGCCTGAAGGCTGTGGGTGATGGAGGAGGGCACTTTCCTGAGTTCTTCCTGCACTCTGTTGCTCTGGTCTGGAGCAGTGGTGATGTGGAAGCCTCCAACTCACCCAGGCTCCATCTGACCCTTTATTTTATTGCAGTGGTGAGGCGGAAAAGCCCCAAATTCCTTTGCTGCTGCCTCCGTTGCCACCTCTGCTCTTCAGAGACCTCGCATACCACAATCTGCCTCCAGTGCCACACCCCCCCCCAGTAACATTCTTGCTTCTCCTCAGCAGCAGCCAAATGGCAGTCCTGAACTCTTGTGAGTGTATCTGGTAGGAAAAGGTGGTGGTACTGTGTTTTGGTGCATTCTGCCAGGGGGAAAAAAGCACTAGTATAATGAATTGGACCAGGGTCCTTTTAGACTAGTTCAGGGACTGCACATTTCACTCAGGCCTGGGCTGGATAATTTCCCAAGCTAGGGACTACCTAAATCTTGATAGGATGGGGAGTGTCTTCCAGCCTGTTCCTTGTTAAGGCTCATTTCAGCCTTAAAAATCTTATCGGAGCTGTTGAGCTTTTTTCATACGTGTCCTTTTAAGATTTGCCTGGGAGCTCCATGGCTCCAAGGCTAGGATGCCTCTTGCATCAAAACACTTTTGAAAGCATTGATGTAGCTCACCACCTTTTCTTTATGCAAAAAGTTGTACCTTGTTTGAAGGGGAAGTTTCGAATTGAAACTGACAGACTTACCGCTTAGCCTCATTAAGGAAAATGACCAGATGACTACAAATGAACTCCATTGGCATGGAAATCACAGAGAACTGGCCTGGGAAAACATTAAGTGGTTGTCCACAGAGCATACGGAGCAGGATTGATATAATTTTGCAATATTAATTACATAGCAAAGTTGGCATAATTGAACAGAGCAGCAAAAATGAAAGCTGAGGGCTACAGTGAGATAGGCCTTGGCAAATGGTTCAGCAGAAGTGCTTGTCAGAGGAAAAAAAGCTCTGAATGTTCCTTTTCAGGAATGAAACTCTTCTGTTAACACAGTTAACACTGTGTCACAGGACTATGTGAACTCTTCAGTAAAGCATGATTTGCACGAACAATTCTATGTGACAAGAGTTTCTGGGTGGGGTCTCTCTCTCTTTTAAAGCCCTTATGTGGAACTTCCCTTGTGCATGAATGAGACTTTGTCAGCACATAACACTTCTCAGAGATCTGCACCAGGCTAAGTTCAAGGTGCTGCTATTAGTATATAAAAAAAGGGACATGAGTGGCACTGTGGTCTAAACCGCTGAGCCTCTTGGGCTTGCTGATCAGAAGGTTGGCGGTTCGAATCCCCACAACAGACTGAGCTCCCGTTGCTCTCTCCCAGCTCCTGCCAATCTAGCAGTTTGAAAGCACACCAGTGCAAGGAGATAAATAGGTACTTCTGCGGCAGGAAGGTAAACGGTGTTTCCGTGCACTCTGGTTTCTGTCACGGTGTTCTGTTGTGCCAGAAGTGGTTTAGTCATGCTGGCCAGATGATCCAGAAAGCTGTCTGTGGACAAACACTGGCTCCCTTGGCCTGAAAGCGAGATGAGTGCCACAACCCCATAGTCACCTTTGACTGGACTTAACCATCCAGGGGTCCTTTACCTTTACTTTTACCTATTAGTCTATAAAGCACTTAAGAACTCAGATTATAAACATGATAGTTTGGGACAGTTCTGGCACTTCTCAGGTGGGTGCCATTGCCACTCTAAGAGAGGGAGGTGTTCATGGTGAATTCCAGCACCTCTTTTTCTAGAAAAATAGCATTGGTTTGAAACTCCGACTTTACATCCCAATTCACTGAGAATATCTATAAATCGGTACCCCTCAGTTCCCCCTGAGGGCATAAGTGCTCTAATCCAGCTCCTATCAGCCCCAGGAGGCATGGCCAATAGTCTGGGATTGTGGGAGTTGTGGTTCACCTCCAACTGAAGGACCACAGAGCGAGCCATCCCTGCTGGAATAAATTGGCCTTATGAACAGCTTTTGTTTATGGAATTCTAAGTTGTCTTACATTTTCCTCAATCTTCAGAGGTTTGTAATATGCAGATCGATGGAAATTATTAATAATCAAGTGACTGAGAATCTTGTAATTAGTTGACAGCCCTAATTTATTAGCAACATGTATGAAGCAATTCACAGAACAACTCAGAGATATCGCAGGCTCAATAATGTGTTCTACAAAGGAATATAACCCACATATAATGAACTCATCAAAATTAAGAACATTCCCCACAGAGCAACAACTGATTCTCATTTCAAAGAGAAGCTTACTACAGCTATATCTGCAGAAGAATCTTATGTTGTGCAGCTGCTGAAAATAACAGGTTTACACACATGCAATTAAACAAATCAAGTTTATGCACAATACATCAAGAGACACCCTTCTAGAACTTTCACCACTCCGTTAGCATCCCTTTCTATGCTGTCATTCATTTATATTTACAGCGAAGTGTCAGGCAACTGGTAAACACCGTCATTGCATGGATTTAATCAACACAGCTACGTTTCTGCCATGATAAAAAGGTATACACACTTCTTCAAAACAGAACACATTTGCCAACCTACAGCCACACATTCCTTGGTTGCCTCTAATCTGTTTTAAATAACATAGTTTTATAACAGGTTTTTCCAAACTGACCACAACTTTGTCCAGTCTTATTGGCTTTCTTTTTGATAATCCAATGCATGCGTTCCGTTTTCCCTCCAGAGATCCTAGTTCATTATGAAACTGTAATGAATGGGAGTGGTTAGGGGTCGAGGTTCCTGATCCAAGCCTCCTAGAGCTCAAACTGCAGGGACCCAAACATAGGGATACATGGAGAAGTTGAGACAAAGAGTGTGTAAGCCACTGCAGAAGCAGCTGTTTTTGTGTGATGGATGGATGCAGAGGAATGGTGGGAGGAACCAGCTAGTAAGCCCCAGGGGAAGAAGGTGCAGAGCCTGGGGAGTGGTGGTGGGACAACGATGAGTGGTCAGAGGGAGAAGATTGGGAAGAGGAGGTGTCAGAAGCTAAAGAGGTATCAAGGCTTAGTGAAATGGGAGAGTCTGTGGCAGAGAGAAGTCCAGAATTAGAGGCAGAAGCTGAAGCAAGAGAGGCGGCCAAGGGGCAGAGATGATTGTTTGCCAGAATCAGAAGAAGGCTGAAATGGGTGGAAAAGCAGCAGGCAGCATGCAGGCACAGTCTCCAATTGCTTGGGGAAAGCCCTGGAGAAGAGGGGACTTAGATAGCTGTGGGGAGGTGGGGACTACTGGTAGCTGAGCCCTACTGGAGATGAGCTGTTGTGCTCATTAGGCCTGACACTCCACCAAGTGAAGATCATGTTTTCGCTAATAAAGCGTTAACCGCACTTTTGAGTGGTGTGATTTATCGCCGGCTCGCTCTTTGACAGCTTCCACGTGATGCGGATGTCTGAAAATGCCAGTGTACTGATTGTGTAGAAGCCTGTGCATGTGGATATCTGGTACAGGGGGCCAGAGTGTGTGCCCAATACTGGGGATTGTACCAAGACTCATGTCCCTTGATGCCCTCGTCACATGAGGAATACATGCTTCTATGGCCCTCAATGCTCAGGAGAAATGTACAAAAATCTCCCCTTTCAAGCTTTGCTATCAAGGTACCTTGGCCGATATATGTATCAAATTCTCAGACTCTTGTATGGAAGTACCTTAGCTTATTTGAAACAGGAGGTTCCAGAAACTGGCATTGGGGACCTGAGCGAGACATCAACCTCAGCAGGTCCAATATGACCTCTGATGTCAGCCCTGAATGGAGGATGGGGCAATGGTGCTAATGGGGGACAGGGGGACGGGACTTCAAGGCAGAAGTCCAGGGCCCAACACAACACAATGGGCTGCCTGACTCTCTCTCTCAATCTCTCTCTCTCTCTCTCTCTCTCTCTGTGTAAAACTATGTAACCTAAAAAAGAGAAATTTTACAAATTACAAAAAATACACATTACACATTCATACAAATAACTGAAAATATAAATTCATACAAATTACAAATTCATATTGCAAAGCAACTAAAGGACAATATAAGCATAATGGTTGTAATCTAGCAGCAATAATAAGTACTGAATACTGAATATTAAATATTAAGGGCAAGTTCTTTAAAGCACATAAAGTCAAAAACACATTGTTGTACGTTATCTTGCATTTTGTCATCCCAATACTTTATAAATGTGACCCAACTTTCAATGAATTTATTACCGTGTAGTGTATATTTAGCTCTGAAATAGTGTAAATTCAGTGTCTCTTTTCAACCATTTTGTGTAGCCTGGTTTTGAAGTCAGTAAATTAATACCTCCTACCACCTGTAGAGGGGATCCACTATAAGCCCAAAGTCCAGTATAGTGGTACCACTGTGGTAGGGCTCTGGTCTGGCGTGTATATATTAGAACGTCTTGTGTACATCCCTCAGTCTGTGCTTGCTGTGTTTCCAGAAATAGATGGGGGCTTATGATTATTATGATTGTTTAGAGCTATGTTTGAAATTACTGTTAAGTCATCCTAGAGAAGTCATTTGGCCTTAACAGAGCAGCACAAAGCTATGTTTCATTATTAGTAATCCCCTGCTGTGCTTGGTAGCAGTGACAAAGTAATTTCACACTTTGCTACCATAAGAAATATCTCTCTAAGTCTGAAAAAGCAATGAACAAGGCAATACATCATGAAGCCCTGATGCCTAGAGGAGTCTATTGTTCCCATATTTAACCCGCTATTTCAAAGTGATATGGCAGTGATAAGGGCTACCCAGAAACCTTTAGCAAGTCTATGTTTTGTTTAAATTCTAAGGCATCCTGGGTCACAGACACAGAGCTCATAAAAGGTTAGACTGACTCACAGCCCTCAGTTCCAATCCCCTTTTGAAAGCTACCATTTGGTAGCACCCAGGATTATGTCACAGAGAAGGGAAGATGCTCTTCTCCTGCATCTCTTTGGGGAGACCTCATTTGGTTGACATTGGTTGCTACCTTAATTGTCATGTTCTACAGGAATTGCCTATCATATTCTGTAAGAGACTGTGGTCCTGGACAATGTTCCTGTTGGGCAAACATGAAGACCAGAGTTCTCCAACGGCAGCTTCTCATTCAAGTTGTATATTGGGAGAATGATAACTTTTTATTCTTCTTCTTTAGGAGCCTCATAAAATTGTTTGTGCTCAACTATACGACGAAGGGTGCTTATGAGTTTGTTAAAGCAAATGCTTTATTTCCCCCAGGGACTGAAGTCCTATAGGATTTGTTTAAAACCATCAAACTGCTCACATTTAAAAATAGTTTTCATTTGTTTTTATTGTTGAGTATGTATTCATGAATTTTCATTGTTGTAACCTGCTCTGGGTTTGATTTCAATGAAGAGCAGCTAAAAGTGGTTCAAATAAATACGGAACGTGATTTTTCTCAACCAACAGAGCCCGTGTAGAATTCTTTAGTAGGTTAGATGGTCATTCTGCTTTTGCATATGCCTATGTTTCTAGGATAGCAGAGAGAGGAAATTAAGAGAGCTGATTCTGGTTCCATCTATGATTTTCCCTCAGGTGTAGAACCAATTGTCTTGTAGGTCAATTGCACGGGTGGTACAGGAGGAGTATTATGAAATTTGAGTTGATGTAAAACAGGCTAAACATACAGGGTTGTATCTAACTCATAAATATAGTAGACCAATTAAAATGGATTGACTTAAGTCTATTGATTTCAACGGGTCCTCTCTGAGTATGTTTTAGCTGGATACAGCCCAAATTATGAAATGTTTTTCCTGTAATGATATTTCCTTTTTTATTGTGATGGCAAGTAATACTTTTTGAGATTTGTGTTATTACACTAACATAACAGAGTCATTTTATACTTGAATTCTGCAGCCTTGATCATTAATTACTTAATTGCTTTCTCAGGTGTTTCACAAGACAATTGGTGACCACCAGAGCTGCCTTATTATTGCTACATCTACTTATTAGAACTACTTGTCATTTATTCTTCTTGGCATTTCTACAAGACATCAGTGGTGCTTTACTTAGCAGAGAGCAGAAGAAACAGAAACACAGGTACCAGAGCTCATAGAAGGAAAACAAAGCAGAATGAGAATGTTTAGATGTCAAGACCTAGCATGGAGAATGGGGTTATGGTAGAGGTCCCTTAGTGAGTAGCTCTAAATCTGGGGTGGGGAACTGTCCACCCACTAGTTCTAATAAGTGGAACCGAGCCAGAATGTAAGGAGTCATTGAGTGTGCATTGTGGCCACACCTCTTTCCTCCATGGTGCATCATTGTCAGGGCAGGATGTTGTTCTGCCACCCCCCAATCTGCCACCCGGGACACATGCTATCACTCTCACCCCTCCACCTGGACCTGATCACAACTCACCCTAGGACTATCTCCTCACCAGGTCACACCCTCACCAACCCTAGGCTGGCTAGAATGTGTCCTCGAACTGTGATATTGCCTCTGGCATGTCTGGGTGTAACCTGTCTATGTAGAAACATCTGACTTTTGTATGGATGGAATGTATCCTATTGATCAAAGGTAAGAGTCACTTTCATGGTTCCACCTCTGGCCACAGTCACCACAGGCATATGGGTCCCCCCCAGAAGGTTCCCCATTGAAAATGTTCTCCACCCTTTTGGCATATTTTAATGCCCAACTGGCTTCATAATCAGGAGAGGATAGCTAGGCAGTATTACTGCAACCCTTGCCCACCAAACAAATAGCTTGTTAACAGAGATGTCCACTTGTTGGGAAATGGGGAGATCCCAAATGTCTACTCTGGTAAATATCAGTGCTTACTTGCTGCATCATTCATGGATCTTTAGATACCCACGGTCTTGGGATTTATTTTATTTATTACGATGTTTCTATCCTGCTTTTCCTCCAAGGAGCTCAGGGGGCGGGGGTTATGTGGTTCTCTCTCTCCTCATTTCATCCTCATGGCAACCCTGGGAGGAAGGTTAGGCTAAGATACAGTGACTGGCCCTGTGAGTTTCATGGCTGAGTGGGGATTTCAACTTGGGTCTCCACTCCAACTACTTTAACCACTACAGTACACTAGTTTCCCCATTACACCATACTGGTATTGCAATTTATATCTAAACCTCAAAGTTCAGATCCGACAATAATCTAATGCACAATATCTTGCCCTAAACTTCTGACCTCAAAATCTGTTGACCCAGAGCTGGTTTCTGACTGGATAATTTGCTTTACTGCAGGCTGATACTATTTTCCTCCCAAGTTTCTTATTTTAAAACTGCTTCATGGGACCTTCCAGCAAGTCTTAAGATAGGTATTCCCTTAAAGCTTTCTCTGACCCTGTTCCACCTTCTCAGTCAGCAAAGAGACAAAAAATCCCTTAAGACAAAGTCATCGTCTTCCTCCCACTATTTTTTCTGTCTTTTACCATTTTTCATCGCAAGAAGCTTTCAGCAAAAATGATTCTGAGGGGAAAAATGAATCTCCTGTGTGAACCACGTGACTGTATTTTGCCCCAGAGGTAAAGACAATACATCAGGATTTCATGTACAGTGGTGGGTACCATAAAACCTGGATTCTGTTGGCACTTTAAATTTTATTTTTCTATTGTGCACTGTTCCGTCTAAAATGTAAGATAGATCTAAATCTTCCTCCTAACACACACACACACACACACACACACACACACACACACACACACACACACACCTTTCCTGCAATGAAGCAGCGGGGTGTCATTAATTGTGACTGAATCGCTCATGTGCATTGAAATGACTGTCCCTGCAATATATACAGATATTTATATTGATGCCTCATTGCCTAATGCACTCCTACTTAAACACTTGCACACTATTAAGAATTGACACTATGCATGCATTTCTCCCATCTAGCTTCCTCTGTTCCTCAAAGTTTGAAATTATGATGATGATTAGAAATTCATTGAGTATTGCAAGCATCAAATCCTTCCTCTTTGTCTCCTATCTAGTGAACTACTATTGATTTTGTGTGGGACTCTCAACTTTCCTGAGTGGTTGGAAGTTCTAGGAGGCAGCACTGAAGACTTAAGGCTATTAATAAATTTTTTTGGGGGAACATAACTGTCTTATGCCAGGTCAGTCCATTGGGCCATCTTAACTCAGTACTGTCTTTACCAGGGGTAGCTAATGTAGTGCTCTCATTACCCCTGAACAATGGAAGTTGTGGTCCATGTTGACAAAACTCCTTCAGGCAGCTGTTTGTCGTGTGGTTTACAGCACCAGGAAAGCTAAACCACACCTGGATAGGACACTAAACCAAACTGTGGCTTAGCTCTGTGTGGTGCAGTAGCAAAAGGACCAGCTAGGACCAGGCTGCTACCATCTCCTGGTGGCCCCCAACCCACCCCTCTTCACAGGGAACTCTGGGGATTTTGGCTCTGTGAGGGGGAACAGGGGATACCTAACAACTCTCAGCACCCTCAATGGACTTCAGCTCCCATAATATTATGTGGGAAGCTGTAACTGTTTAAAGTGGCATGATGCTGCTTCAAATGTGTGGTGGGGATGTTGCCATTCTCATGCATTCATTCATGCTAGCCATAGTTTGGCTTAGCATGATGTGAGAACCAAACCATTGTGTAAGGAAGGGAAGTGGTAGTTTCTTTTAGCAGGAGCAGCCAGTCCATGGGGCAGAGAGAGGGAGACTGAATGGGTCTCCCCCCCCCACCGCCTATGGAAACAAGTCAGGCTGTTAGACATGGGGTTCAGTAAAATGAATCACTCAGAGGCTTAATACTATAAGAAAAATGTGTGCCACTGTGTATTATACACTGACATCACCTTTTCAGTTCCAGGGAACTGCTAATGCAGCAGCACTTATTTACTTGCTTTTGAAAATTGCCTTTATTGTTTGTCACGTACTAGTTGACTGGGACATGGCAAATGAGCTTGCGCCCTGCTGCTGGGAATGGGGCCCTTGTAGCTATTAATGTTCTTGTAAAACTGACAGTGCTGAGTTTAAAACCCTCCTTGTGTGCTTCAACCACACCCTGACCACATTTCAGTAACCATCTATCTGCCAGACAGGCATACATACTGTCAGTTGTCATGCTGCTGCTGCTGCTGCTGCTGCTGCTGCTGCTGCTGCTGCTTCTTCTTCTTCTTCTTCTTCTTCTTCTTCTTCTTCTTCTTCTTCCTCTTCCTCTTCCTCTTCCTCCTCCTCCTCCTCCTCTTCTTCTTCTTCTTCTTCTTCTTCTTCTTCTTCTTCTTCTTCTTCCTCTTCTTCTTCTTCTTCTTCTTATTCATATTTGTTATTAATCAAGTTATTCTGTGTTTTCTTTCGTTATGTTCTATACTTCAGGGAATTTCTCTACCCCCCCCCCATCCACTGCTAGTGAAGTATCCCCCTCCAAGCTGGGCAACATTTTGCAGCTTCTGCTAAGAGAAACTTTCATTCATTCAAACACTTCTTCTTCCAGATCCTGCAGCAAGCCTGATGTTTTGCACAATTTGGTCTGGAAGAACGGACATGATGCAGGCAATAAGCCCAACGGCTATGATATATTTCTCTTCAGCTGCAAAGCTTTTTACATCATTGTATCAAGGCACTACTGATGCACTTAATGGAATAAATGAGTTTTTGGGTGGGGGGCTCTTTTGACAATTCTGGGTTGTATCCAGTGTTGTTTCTCCTCTTGCGCAACAGACTCCTGCTTGTGCAATGGAACTTCACCCTCTCCCTTTCAGCCCCCCCCCCTCAAAATCTGCTCCAGAGGTTTAAGGGTACATGTGTGGAGTGGAGAGGAAGGGGAAGTCCCATTTGTGAGCACAACACTGCTTGCACAGTGCTAGATGCAATTTAATTGCAAATACCTTGTCCCCCAGCTGCGGCCTAGGACCCACGTACCTATGGGACTGCCTCTCCTGGTATGCCCCGCAGAGGATCTTAAGGTCCACAAATGACAACATTTAGAGGTCCCAGGTCGCAAGGTGGATAGATTGGTCTCAACTAGGGCCAGGGCCTTTTCAGTACTGGCCCCGACTTGGTGGAATGCTCTGTCACAAGAAACTAGGGCCCTGCGGGACTTGACATCTTTCTGCAGGGCCTGCAAGACAGAGGTGTTCCGCCCGGCCTTTGGTTTGGACACAGTCTGACCCTTATGTTTCCCTCCCCTTATGGTTTTGATCTATGGGCTACTTTTTTAATGAGGCTGCATTTTAAATTGCATTTTAACCTGTATTTTAAATTGGTTTATTATTATTATTATTATTATTATTATTATTATTATTATTATTATTATTAATTTACTGTAATTGTAATGGTATTAGCCACCCTGAGCCCGGCTCTGGCCGGGGAGGGTGGGGTAGAAATAAAATTTGTTGTTGTTGTTGTTATTTGATGGTCTTAGATTTTCTGAAAGTCCAGCCACCCAAATTGTTCTGTTGGCACCACTGTGCGGTGCAGGCAGGACAAAGAGCAGAATTTAGTTCAGTCCTGTCCTTGGCTGAGCACAGCAGCCATGTGGACCGCACAGCAGTCTTCTCTCCCCTTATATTCCCCTTATATTGTACAACTGTTGGGAGAGATCAAGTGAGTCATAACCTACCAGGGGATAAAGTCTGGGCTTCTGGCTACTGTCTAAAGTGTTCTGACAGCTGAGCTAGGAGTCCCGCTGGATTTTAATGCCAAGTCAACCATTGTGTGGAAATTTCCTTTTCTAATTTTGCATCTGGGATATATTATGAAGCCTCGTGCAGCTTGAGGCCCATTCTGACCTGTAGGGATGGCACATTGATTAGTCCCAAGACTGTAGGGCCATGATCCTGTCACATTCTGCTCTGAGTGTGGAAGAACTGAGGCTTTTGGGTTTCTGACAGGGGAGGACTGAGTGTAAGATACACCTCCTTATTTCTCCCCCTTGACAAATCTGTTATACTACATTTTTCTTTACACTCCTTTTATAATTGCAGTCTGGTACTTGAAATATTGAAGGCAGCATGAGATGGTCCAAGGAACAAGCAACTGCTGCTGAAGGGCAACCCCAGCTCTCCTCCCATGTAACGCCTAGTCAATAACAATGTGTGACACACCTTGGGATAGGCAAAACTGTCAGTTTCAGTTTTTCTCAATTTCTCCCTTTTCCATTTCTCCATATTTCTACATCAGTTTTTGAATTCCTTTTCTTTTTTAAGCCATGAAAACGTATCCACATTTTAGTGCCCATTTCTCACAGTACAGTGGTACCTCGGGTTAAGAACTTAATTGGTTCCGGAGGTCCATTCTTAACCTGAAACTGTTCTTAACCTGAAGCACCACTTTAGCTAATGGGCCCTCCTGCTGCCGCTGCGCCGCCACTACATGATTTCTGTTCTCATCCTGAAGCAAAGTTCTTAACCCGAGGTAATATTTCTGGGTTAGCGGAGTCTGTAACTTGAAGCGTATGTACTACTGTATAGACATTTTGCATGCAATTTTGCCTAGTATATGCATTTTTGCAAACAATCTTATTACATGTCATCTTCACTAATTGATGCATTTTAGTGCACACTTTTCCCCAGTATGTGCACTTTGTACACAGTCTTTAGTTGGAGAACTGCATCACATAATTTGGAAACGTGCAATTTTTTAAGGATGGCTGCATTTCAGCTCACACATGGATTCAGGAAGGGACGATTAGGTGAATTCACCTCGAAATATGAACAGAATTGAATTTCTCCCGCACCTTTAGACACCATTAACACATCCTCATGGAGTTGAGGGTTTCTCCCCCTCCCCCACTCTCTGGCTCTAGTTCACTGGTGGATTGTCGAAAGAGTATTTCCCTCCCTGCGTGGTTCTTATTGCAGGGATGGCTGTTTGTGATCTCCTATGCAGGGAGCTTTGTGGACCCTGTTTTGTGTGGGCACTCCAACCTTCTTTGTGTGTGTTGTACTGCAAAGCAGTGCTTTGGGAACTATATAATGGGATTTGAACACTTTCCTAGACAGATGACTGTGGCCAGCAATAGCAAGCTTGTTGCTGGCTGAACCTCTGGAGCTGATGCAGTGGGTGGGTGTGCACACTCTGGCATCATTATGCATGCCATGCTTGTTTCAATGCAGGGACATATGCTGGGGGTGTGTCCCAGTCATCGTGAACCTATTGGCTCCCTGCATGTGTGGGTGTGGCATGTGGACATCATCGCCAGTGCTGTTTCTGACTGGTGGGCTCTGGCTGTGTCTCCAGGGATACTGAGCTACTGTCTGCTGTTTTTCTTCCATTTTTATATTTATTGAGCCATGTGCCTTCCCCTCTCTTCCAAGGCTGAGTGAGCATAGTATACAGTGGGTATTCAGCCAGCCCAGCAGCACCATACCTCTCCAACCCACCCACACTTGGAAAGTCCCACCATCCACAGAAGTACATGCCTTGGCTTGCTCTGTTAGATACATAATCGAACTGAAATGGGTTGATTGATCCTTATGGCCATCATAAATCTATAAAAGCTGTGCTCATTATTTTAATTGTACAGTTGATAGGAACACATACTACTAGCTAACGGTAGTATGCCTTCTGGCGGTTCCCTCACTGTGAAAAGTGAGGTTACAGGAAACCAGGCAGAGGGCCTTCTTGGTAGTGGTGCCCACCCTGTGGAATGCCCTCCCATCAGATGTCAAGGAAATAAACAACTGTCTGACTTTTAGAAGACATCTGAAGGCAGCCCTCTTTAGGAAGTTTTTAATGTTTGATTCTATTTTTTATATTCTGCTGGGAGCCACCCAGAGCGGCTGGGGAAACCCAGCCAGATGGGCAGGGTATGAATGAATGAATGAATGAATAAATAAATAAATAAATAAAATAATGGCTGTTGTGATTAAGTGATGGGCCATTTTTATTCTTCACTTATACCTATAGGCTACAAATGATTAAAGTATTCACCTTCTGGGATCTCTCCCATCCCCCTATGCTGTCTGAGCTAAGTCCTCTTGGCCATCCTTGAAATGATGGAAAAGTCAAGGGGAAACTATATGGTTTAGTCAGGCCTTTGCAAGAGGGATTTTCTTTTTTTAACCAATCAGTATTTACTGGTTCTTTTTACCAGTGTTTTAAATGATCTTTTATGGATGCATTTTGTTGTTTTATTTCTTATTTGTACCTATTTTTATGGAAGTGTGGATTATAAATAAATACATACATAAAAGCAGACATTCCTTCCTCACCCCACACTGCAAAAGTGACAGTTCCAACACTTAAGCTTTTATACTGAGACTTGAGCACTGTATGCTTCCACGTTCCTTTTATCCTAAAATGTGCACCTGAGGCTACCTTAAATGTATACCACACCAACTGTTTCCTGTGAGGAAACATCTTGCCTTTTGTGGGAACAAACATCATACATTTTCTGGGCCTGAAGCTTGGTTGTGGGAGGAGGGTTATAGGGGGCCAAAAAGCTTTAGTAGAACACCATGTATAGGTGTTTATATGGGCATGGTAGTTGTCTCCAAGCTATGCTGGAGTTCTTCACTTTTAAAGAGATCATAGATGCAGTGGGCCTTACAGAAACCTGGTGGAGCAGAGAAAAACTGCAGGATATGATTATTTCTGGATACAAACTCTAGAGGTAAGAAAGGGCAGTGTTGCTCTGTACATCCAAGAGAGCATTGTGTCAAACTATCAAGCTGAAAAAGGGCAGACTCATCCACAAAAACCTTGTAGGTAGAAATACAGGCCTCAAAAGTAATTTAATGCTGGGAACATATTATTGCACCAAAAAGCTCAGTGGAGAGGAAGGTGTGCTTTAAGAATGGATAAGGAAATGGCAGAGAAGCTGAATGGATTCTTTCTCTCTATCTCCACAGTAGAAGATGTAAGGCAGAGAGCTGTGCCTGAACTGACTTTTGCAGGAAGGAAGTGTGAGAAACTAAGGGAAATGGTGAGTACAAGAGAAGTCCTAGGGCTTATTTACAAATTAAAAGCTAACAAAACTCCAAGTCTAGATGATATATATACACATGGAGTTGTTGATCTTCCAATAAAAATATGAATCTTGTTCCTCAGGACTTGTGAGAATATTTGTAGTGCTTGATATCCAAAGAACTGCATGACAAATTCCACATGCCCGTAGGGCTTTGGGGCTTTTGTGCTTCAAAAATTAGCCCTCCAAGACATGTGGGGAATTGCTTTCTAAACTGAGTGCTGAAAGGACCAAAATATCCAAGAAGATCCACAACCTTGGGTATTCTCTAAGAGACACCTGAATCCAGCATTGAATACCCTTTATTCATACAGCGTGTATGCACGCTTTGTCAAAATTCAGCAGTGTTTTCAATATTTGTTGCCATTTTGTTGCCAGTATAGCCATTTACTTTTACTTTTGAATATAATGAACTTTCAGGCCTTTCATATTCATCCCAGTGGAAATCTTTCCCAGACAGGCACTTTTAGGCATATGATTATATTATTATCCTATATGAAAGATGAAAATAATTCCCCCCCACTATAGTGGCTAGTCTTAATTTAAATATGCAGGAAATAATCAAGGCATATACATCTAATAAAAGTGTTTGTTGAGGGTTGCTTTTATTTTTCAGAAGCCTATTAAGACAAGAGAGAGAGAGAAAGAGAAGAAATAGCCTTTTTATTTTCAAATACTGGCTGCAGACAGTAAAAGAGACTGACTTTTCTACATCATTGTGCAGGGCCAAATCAAACTGATGAATCTTCAGTCAAGTGCAAGTTAGCTGATAAAGGTCAAAATGCTTGAAATGAAAGGTGACGTAGCCCATTTATGACTAATGCACTGTGTACCTTTCAGAAGCAATTTTTTAAAATATAAAAAATCGCTACTAATTCTTGTTCGTAATGAAGGGGACAAGACAAATCATATATTCAGTACCAGGAGAAAAAAATTCTAGAAAGTAAGGGGTTAAAATATTTTTCAGCTAAATCATCCAGTGAATCCTATCCTAGTGCACTCCCAGTGAGAACAATTAAAAGTAGCAGTTGATGAACTAAATTTGAACTTGGTTATCTGAGATGTTAAGAAGCATGTCTAACAGGTTTTGCTCTGAATATTCTCCACTGATTTTAATAAAGCAGGCTATCTGATACAATTAACTCATATTTTTCAGTTAGTAGCCTTACGGGAATGGGGCAAATAACTGCAATCTTAAGGCTTTGCAGGAGGCAGACTAAAGGCAGCTGAGCTTTCTTGTTCTTGTCCTGAGTAGAAATGAAGGTGTAGGAGCCTTACTTTTGGCCCTACCAATGTTGGTAGGGCCAGAGCTGTGAAAATTGTGATTGTCAGGAGGGAAGACCCGAAATTGGATCTCACCATACCACCCTGGTTGGAATGCAATACTTTAGGAGAAGGTACCCTCTCCCTCTTCGATCTTGCTAGTGTTGACACAAAACCTGTTCACCAAGCCTCCTCACATGTGCTTACTTTTCTTATTTGTCATCAATTAACTCATTATGGTGCCTTAAAGCACACACAGATATAATGAGCAATAGAAGCCAGTGTGTCCAGTGAACAGACGATTGGACTCAGAGAAGAGAGGCTTCCTGTGAGTTCACAGCCATTCATCACCTTTTCATCTCTGTACTCCATAGATAAGAATGCAATTGTTGCTGATTCTAACAATCTCTTGGATGCAAAGAGTGCTTTATCAACTTCATTATATTTTCATCCATGGTATATTAGTACTTCATTCAGGCTTCATTTTACAGGCAGGTCCTGTTGCTTGGAGAAGGATTTGCCAAAGGTACACAAGCAATGGATGGCAGCAATGAGACAAGAACCCATATTTCTTGGGTCAATTTTACAATGTGAAACAGGATAAACAGCAAAAATAATACAGTGGACCTTCGGGTTACGTTACCTTCGGGTAACATAACTTTCAGGTTGGGAACGCGGCAAACCCAGAAGTTTCACCATGCATGCATGATCAGAAGCACTCTATTGTGTGTGCAGAAGCGGTGCCTCTAGATGCTGACTTTTCGGGGTACATACGGACCTCCGGAATGAATTAAGTTCGTATCCGGAGGGTCCATTGTATACTTAATTGTGCCATATCATTAAAGCACTATTAAAAAGGCATCTCTTCATCTTTAAGAATATTTCATAGTTCATTTTAAAATGCTGCAACAGCCTTGTAGATTGATTTAACTATACTTATGTTTATAAGTTAGGGGTTCTACATGTCTACATGGCATCTGAGCCCAATACAAGTAACTGAAGTGGTGCTGCGCTGATTTCTGTCCTGTTTTTCAACAGCACTTTAGAATTTAGGATTTGCGTGGGTACAGGATTTTGAGCATACATTCTCATTGTGAGGTGGCCAAGGGTGGTTTGTGCATTTTGTTTCCATCAAACACTCCTCTAACACTCTGCAGTCTCCCCAGTTGCCCACACTTCCTGACCTGGGAAACCTGATGGAAGGAGCTACCTCATGATGTCCTCCCGGGCACCTGGAATGGCTGCAGAGGACAGCCCACTGATGAGATGTTTTGTAGAATGAAAGAAAGGATGCCCACAAACAGACCTGGGCCCCCTCAAAAGTAAGATAAGCCCAACAAATTACTTTGCACCCCACCCACCAGAATTTCATCAACAATTTCAAGTGCAGTTTCTTTTCTCCATTAATTGATGGAGGATGGTTGGGGGCAGGGGAGGAGAAATGTGAAAGAAATTGTTGGCACAGCCCAACAGTCAAGGTCAATTTTTATCCTACCTTTTTTGCTTTTACATGTACTATAGAACCCATAGGATTAATCCCCCTTAATGTTGAAGCTGTTCACCTTTACGTCAACAATGTGCCACCTGAGTGTGAAGAACATTCTTCCTGCTCCCCAAAGGGTATCTGAACTACCCAGAGAGGGTCATGTGGAGTTCATGGAGCTTGATAACGTGCTCTTAGAAGAGACTTCTGAAAAGGGCACAGTTGTGGTTATATAAAAATTCGTGGGAAGGTTTCTGAGTTCCTCCTGCATCGGTTGGTTCTGTGTGTCCCCCTCCCCCTTCGTTGCAAAAACCTATTCATCATCCTTGGAAGAGGATGACATTTTGTCCAAATACTTTGTATAACTAGGGATAAATTTCTCTTTTGCTTTACTGAGTTTGTCATGAAGGATTTGCCCGTTGTTGGAAATGTTTTTTTTTTTTATTGGTTCCCTCTCCTTGCACCCCAAATGCTTTTGCATGGTTCACTGATGCTGGATGTGTACTATGTAGAATAGCCTTTTCTTCAGTGTCTAGTCAGGAAGAATGTATTTCTAAAAATCCTATTCCTGTCCTTACATTAAGTATCTGTCAGTTGTTCCTAAAGAATCTTAGTTTTCATTCGTTCAGCAAAAAGCTCTTTCCCCTTCTGTATATTGCCCAAATACCATGATGGCACCAACCAGTCAATGTTTCTTATTCCTGTTTTGTCTTCTTCCTTTTCTACTGTTGCTTATTCCCTGTTCCTGTGTTCTGATCAGTTTTGTACTGTGCGGCCAGTTTCTCAGAACTGCTATTTAGGTTTCAGTATAGGAACAACTCATTCTTTAGTCAGATTACTGGGTTGGTTAATTAGTTGCACATAGGTCCCGTGGAGATCAATGGGACTGCAGCTGGTCAAAACTAACTTGTCACATTGATTTAAAAGAGACCTAAGGGCAAAACTGGGACGCGGGTGGCGCTGTGAGTAAAACTCAGTGCCTAGGACTTGCCGATCGCATGGTCAGCGGTTCGAATCCCCGCGGCGGGGTGCGCTCCCGTCGTTCGGTCCCACTGCCTGCCAACCTAGCAGTTCGAAAGCACCTTCGGGTGCAAGTAGATAAATAGGGACCGCTTACCAGTGGGAAGGTAAACGGCGTTCCGTGTACTGCGCTGGCTCGCCAGATGCAGCTTGTCACGCTGGCCACGTGACCCGGAAATGTCTGCGGACAGCGCTGGCTCCCGGCCTGTAGAGTGAGATGAGTGCACAACCCTAGAGTCTGGCAAGACTGGGCCGTACGGGCAGGGGTACCTTTACCTTTACTTAAGGGCAAAACTAAATTAGTCAGATCCATCCCAATTAATTCATTGGGCTACTTGAAAATAAATGATACCAGTATTGTTTTCTCTGCAATCCACAACATTTGGGGAGGATCTTTGAAAGTGGTAATACAACTTACAAGGTAAGCATTTGGCTATTTAATTTAATGGATCTGGCTTGTCCCCCCCCCCCCCGCAGATATGATATTTAGAAATGTGTCATGAGCTTTCAGTTCTCATTGACATATAGCAACTGATTTTGTGTGTTCTTTCCTGGGACATGGCTTTCTATGCTTCTGTGTTGTGGTTCAGGGTAGTTTGAAGTTGGTGGGTCAGTGCCCCATTCATCCTCCACTGAGTTCTCCTGGCTGTTTTCCTTTCATTCCCATATGCTACAAGTGACACCCATGAATAAGCTGTGTTATGAAAAATGTTGAATTAGGAGCAAATGCATATTCATATAAATCACTTTTCCTAGCCTTTTTAAAAAAAAATGTAGCACATGATTTATTGCTTTATTTATTCTCTCACACTTTTGCACTTGAGCAGATTTGATCTTCCAAATTCAAAATCCTTTCTCATCTCCAACTCATTCTGCCGCCTTCTTGTGATTCCAGGTGCCGTCTACCCAGTGGGCTGAGCAGTTGAACTGATTAGATAATTAGTTGTGGAAAAAACCCTGTCCAATTAAGTCAGATCATTTTTGCTCTTTCTTCCTGATTTCATTATGTGATTGTGTTCATTATTACCAAAACATTCATCAAGAAGTTTCAGACAAGCATTTCCAGCCCAAATGTTTGCTGCATCGTGCTCTCCCCCCCCCCGCACCACCTTTTGCTGTTCTAATCTGCTACATACAATGTGAGCTCGGCTGCTTACTTCATCTTTGGGGTTACATATTACTCTGCTGACTGAATATGAAAATGGAATACAGGAGATTCTCAATGTTCTGGGGATATCACGTAAAGCAAAAACAGTGTATAGTAAAAACACATTGGATTCAATGGTGGGTGGGATTGCCAAAGTCATTTTTCCCAGATGACCATTCCACTTCTGCCCCCTTTTTAAGGTGGTTAAATAAACATAAGTTGCGAGGTAACTCACAACGGAATTCCACCTGCTGGGAAACTAGCTTAGCTGCTTTGTCCCATCCAGTGAGCTGCTTCTGCAACCATGTGATAATTGCAGTGCTCAGGTGATAGGTGTAATTGTCCCAGGACTTATCAAAATGCCTATGGACTTCCCTTCTGTTTGTTTTGGAAGATAGAGGTTCAGTTCCATAAGCAGGTTAGCCTTCAAATACTATTTTAGTAATTAACAACCTGTGTTTCTCACAAAATGATTACATTTATTAACTGTGCCTAACAATTTCTCACCTTTCAAATCCTCTGCAGACTCAGAGTTATTTTTTTTATCAAAGTTAAACAACCTATTATTTCCCACTTCCATAAAAGATTATATGCTACAATGCACATTACTCAAAAGGGAAAAGATAAAGAAAATTATTTTCCTTTCCCTCCAAACAACTGCATTATGCATGCAAGTAAAAGTTGTGTTTGTCCTCACTTCAGCTGTTTTATCCCTTTCTAATTTACAAACACCAATCAAAGAAGAAGATAAAAGGTGCCTGGATGAATTGTTCAACTGAACTGTTATATAATAATAATAATAATTTATTATTTATACCCCACCCATCTGGCTGGGCCTCCCCAGCCACTCTGGGCGGCTTCCATAAAAACCAAAAATACAGTTGACTTTTATGGAGAGATAGCAGACTTTTTAGACTTTCTGCATTACTGATTTTACATACCAGTTAGATATCCTTTCAAAGCAGAGATGGGAAACCTGCACTCCTCCTGGTACTGTTGGACTCCAATTCCCACTGTTCAGTACATGCAGAAGGGCCCAGGTTCTGTCCCTGGCATCTCCACTTACAAGGACCAGGATGAAGGTAATGTAAAAGTCCGCTACTGAAAGGGCTGGCCAGACCATTAGTCTATGTGAGGCAGTTGCCTCAAGCCACTGATTTTGGGTGTCACCAAAGCACAGTGCATTGTTATTTATTTATTTATTGTATTTTTTACTGCCAGAGAAGTGGAGAGAAGCTTGAAATTTTTTCTTGCTTGGCCTTGGGTGCTATGTGACTTGACTTGAGGTTCGCAAGCGGATATGAAATAATCTGCCAAATCTTAGGCTGGAGGACTCTAGTTTAAACTATGGATTCTTTCCTCAAAATACACGAGCGATATTCCTGAAATACATCATCCCTACTTCTGTGTTCACCTTGGAGCTTATCTGGACCTTTTCTGTTTGGCAACTTTTATCTGCCAAGAGCCCTGAATGGATTGCTCACTTTCAGTTGTGGAAGCAGTAAAGTAATAATGAAGCTTACCTTGCCTGTTGGACTTTTGTGCTTTACTTTATAGCCACATATATAACATCTTGCCATGTACGAAACTGTTAGGTTAAGCAGCTCCAATGAGCCACATGAAGGTACAAATTCAGTACCCTAGCAAACATGACACATTGTTTATCTAATTATGGCATATAATATTACATCAAATAAAGTGCACACTCTAAAACAAAAAACAGTAAGTTGTGGTGCACCATATTCAGGGAGAAGTAGATGAAACAAAACAGGCCCTTCCACTCTCCCCCCACCCCAAAAAAGCCAGTTACATCTGGAAGCATCCTGCAGGCAAGTGATTTCATAATACCAATATGAAATTGACTGTATCATCCATGCCTACTTTCAGTTGTTACAGAAGACTTTTCTGAGTGTCCAGGGTTGAAAGAAAAAGACATGTGGGATACAAAGGATGAACAGGTTAAACTGGTTATGATAAACTGGGCAAATGACTTAGGACATAACATACAAATGGCAGATTGGGAGAGGATATGGAGAACAGATTTGAAATTTACAGCATGTTGTACACTGAAAGAAAATTATATGAAAATGATGTACCAGCGGTATCTGACTCCTACTAAGTTATTTAAAATATATAGAACAAGCTCCAATATTTGTTGGAAGTGTAAAGAGAAGGAGGATACATTTTATCCTATGTGGTGGTCATGTAAGATAACAAAGTCTTTTTGGAAATTGATATATAATGAATTGAAAAAAATGTTTAAAATGTCAAAAAAGGAAGCTTTTCTAGTAGGAATTACAGCTTCTGACATCCCAAAAGACCAGAAAAGACTGTTTATGTATGCGACAACAGCTGTAAGGATGCTACTAGCCCAAAGATGGAAGGAACTAAGAGTCCCAACTAGGGAAGAATGGCAAGCCAAACTGCTGGACTATGCTGAAATGTCAAAACTGACTGGGAGGCTCAGGAATCAAGAAGATGGAATGGGGAAAATTCATAACTTATTTAGGAGACCATTGTAAACAAATAAAAATGTTAGTTGGATTTAAAAAATAACTTGTAAAAACTAATAAAACATATTTGTGTGGCCAGGCGGAAACCCCCCAACCCAGGGCAACACTCGAGTGGAATAATCACTCAAGACAATGTGTTATGGGATTAAAATTGGCCACAACTTTATTAAAGCTTCAGATGTAGGGAGACCTTGGCTTAGGCACTGGGCCCAATCCCCTGTCCCTCCCAGTCCCCGGCCGGGGATCTGGGGAACATCAGGATTATCCAGAATGTGTGAGGATTGGGTTGGCTCTGAAGAACGTCTGTTCAAGCAGAGAGCCCACCCCCCATTTTGCTGCCATCGCGGGGGAGAGCAATGACAACCTATTGGCGTATGGCCAATGCCTCCCCTCAAAAGAACCCCTTTAACGGGGAACCCTGGGATCACCACCAGAGGGGACGTGTGGGTCACCGCTTCACCTCCTCCCATTTAGGGAAGATAGACTAAAGCAGTGTTTTTCAACCACTGTTCCGCGGCACACTAGTGTGCCGCGAGATGTTGCCTGGTGTGCCGTGGGAAAAATTAAAAAAATCGAAAGATTTTTTTTAAAAAATAATGTCAACTTTTTGCCCATTAGGCGGGCGCTGGACTGTGTCCTGGGTATGGGGGGGTGTGGGGTTTTTGACCCCACCCTCAGCCAGCAGGGGCGCCGATTGGCGCTCCTCAGGGGGACACCCTCCACTTTTCTGATGTCCGGGCTGTGATTGGTCCAGACTCCTGCCTGGACCTATCACAGTAGGACATCATCTTCCGACTTCCTTCCCGCCTGAGCACAGTGTGCGCAGCAGCGGAGAGAAGAAGACATCGCGACTTGAGTCACCAGGAGGACCGGAGCAGGAGGAGATATTTCTGTTTACTTACTATTTCATAATAAAGTAATTATAAAATACTTTCTTTGTGTTTATTTGATTCCTATTCAAGAGAATTACTTTATATATAGTCAATATAGGCACAGAGTTATTTTTTTAACATTTTCTAATGGTGGTGTGCCTCGTGATTTTTTTCATGAAACAAGTGTGCCTTTGCCCAAAAAAGGTTGAAAAACACTGGACTAAAGGATTCCTCCCGAAACCTGAAACTGCCAAAGTTGTTACGTTTGCTACGAGGAAGGCAAAACCTGCCAATTCCAGCCCTTCAACAGTGACCATAATGTAGCAGCGCCCGCGTACCCGTGAAGAAGAGATTAACCTGCAAAAGAAGGCTTAACTGAGGGAGGGCAGGGTGGGAGAAGCTCTGGAGCTGACTGAGGGTGAGTAGTTCCACCCTCTATTGTGTGGGCAGGATGGTCCCTCCCCTTACCTGGCCAACTCTCTCCTGGCAATGCCTCTCCAGCTGGGATTGGATAACTGGCAGAGGTAGGTGGCAACCTCCAGGTGTCCAGCCTGGGGTGTGTGTGTGTGAATCCAGGCTGTACTGCCGGGAGCCACATGGGGTCAGGGGGGCTGCACACGACCATTCAAAAGACTACCCCCATTTGATGTGGGGAGCGGTCATTCAAAACAAACAAACAAACAAACAAACAAACAAACAAACGAAAGACACACGTGCGTCAGCATGGACACAGATGGCTCTATTAAACAGGTTATTGATTAGATTGTGCAAAAACGATTAACCATAATTAATTGTCTTCTAATACCTTAGCATTGTAATAATCTCTCCTCTTTGTATTTGATGCTTTTCCTGGTTTTGATTTTCTCCTAGCAGCTTCTGATGTCCCCCCCCCCACCTGCCACTCCAAAGAAAGGTTTCAGGACATCCAAGGGTAGATTTAGAAGGTAAGGAGAAGGCATGCCAACTGTCTCTTATTTTATCCATTGCACCTAGAGTGAAAGTTTAGCTATAAACATACTTCAAGCTTTGTGTAGGGAACATGATCTAGGCATCAGTGCCATCACTGATTACCACTAACTGTATATATCCCTGTGATTGAATTATTTTCATGGAATCTGCTTTGTTTGGAACTCTGGAAGAAAAACCCTAGTCCAGTTAAACATTCTGATTACTTATTTAGGGCTTGATATTGGCTATGGTTCATGTTGTCTCCTTAGGTTTGTGTCTCTTTCTTCACCCTCTGTTGACTTTCCAATTACAGTCATACCTTGGAAGTCGAACAGAATCTGTTCTGGAAGTCCGTTCAACTTCCAAAATGTTCAGAAACCAAAGTGCGGCTTCCGATTGGCTGCAGGAAGCTCTTGCAGCCAATTGGAAGCCATGGAAGCCCCATTGGATGTTCGGCTTCCAAAAGTAGTTCGCAAACCGGAACAGTCACTTCTGGGTTTGTGGCATTCGGGAGCCAAAACGATTGAGAACTAAGCTGTTCAGAAATCAAGTACGATTGTATTTATTATAGATTATAAACTCTACTATCCTCAGTGATGGTCAAGAAGGTGTGCGATCTGCCTTATCCAGCTTTTGGCTCCCCACAAAAGCTGAGATGTGGGCAGCAGTGTGTTTGTTTTGTGCAACTCTGTAGAGTGCCATCCACTGTGGTTGGCTTAGCATTATGAGCAGTGGCCAGAACCGACCCAGACCCATCCCATTAAGAATATCACCATGGGCTAATATTTTATATTTAGGAATTGCCCTGCATACAGAATGTAATGTATTGTGTTCCTTCCTGTGTAGTAATTTGAGGTTTTTGCTCTGAGATCTGATCCCTATGCATAATATCAAATGTTAACTTGCTTTTAAACACTGGATCATGTACAAATTTAAAAAGATGGCCTAGAGTGCAGTGTGTATTATGGCGAGTTCGCCTGCTTGCTGAGGTCAGGCATTCACTAACTGCTGCCAATCCTTAGTACCATTGTTATGCATACTATACAATGTTTTGCATTAGTGGGTCGGTTTTCATAATAGCTTGAAATAAAATGCTTTGGGAGCTCCTGGGAAATGACTGCCTAGTATGTATATAGTTTTCATTCTTATTTCTAAGATGTAATCAGAATTACTTGGATGACTTTTATAAAATATGTCCTATTTTAACATATTGCTTGAAAAATGCCTCTGGAAAGATTCATTTTAAATTTTTTATGGTATTTTTTATTACCGTATCAAAGGCTGTTGAGTTAAATTAGGAGTCCTCTAAATTAATAAGAATAGCTTTTCTTGTGAGAGGTAGACTGAAATGGGTTTCTTATATTGCTTTGCCATCCATTCATTATACCAATAACACACACACACACACTGCAACTTTCTTGTAGGCTTCTCCTAAATTTCAACAACATGACTTAGTTTTATTAGATTTATATTTACTTTTCTCCCTTTGGGGGATTCCTCACAGGGACATATACTTAGACAAAATTGATTGTACTATGGTGAAACATTCTACCTGTCCTAGTGAAGCCTTGTTCTCACAAATAGCATCATCTAGAAAAGCTGTAATGTTTCTAAGGGGGAAATCATGTTAGAAATGAAATGTATTAAGGGTACAGTCCTCTATACACTGGCATGGGAATAAATCACATTATACACGGTCAGTCAGTGCCTAGTAGCAATGGGTGAATCGGTCAAGTTGAGTTTCTTATTTTTCCAATCCCCAGTTTAGTTCTTCATATTTTCACATTAGTTTGTTATTCTTTTTAAAATGCCCTCATGAAAATTCACCAGCATTTTCATGTGAATTTATCCCACGATACACATTTTTGCAAAACAATTTCCCCCAGTATAATGCATTTTTAAATGTCATTTACAATGAGACATACATTTTGATGCACAATGTACGCATGACTTTGTTGGAGAAGTATAGTGAAAAATTCAGAGAAGCATGAATTTTGACACACTTGGTTTTTGACAGTGATTCAGTTTGTGTATTCCCCCCCCCGAAAGTGCAATTTTAAAAGGCTGCCTTTAATGTGAACCTAACTGAATTTCTCCCCTGTCCTTACCTCCAAGTAAGAGTAGTAAACTTAGGGCACAACAAGTTGGTTGACCCTGGTGTTGACTCCAAATCTCCTTACCCCCAAGAAAGAGTCAGGCAAGCTTCTCTTTATCCTTCCAATACTTCCAGGGGCCCCCCATTACTCTCATCATTTCCTTTCTGCTCCTCAGGAGTATCTGCTTACTGTGGCCTATTTAACCATAACTTTCTGCTGCGCACCGTTGCCCCTCTCTCTAAATCCACCAAATTCTTCGTGGGAACCAAAATATAATGAGCAACAGTGATGTCCTGCCCTGTCATGAGCCAGTTGAATAGAAGGACTGTACACCTGTTGTTCAAAGCCTAAAAAAACTTTGGTTACCTGAGCCTGGTACTCAGCACTATTTGCAATATTGCAGCAGATTGGATACACCAACTCTTGCTGTTGGTACCCTTGTAAGGGTCTGCACTGAGTCTTGCAGATTTAGTCTGATCTTTCAAACATCCCTCCTCCTTCCCTTCCCTCATACTTATCTCCACCAGCAGATTTCTGACATAGTCTTCAATTGTCACGAAAATGCCAGAATGTTCATGAAAACCCTTAAGCCACCACGGCTCCTCGCTTTGTCATGCAGAGTCCCGAATTCCCCATTACAAGCTACTTTAAGCTGCTCTTAAAGGCACCACGTATTATGTACTGAAGTTCTCACCCTGGGCCAGCAGGGGGATACTGTAGATAGTTATGCAAATGAAGGATCGAATGTGATGTTCAGTGATTGGATAGTTTTAGAAAGTTGTTACAGTAACAAGGTACTGGAGCTCTACATAAGCAGGCTGACTGAGCCCTTCAGTTCAGTTCTGTTCTGGCATCTGAATAAAGAAGAGCTGTTTGAAGAATCGCTGTGTTGTCTGATATGTTCACCCACAACTTAACACCATGAGCAAAATTGCAGCTAGCTTGCAGATTTAGCTTATCTGCAGTTTGGCCCATGGTCCCTTTAAGAGTCAGTAAAAGCGAGTGGAAGAGCTCTCATGTAATGTAGCAACAGTGTTCTTCTCTGCATGCTTTACATGTTTGGAAGTACTAAAGTCCAGATAGAGCAGCTTGGAGGGCCCCAGGCCTGATGTTCCCCTTTCCTTTGACAAATGGAGGGGAGGACTACATTCTTTCTATGATAAAAATATGGATTTGAGCACTGGGAAAATGCAATATCTCAGTGATAGAAACACAACCCTCAGGGAATATGTGAGGGTGGCAGCCATTAAATGAGAAACAGATGTTGGGTTTTTGGGGGTACGACAAATGGCTTGGAAAAGCTCCAAGCCCTTCAATATTTGTATTAGTGCAGCTGTGAATATAATTGTCTTTCTTAATGACATATTTTTAAACTGCCAAGTTAAAGCTCAATTAAAATGTAAAATAAGTTTGTCTCTGTAACGTTCTTGATAATGCCACTTGGATGATATATTACAACCATCTATTATCACAGCAACTGTTCTCAGATAGTGTACAGTATTAGAACAATAAATCATCACTTGGAAATAGCATCTTTTCGAATGACATGTTTTGTAAGGTGTTGTTTAAAACACATACACACGTATATATATTTATATATATGAAATTAATCAGAGCTTAGATGTTAGATTGAAGGAAGGAAACGTTATTAAATGGATGGAAGATTTCAATAGTTTGAAAAATGCATTAAGATTCACGCAACTTAAGGAACAGGGAAGTGGAAACATTTCCCAGAGGGTCTTTGGACATAGTGCAGATCCTTATATGTTGAGAGGTTTCTAGCCCTTCATGCTACATGAGGATTCTGTTGTGTGTGGAGAGGATTCCCCCATCTACATAGAGTGAGGCACCCCCTACTTCTATGGATTTCCATGTGTACACTTAGGTCAGCCATTGCTGCTGTAGTTATCAATAAACAAATATGAGCTCTTCTTATATTCTTAAATTGAAAATAGTTGATAGGGTATAATAAAATCATAGAATTGTGGAGTTGAATGGGACTCCAAGGGTCACCTATTCCAACTCCCTGAAATGCAGGAATCTCAACTAAAGAATACATAAAAGGTGGCCATCCAGCCTCTACTTAAAAACCTCTAAGGGAGTCCATTTCACTGACTAACAGGACTTACTGTCAGAAAGTTCTTCCTGACATTTAGTCAGAAGCTCCTTTCTTGTAACTTGACTCCACTGGTATCAGTCTTCCCTTCCAGAGCAGGAGAAAACAAGCTTGCTCCATCTTCCGTGTGACGGCCCTTGAGATATCTGAAGGTGGCTATCATATCTCCTCTCAGTCTCTTATTTCCCAGGATAAACATCTCCAACTCCCTCAACTGGAAGGCTTGGCTTCCAGACCCTTGATCATCTTGGTTGCTCTTGTCTGCACACGTTCCAGGTTGTCAATGCTTCTTAAATTGTGGTGCCCAGAACTGGGCACAGTATTCCATGTGTGGTCTGACCAAGGCAGAATAGAGCAGTACCATTATTATGGGGACAAATGAACCTGGCAATTTCTGCATACAAGGCAGATGTTCTACCACTGGGCTAGAGAATGAGTGCATATGTGAATGCACATGAATGGCCTTCTCACCACCAGTGCCAGCCATGCCCTCTGTGGGTGAGGCCCATTGGTATGCAGCTCTCCAAACACCCTAAGCTCTCCAGTCTACCCAACCCCAGAGTCCTGTGTTCTGTAGGAGCAAAAATTTTACCCACCCCTGAATCATAGTTTGTGAGAGGTGTATGCATTTTAAAGGAAACCTATTTGATGCAAAATCAGAATAGCTTTTTCTTAATAGCTGGCTTCATTAAGGATTGTTTTAGCATAACAATTTTGAACAGTCAGACTCGGTTTGCTTAGACAGTGTTTACGATCAGGGAGCTGACACCAGAAGGAAAACCTCACTGCAAAAAACAAATTAAGTTGATATTTTATTAACTTTGCCAGAGCTGTGGAATCAGTTCCGATTAGAACATCCCTCCTGTTCCAAGTCTTTGATTGTAGGCGAATGCTGAAAACTTATCATTCAAAACAGTGTGATGGACTGTTGCTTACGCCAGAAGAGGAAAGCAAAAGATCTTGAAACTCATTATCACTTCTCATTTCAAACATATGCGATCGCAGCTCTCCTGAGATACACTAGCAATGCTTTAATCCTTAGCGACACCATCCTTGTTCAAGCTTGCACTGATTCAATTATCACCAAGTTTGAGAAGGGCTCTATTTCTACCAGTTAGGGGCTGTTGTTGTTGTAGTAGTAGTAGACAGGGTAAGCATATACTAGCTATCTTCATTGAACAGCAAGTGGAAAGCTCTGTGTTTTCATAATGTTCACACTAAAATAGTTTAACTTGCAATATAAATCCCAGTGATGAGTCCTTAGGTGATACATAGTACTGTGCGATGCCGCTTAAATTTTGTTTCTGCTGTGCTACAGAGGCTGCTGATGCATCTTCTTAACTGCTTGCTCAGTATTCTGAAGCTGAATCCACACTTCTCCTTTAATAAACTGTTGTGAAATGTTATGGTTCATTTCAGTTCAATCTACTACGGGTGTAAAAAATCTCACAAATCCTCCCCAACTTTCCTTAAGTATCTACGTTGTGTGTGGGGTGTGTGGGTGTGGGAATATAAAATTGATCACCAAGTTGCGATCAAGCATGACAAACCACAAGAGGTGCATCACAATAGTGGTTGTATAAAATGGAGGTTTTGCCTTAGCGGAAAGCACTTCTTGCCATGCAAGTTGAGGCACCTCTATTTTTGCTAAAGTTATGTCCCTACTTGCAGCACTCTTCGCCATATCTCATTTCCCCCCAGAGGGTTCCCCAACCCTGAGAAGCAGTGTTTTAGGGAAGATAGGAGGTTTGAGTGAGTAATGAAAATGAGATACTCCAACTTGCATAAACAGAAATGCTTTTCTTCTAAGGAAGGGAAGTGGAATCTGCAGTCTTCCAGATGTTGTGGGACTCCAACTCGCATCGGTCCAAGCAAGCATAGCCAATGGGCGAGAACAATGGGAGTTTGAGTCCAACAACATTTGCGGGGGCTGCAGGTTCCCCATCCAGGTACTAAGGCACCTTTGGACGTGACCCTTATTCACCAAATAATTTCTTGAGTGCAACCAAGGTTCCTATGGCACCTTAAAGACTAACCTATGGTGTAATCAGTATTGTTATGTAAGAGTCTGTGTCTTTACATTAGATGTATGAAGTGGGCAGTGAAGGTGTAGGCAGAGACAGGTTGAATGAGGAGATCTACTCTACAAGGTGATTAAAAGACAAAGCAGACATTATCTTGTTGACTGAATCTTGTTTGTTTCAATTCATTGACCCATGTATGCTATCCTTCCTTTAAAGATATATCGCTTTATCTTTGACTGTATGATCCTATGCATGTATTTACAGGTGTAAGTCTCATTGAGTTCAATAGGCCACACTCCCAGGTAAGTGTGTATAGGATTGCAGTGTTAATCTCACAATGTAAAACCATTTTTTTCTTCCACTAGAGACATCTGCACAAAGCATAATGTCATTTTCACCTGCCATCTACTGAAGTAGATGTTACCTATGAACCCCCTTGGCACGTTATTTAAGGTGATGCAGAACTCTTCATTTCTGGCTGCAACAAAATACAGCACAGTACACACACACTCTCTCTGACCTTTCAAGAAACAGATTTCTTATAAATATCCTCTGGCTGTAAGATGTTCATCAGTCATTTTGGCTTCATTTCTCTGAGATACAGGGAACTACTTAAAGTTGTAAAGTGAAATTCAAAGCAACATGTTTTCATTGTACCACTTTTTTACAAGTGTTTTTGTTTCAGTCACTAAAACAGTCCATAACATCAACTCAACTGTGTGCATGCACAGAGCCACACATTTAAAGCACATGACTCCCCCCCCCAAAAAAAAAAATCCCTGCGAAGTGTAGTTTGTTAAAGGTTCTGGGAATTGCATCTCTGGGAAGGGGAACTACAGTTCCCAAGATAAGAAGACATATGAAAAGCAAAGAAGAGAGATGAAAAGAACAGTGCAATTTCTCAGGTGGGATGCTCACATGAATAAGTTGCAAATTAGTTCTGTATAAAACAAAGTCCTGTGTGAATTGGGGGCATCCTGGTTGGCCAAAATACCCAAGGAATTTTGAAAGGTGTTTCCCTAAGACTAGTAACATTTCTCGGGGTGTGCTTGCAGACTGCTAGCATCTCCAGCCCTTCTTGTGGCAGTTTCTGTGTTGTCTCTTGTTGCTGGTCATAAGTCCTGAAATACTTTCTTCCTTCTTCACCCAGTGAACATCATGTCTCTTTCAACCTTCCTCTGCTGCAATTCAAAATAAATTTCATTGAAGCCATAGCATTGATTTAATATGGCACCCCCTTTTTTGCCTTCTCTAAACTTAACAAAGGCAGACGGATGAAAAATGGAGGAGGTGAGGATCTTAAAGGTCACTCACAACTTTTGAGACAAAGCAAGGATGAAAGGTTTCCTGTCATCTTGTCTCATACCCTGTTCACGGGATCATTTTTCTTTCCACACGTATTACACCATCAAATATATGGGAAAATATTACTTAAAAACTCACTGACCTTTGCCTAGCTGCCTCTTCCTTATTGATCACAGTGCTGGAGCCAATTATAGCTTAATTAAATCTACTCTGAAATTAAACTTGGATCTTGGTCACACTGCCATTTTCTTTTGCATTTATAGCATCCTGGATTTTAGCCACAATAGAAGCTGCATTGACAAGCGGTTCTGCTGCTCTGTACACAAGATAGTTAGATTTATAGCCCAATCCATCCTAAGGGCTTTGGGACATCATGAATTTCATTAAAAATGGCACTAAGCATTATCAACAAGGCATTTCCTACAGTGTGGGGAAGCAGCTTATTTACAAATCTATGGAAATGGGAGACCCAAAAGCCTAGTAGCTCAGCATCTTCTTACCAGCTTAGTTCCCCTCTTTCCCCTTGTTTATGTGCAACCTAAGGCAGCGGGAAGGTAAATGGCATCGTTTCCGTGTTCTGCTCTGGTTCGCCAGAAGCGGCTTAGTCATGCTGACCACATGACCCGGAAACTGTCTGTGGACAAAGGCCGGCTCCCTCGGCCAATAAAACGAGATGAGCACCGCAACCCCAGAGTTGGTCACGACTGGACCTAATGGTCAGGGGTCCCTTTACCTTTACCTTTAAGGCACTTACACTAACACACATATATTCAGCGTCTGTACAAAAATGCATCTCACAAACCCTAACCCTCCAGGTTTTTGCCAGTGATTCTGATAGTTTAGGCTTGCCACACGTCAGAAATATTCCTGACATGTCCTGGTTTTGGGGTGTAAAAATGGTGTAAGGTGTGTGTGGATTTTTGCCAAATTGCCAAAACTTCAGGGAAAATCCAGATGTGTGGAAACGCGATGGGAAAAGGAGCGGAAACAGCTCAAAAAGCTTAAATTCACAACTACTTTGCGGGTTTTGAAATACGGCAACCCTAAATAGCTGCATCTAAGAAATGTTAAGGATAATAAATAACTGGCACTAGGGTAACCATCAAATTACCATTAAATTACCATCAAATTTTAATGGGCAATATTAATTATGGGGAGAATTGGCTTTCTCTATTAATAGTATATCTTAAATGGAATCCCATTTGCTACTGTGTGGTTGCTGCTTAGCTCAGGCTGATGCAAATGTCCTTCTGCAACTGTAAAACCACAGCTCAGAAAAATAAATATTTGAAAAGGGAAATCCATGTTACCAGGCTTCCACAAAGCCAGTTACCTGTAGAAACTCCCTGTCTACCTAAGAACACATATAAGAACAGCCTGCTGGATCAGTCCAAATGGCCCATCTAGTCCAGCATCCTGTTCTCAAAGAGGCCAGCTTCTCTATGGGAAGCCAACAAACTGGCCTTGAATGCAACAGTCTCCTCATCTCCTGTGCTTTCCAGCAACTGGTATTCAGAAGCATTCCTGCCTCCAACCATGGAAGCAGAGCAAAACCACCATGGTTAGTAGCCATTGACAACCTAATCATCCATGGGTCTGTCCACCTTTGGTCTGTCCACCCCCATAGGTGCCAACACCCTAAGGCCCCAGGTGCCCGAGCACCTACAAAATTCCCTATGAAAGTGCCATGCACCCACAAATTTTGGTGCCAGGGTCATGCACGCGGCATTGCACCCATGGTTGTGGGGCCAAGTTGGCATTCCTGCTATCCCTACTCTAGAGCCCAGGACAAGCTTCCTTGAGTTGTCGAGAACAGCAGCATGAGCATCATTCCTTGACTATACCCTGAGAGTATCAGGTGCTATGCTTCTCCTAAGACCTTCACGCATGCCAGATAACTCAAGGGAGTACTAATCAAAATGATTCTTTATTAGGGCTTCTCACAGGCACCTGGCTGACCATTGAGAGAACAGAATGCTAGACTAGATGGGTCTTTGGTTTGACCTATCAGGGCTCTTCTTATAGAAGACTTCAGTCTAAAGTTTTCACTCTAAAACTAAACACTTGTTTATACTAGGCTTTTTCAAGAAAACAACAACAACACATACTTTGCCCTGAGCACTTCTCAGCATTTTTCCCAAAGCATTGAAGAATCTTAAATCAATTAGCACTTTGCCTGTTTTTTCTGTTTTCTTTTTCTTAAAAAAAGCAGTCCCTGTAGTTCAAATAGAATTGCAATTAAGCTGCATTCTGCAGCCACAGAGACGCAAATAATAATGGCACCCCCTGCCCGCCACACACACACAAGTAAGTCTTAGAAAGCTGGCATTCCGAAAAGCATCGTCTCTCAGCATTTCTGTTAAGTGGCAAATGGCCTCCCACATTATCCATTAACATTCAGGGCACATTATAATTAACTTGGAGGGAAGATCACTTTTGTGCTGAAGTATATTGGTAGCATGGAATTTTCAGTGGTCTAATTTTAGTTCCTGATAGTAAAAGCAATTTGAGGGACCCTGAAAATCTCAACTTTGGGCCTTTCAGTTCAATACTGGAGAGCAGTCGGTGAGTTTTACTGAGGAACAAAAGAATTTTCACAGCATCTTTCTTCCCCTCTTGATGATCTCAGCAGCAAAATAGATGAGGTGCCAAATGGAAATATTTAAAGAAATTTGAAATAAGGTTCTTTCAGCTTCTCATTTCTTTCCTCCTTGCCCCCCCAATGGCGCTGTATCCAGTGCTCCCTCTGTGCATGAGCAGAATGGCCTTCACTCTGAGCAAGGCCTCAGAATCTCCTCCAGAGGAGAGAAAAGGAAGGTGAAGTCCTGCTGCAAATGACCAAAGTTAGATTCGCCCATTACTTAATGTGATAATTTTTAAGTTGAAACGAGATAAAAGACCTCAAGAATAATATCTGTAATTTTTACTTGCAAATAAATAAGTATTCAGGTAGCAGCACCCTGCAGGACTGAACCCGCCTGCTCTGTTGAAAATAGCGTTTAAAAAACCCTTAGCCCCACCCCTAAATCGCTTCAGGGGTGGATCCAAGGTGTGGTGGGTGGAGCCTTGGTCAGCACAGTGCAGATGGCCAGATCCAGGGGCCACAGATTGGAGCCATGGGGCAGATGGGGGGATACAACCTTGCCTTATACCATTATGTTTTCCTATAACTCTCTGTGTCTCTCGGTCAACGGGCTTTGCAAGCAGTGAAGCTGTCCAAAATGTTGCCTGCAGAGTACTGAAGAGTTCTGGGCTGTTGTTGTTTGTTAAAGCAAAGCAGTGGGTGATTTTTTTAAAAAAAGTTTTATGCAGACCAACTTTCAATGTGCTAATGGAAACTCTGGAAAATCCCATGTTCTCAGAACCAATGTGTGATCCCAGGCCACAAAATTTAACTGGGATTAATAGAAAACCTGATTTATTATAAGCAGTTGTGAAATAAACTCATTGTAATATTTGTACAGTCCAACAGTTTCCTCCCAACTGCCTCTGTGAGCATAGAGACAATTTCAAGATCTCTCTCTGACTTTGAAAGTGAACAAAACTTTAATGATTCAAACACTTAAAGCTCAAAATGATTAAAAAGGAAAGCAATTTCAGTGATTGCACAATCTGTGTTTTGACTATAAAAAAATCCATGGGAGAAGTGTACAGAGATGAGAATTACCACCACAAATTATTCTTCTGAGCATCATTAGTCTTTCTGTTGATTCCAAAGCGAACTTAAAACTGACTTGCATTTTCACATTACCAAAAGGCCTGTGATTTGGATGGTAGGCGACAGTGTGTTTGATGGGATCAGAAGCTAGCAATCTGATCCATGTAATGAAGTGAGACCTGAATAAAATGCAGTATATTACTCATTGCAGAGACTTGCTCTTCCAAGCAAGACGGTCTGCCATTGGTATAAAAGATTCTTTATGGAAGGCTCTTATCAACACACACATCTACACTTCAGCAGTAAAGCAAAATTGGATAATGCACTTTTGCTTTGAAATGTCCTTACTCAAAAAAGGTTATTTATTCAAAGGCTGCATCTCAACTTTATAAATTATCCATTTGGGTTTATTTTTGATTTTATTTTTTAAAAAGCTCATTGTCATATTTCTATTTTTGCCTTTATTTTCAACTTGACAGTATCATATTTCATATGGAAAAAGTTTATGGGGAAAGCAAGGCAATTGTATAGACAAAAATAGCAGAGAAAAACAGAAGCTGTGAGCTGGGGGTGGGGGACTTAAGTCTGCTGATCAATGACCTATCTAACTTTTTCAACTGTATCTGAGATGCACTAACCTTTTCCTGGAAAACACAGTCAGAAGGGATGGAGGAGAAGTGGCCAGAGGTGAGCTAAAAGTCTCTAAGCTAGGATGGGTAATTAAAAATTGCAAGGGGCTCTGAGCCAAAGTGGGGCAACCCTTGTTCCCACAAGTGGTTTACTTGTTATATCTTTTTTAAATAATAAAAAATAAAAATGGTAGTTGTCACTTACTACCATCCAAAACAGTGTTTGATTTAGCCTTCACGGTATCTGTGTGCTTTCAAAATCAAATGCAATTTGCTAGTAGAACACAACAATAAATTAAGCAAAGGGGAATGCAGAAGGTTTAAATCCAAAGGCAATTTACAGAGCAGTGCTATGCGGGGAAGTTAAGAAACTGCCTTAATAGAGGAGGGGAGGGAGAGATCCAAATGGGAAAGCCATTACAAATATCCTCTCCCTCTAAAAAGAAGACTCCATGCCAACATTTGTCAAACTCCACCCCCAATGGACCAGAGTAGACTGTTCCAGTTCCATATTATGAAATCACAGGTCCTACCTTCATAGCTGGCTGGATGGTCCAAATAGCCTTGATTTTTGTTATCAGAAAAGACAGGGCCAAACACAGATATTCTCAACTGTTCTGCAACTTTTCTGCAGCTCACCTGAATGGTGCTTGCAAATCACCTCTGATCTGCAGACCACCTTTTGATAATTTCAGTTTTAAGGATGTGGGAGAAATTTGGTTAGTTTGTATATTATTGTGAACCTAACTCATTTGCACAGAAATAATCCATGAGCTGAAATACAGCTACTGAAATTCTCGGCATTTTGCAATGCAGTTCTCCAAACAAATCTTGTGGGGGGGGGAATTATATATTAGAGGAAAGAGTGCATTAAAATGTTTACATTGGAAAAACTAATGAGCAAAATTGAAGTATATTGGGGCATATAGCTTGTGAAAATGAGTATATTAGTACAAATGTGCATTAAAATGCTGGCTTTCATGAGAGCTTTTTTTTTAAAAAAAATTACAAACTGATGCAGAAATATTACAAACTGAACAATGGAAAAATAAGAAACAGAGAAATTGAAACTGAGAGATTTGGCCATCACTAACAGTTACCAGTTTCTTTTTTTCTATCAGACGTATGGTAATTCACTAGAATAACTGTCACTTGAATTAACTCATGCTACCTTTTTATAGTCCTGGAGTAAATACCCTGACTTTATTAGATGAGGTATTCATATTACAATATTATAAATAATGATAAAAGCAAATGCCTTTGAAAATACAATTTTCACTTCCGGAGGCGGCGCCATCGGTAATGGCGGAATCCCTCTACCTCTGAGGGACACAGCTCGGCAGAAATTGGGTCCTGTCGCTGCGGCGAAGCGGGGACCCCTTCGAAAACCACAGGCGGGTGAAGCCTGTGGCCGTGGGACTCGGCGGGCACCTTCAGCGCCCCCCAACCTGCAAAGGAGCCCGGCAACGGGCTCCGGAGCGTAACGGGGTGTTTGGCGCGGTGCTGTGAGTCAACTGCTTCTTCTGCGGAGTGAAACCGCATAGCTGTTGCCGGAGAGCGCCGACCTTTTTCCTGTTTCAATTCGGACACTGAACAACTACCCGTGAGTAGGTCAAGCATAAAGACCGGGGTTTAAAGAAAATAAAAGGAGTAATTCGGCCGAACCGGTGAGGCATAAACAGGAAGTCCGCCTTCCGGCTTTTGTAAACAGAACAGAGCAAAGACTGTTTCGGCTAAGCTCTGGGAAATCATGTTTAAAGGATTTAAAATCCAACATCAAACAAGAGAACCCCCTCCCCGAGGTGTAGGAGAGGGGAGGGAGAAATGGAAGGAATTTTTTCTCGCCTGTAAAAAAGAGTAAAAGGGAACAAAAACCACCACTTAATGCCTGGGAACGGAATGCCAGGACAATAGAACTATTATACTGCTAAGTGCGCTTTCTATGGACAATGCAACATTTTGACAGTTAACTCTGCAAGAAAGATACTTTGACTCAGAAGTTTTTTCTCTATATCTGACATTGCTGCTTATTACGTTAAAGGGGGGACTTTTGAAAGTTGGGAAAGTTAACTTATGGTTACAAACTTTGATTGTTACTGTGTCCCCCTAGAGGAACTTTGAAATTGCTACAACTGGCCAAGGGATTTTCCACTCTTAACTGGCCTGGGAAATTTTCCACTGTTAAACAACTTTAGACCGTGGGACTGACCTTGAACCTCAGATAAAGTGTTATGGCAAATTTGCCTCAGGAAAGAGCAACAAGATCGGCTAAAACCAGACTGCAGCAGCAGCGAAGAGCGTCAGCATCTGGTCCTTCTGCCCCATCAGGGGAAGAGTCAGCTCAAGAAGGATTTAAAGGAATGGCCTCTGAAGAAGGTTCAATTGCTTCAACATTAGATAAAATCCTTGGATCTTTGGAAAAAGTAAGTAAGCAAATTGAGCAGAATACCTTAAGTATTAACCTTAAGTATTAACAATTTGGGGCAGAAGGTGAATTCAAACACAGAATCTATTGAGAGACTGCTGCAGGAATCTTCTTTGAACCAAAAGACAGCTGAAGAAGCAAAGGAAAAAGCAGTGGCTGCAGAGGAAAAGATACCACCGATATATAGGCAGCTGGAGGATCACAAATCATTGCTGTCTATGATTGAATTAAAAGAAAAACAGACTAATTTGAGGATCAGGGCAGTACCTGAACTTGAGAAAGAAGGCTTGAGTGATTTTCTCACACAGGAATTTACAGAATTTTGGGGACTAGATCCAGATAAGCCAGACTTTAAGATAGTAAGTGCTTTTAGACTTGGAAGAGGGGGGAGGAAGAACAGGAAGAACAGGGTGAGAGACTGTTTGATCTCCCTCCGATCAAAAGAGGAGAGAGATAAAATACTGAACCTGCACTTCCAGAAGACTTTGGAAATAGGTGAAGCAAGTGTAGAGATATTCAAGGATATCCCAAAATATCTTTTGGATCTTAGGTCTAACTACGGAGACTTGGTGACTCTGCTGAGAGGAAACAGAATCATCTTCAGGTGGGAATTCCCCCAAGGCCTATCCTTTACTTTTAAAGGGAAAAAGGTTAAAGTAAGATCAGTGGAAGATAAAGAAAAATTTCTGAAAGAATATGGAGAGGACTTGCAAAGAGAGGTTGAAAAAGAGCTAAGAGCATTAAGATCAGGAGCTCAAGACATTGCCATACCACCTTTGGGACTGGACAAGTCAGAGAAAGTGATACCACCCTCAGACCAGGAACAACAATTGGGAGCAGTCGGAGGAAAGTAAAATAAATACACCATGTCTCTGCAACTATTAAGTTGGAATATCCACGGTTTTAATTCCCCGGAGAAAAGGTATTTCATATATTGAAAAAGGAACAATTGGACTTGATATGTTTACAGGAAACACATGTGATAAGGCTACACAGGAAAGTATTGATTAACAAAAGATTGGGTCAGGAATTTATCTCATCAGACAAGGTCAAAAAGAGAGAAGTTGTAATTTATGCAAGAGAGAGCCTATCACCGAAATTTATCTTTAAAGATGAACAAGGAAGATTTGTGGCAATTGAAATTCAAACACAAGGAGAAAAATTTTTGATTGTAGGAGTTTATGCACCAAATGAGGGGAAATCTGAATTTTTAAAGAAGCTGCATGAGACATTGTTGGACTACATGGATTACAACATTATCATGATGGGTGACATGAATGGGGTGGTATCTACTAATATGGACAAGTCGCAGAGACAGGTAGTCACTAATGATGGTAGGCTACCGAAAACTTTCTTTGAAATGACTGACAATATGGACTTGACTGATATTTGGAGAGTGAAGAATCCCTTGGGTAGAGAGGGAACCTTCTTCTCTGAGGCCAAAATGACATGGACAAGAATTGACCAAATTTGGATAACTAGAGGACTGGCACCTAAGATTCGAAAAGTGGAAATTTGCCCTAAAACTTGCTCCGACCATAATGCCGTGAAAATGGAGATGAAATTAACACCAACCAGTTCCTTCAGATGGAGGATGAACGACACCTTGTTTAGAGATCAAGAGGTTACTAAAAAGGCCCAAAAAACCTTGAGAGACTATTTTGAGATACACATGAACACCACCACTGAAAAGAGAGTAATATGGGACGCAAGTAAAGCTGTCATGAGGGGGTTTCTAATTCAACAGAATGCAATAAAGAAGAGAATTCAAAATGAGAAAAAAGATAAAATCTTGGAAAAAATAAAAGAGGGTGAGAAGAAACTGAGAGCGAAACTCAAATCACAAGAGATTCTGAGAGAAATAAAGTTGCACCAAGTTCAATATATGAAAATGATGAATCAGGAAATAGAATGGAAAATTAAACAGATGAGACAAAGGACATTCGAATCGGCTAATAAATGTGGAAAGTTGTTAGCTTGGCAAATGAAAAAAAGACAAAAACTTAATACTATTACCAATTTGGAAGTAGAAGGAAAGAATATTCAGAATCCAGCGGAAATTAGGAAATGCTTCCAGAGGTATTTTAAACAATTATATACACAAGGGCCACAGAAAGAGTTTGATATGGACCAATTTTTGAAAACAAATGGATTGCAGAAAATCTCTCAGGAAAACAAGTTAATGCTGAACTACAAGATTACAGAACAAGAGGTGGAAGGTGCCATACAGAATATGCAGTTGGGCAAATCTCCAGGGCCGGACGGGTTAACTGCAAAATACTACAGATCTTTGAAGGACTGGATAATTCAACCACTGAAGGAGCTTTGCAACGAAATTATGGAGGGGAAAAAAGCGCCTGAGTCATGGAAGGAAGCTTATATTACACTTATACTGAAAAACGAGTTTGAAAAGACACAACTTAAAAACTACCGACCCATATCCCTGCTTAATGTGGATTACAAAATTTTTGCAGATATTTTGGCCAAAGGGTTAAAAAAAGTACTAGGGGAAGAGATACATAAAGACCAAGCTGGCTTTCTCCCGGGTAGACACTTGTCTGACAATACGAGGAATATTATTAATATTTTGGAGAAGTTGCAAGTGAACATCAATACTAAAGCAGTATTAATTTTTGTTGATGTGGAGAAACCCATTGACAATATTTCTTGGAGTTTTATGAAGAAAAATCTTCAGGGGATGGGGGTCGGTCAAGGGTTCGAAAATGGTATAAGTGCAATTTACTCAGAACAAAAAGCTAAATTAATAGTCAACAATGTGGTGACAGAGGAATTTAAGATAGAGAAAGGGACACGACAGGGCTGCCCAATTTCCCCATTGCTTTTTATTTCGGTCCTGGAGGTTTTGCTAAACTTGATTAGAAGGGACCGTTTGATTAAAGGTGTTCAGGTCGGAGCCAAGCAATATAAATTGAAAGCTTTTGCAGACGATTTTGTACTGACGTTACAGGAGCCAGAATCTAGTACTAAAAGAGTATTAGAATTGATTCAAGAATTTGGTCATGTGGCAGGATTTAAGTTGAACAAGTTAAAAACTAAAGTTCTTGACAAAAATTTAACACGGATAGGGAAAGAAAGGTTTCAGAAGGAGATGGAGTTAACATTGGTTAAGAAAGTAAAATACCTGGGGATTAATATGACAGCTAAAAATCTAAATCTATTTAAAGACAATTATGAGAAATGTTGGCTAGAAGTGAAGACGGATCTAGATATATGGTCAAATCTGAAGCTTTCCTTGTTAGGCTGAATTGCTGCTATAAAGATGAATGTATTGCCAAGAATGTTATTTTTGTTTCAATCACTGCAAATTGTGGACAAAATGGACTGTTTCAAGAAGTGGCAGAGAAATATTTCTAAATTTGTCTGGCAGGGCAAGAAGCCCAGAATAAAATTTAAAATACTAACTGATGCAAAGGAAAGAGGTGGATTTGCCCTGCCAGACCTTAAACTTTACTATGAATCAGCAGCATTCTGCTGGTTGAAGGAATGGGTGCTTCTTGAGAACACAGACATTTTGGATTTGGAAGGTTTTAATAATGTTTTTGGGTGGCGTGCATATTTGTGGTATGACAAGGTTAAAGCTCATAAAGCATTTAAAAATCATATTGTCAGGAAAGCATTGTTCAATGTCTGGATAAGGTATAAGGACTTACTTGAGAATAAAACCCCAAGGTGGTTGTCACCAATGGAGGCAAAGGCTCAGAAAAAGCTCAATATGGAGACCAAATGGCCGAAATATTGGGAAATTTTGGAACAGGAAGGAGACAAATTGAAATTGCAGAGTTTTGAGAAACTAAAAGATAAAGTGCGAGACTGGCTTCATTATTATCAAATAAGGGAAGCTTATAATTTGGACAAAAAAATTGGCTTCCAGGTGGAAAAATCTAAATTGGAAACAGAATTGTTAGATCCTAAAACAAAGATACTTTCAAGAATGTATAACTTGCTGTTGGAATGGAATACTCAAGATGAAACGGTTAAATCTGCTATGATTAAATGGGCACAGGATGCTGGACATAATATTATGTTTGCTGACTGGGAACAGTTGTGGACCACCGGTATGAAATTTACGGCATGTAATGCCTTGAGAGAGAATATTATGAAAATGATATACAGGTGGTACATGACACCAGTCAAGCTAGCAAAAATCTACCATCTGTCCGATAATAAATGTTGGAAATGTAAGGAAAATGAAGGTACATTCTTTCACCTTTGGTGGACGTGCCCAAGGATAAAGGCTTTCTGGGAGATGATATATAATGAAATGAAAAAGGTATTTAAAAATACCTTCTTGAAGAAACCAGAGGCCTTCCTCCTGGGCATAGTCGGCCAATTGGTGCCAAAGAAGGACAGAACTTTTTTTATGTATGCAACAGCAGCAGCAAGAATACTCATTGCAAAGTATTGGAAGTCACAAGATCTACCCACTCTGGAAGAATGGCAGATGAAGGTGATGGACTATATGGAGTTGGCGGAAATGACTGGCAGAATCCGAGACCAGGGAGAAGAGTTGGTGGAAGAAGACTGCAAGAAATTTAAAGACTATTTGCAAAAACATTGTCAAATTAATGAATGTTAAAATGATGTTGGATTGAAATTAAATGGCCTTAGTTAAAAAGTTAACAAGAATATGTAAAAAATGGATTGATAATGGATGAAAATACAGTGGTGCCTCGCAAGACGAACGCCTCGCAAAATGAAAAACTCGCAAGACGAAAGAGTTTTCCGTTTTGGAGGTGCTTCGCAAAACGAATTTCCCTATGGGCTTGCTTCGCAAGAAGAAAGCCCATAGGGAAATCTCCGCCGGCCTTCAGAAGAGGTCCTGGACCTCTTCTGAAGGCCGGCGGGGGGCAAAAGTCTTTGCTCCCCCCGCCTGCCTTCCCGGGACAGCGGAGACTTCTCCGCTGTCCCGGGGCGATCTGAAAATGCTGGCGGGTGGCAGCGAAGGCTTCGCTGCCGCCCGCCAGCATTTTAAAAGCCCCTGGGACAGCGGAGACTTCTCCGCTGTCCTGGGCGATCTGAAAATGCTGGCGGGCAGCAGCGAACACTTCGCTGCCCCCCGCCAGCATTTTAAAAGCCCCCGGGACAGCGGAGACTTCTCCGCTGTCCCGGGGCGATCTGAAAATGCTGGCGGGTGGCAGCGAAGGCTTCGCTGCCGCCCGCCAGCATTTTAAAAGCCCCCGGGACAGCGGAGACTTCTCCGCTGTCCCAGGGCGATCTGAAAATGCTGGCGGGCGGCAGCGAAGGCTTCGCTGCCGCCCGCCAGCATTTTAAAAGCCCCCGGGACAGCGGAGACTTCTCTGCTGTCCCGGGGCAATCTGAAAATGCTGGCGGGCGGCAGCGAAAGCTGGCGGTCTGAAGGCTGGCGGTGGGAAGAAAAGCCCTTGTCCCCCCCCCCCAGCCTTCAGAAGAGGTCGGGGGACAGACTGTCCCCGGACCTGGTCTGAAGGTGGTTTCCATAGGAACGCATTGATTGATTTTCAATGCATTCCTATGGGAAACCGTGCTTCGCAAGATGAAAAACTCGCAAGAAGAAAAAACTTGCGGAACGAATTAATTTCGTATTGCGAGGCACCACTGTATAAAGTTATAATATGTTGAGATACTGAGTTAAGTTTAAAGAAAGAGGGTAAGGATTTGCTGAGTTAACTATGTGAATGGGAATACAAAAAAGGGAGGTGTGAGGAGGTCAGGGAAACAAGTTAAGGAGAACTTAAAAATTTGAAAAATTTGATTTGTTTTTAATTATCTTTTTGTGTTTGTTGTGCTCTATGTATTTTTGTATTTTTTGTATTTTCTTCTTTGTTTTTTTTGGAATTTTTTTGTATTGAAGTGTTTGTTTTTTTACAAAACTCTAATAAATATCTTTAAAAAAAAAAGAAAATACAATTTTCACCAATGAGAGAAATCCTTGTCAATGAAATATGATAAATCTCACTGTCCATATTTCAATGCACTGCACTGAAGTAAATTAACATCATTCTTAATCTTATGGGACAGAAGCTGCCTCGCTTCTCTTAGCATTAGTAAGAGCTACACATATTTTCTACTGACCTAATATAGCTTTTACTACTGCCTCCAAAGATGCCGCAAACTTATCCTATAGGTTCCTGTTTAAAATACTGTGCTGTTTAATGCAATCAACCCACTTCTTTTGTATATTGTACAATAAAGACAATGTATTATATATTGGCCTATCTCTTTATCATTCCTTGAGAATGTTACCATTCATCATTCAGTGAGGAGTCCACTCACCTTTTCCCAGTGGGCAGCGTTGTGGCCTGGCAGCCAGGTCACAACAGCTTACCGGCCTAAGGGGCGGAGGGATGCTGCCTCTCCCTGCTTCATGCTGGCCACGTCATCGTTGCTGTGGTTCTTCTCCCTGTGGGACAGTCCCGACCAATCAGCTTTCAGGGTGGGTGTGGCCATAGGCGATTTAACCATGGCGCGGCCAGCAGGCACCCTCTCTCTCGCCCCACCTTAGGAAAGAGTCTTTTCTCATCAACACTAAATGCATCCCTGCTGAGGAATATGGCCAGTGCATGCAGCACATTGAGGAGGAGGAGGAGGAGAAGGAGGAGGAGGAGTTTGGATTTGATATCCCGCTTTATCACTACCTGAAGGAGTCTCAAAGTGGCTAACATTCTCCTTTCCCTTCCTCCCTCACAACAAACACTCTGTGAGGTGAGTGGGGCTGAGAGACTTCAGAGAAGTGTCACTGGCACAAGGTCACCCAGCAGCTGCATGTGGAGGAGCGGAGACACAAACCCAGTTCACCAGATTACGAGTCCTCTGCTCTTAACCACTACACCACGCTGGCTCTCTACACCACGCTGCTGGAAGGTGCCCAGCAGGTGTGGTCCCATTTCCTGCACTCCATTTCAGTGGATACTTGGAAGATATGCCTGTAACTGTGTGGTGACAACCCAATAGAACAACTTGTCTGAAATGGTCCTGTGCAGAATGGAACCCAGAGGCAACATTTGTTGGGAATTTGTAAACTGGAAAATGGCCAACAAGCCCTTGAGTTTATCATCCACTGGATCTTTTCAGATACCCAAGGTCTACTTAACTCTGTTCCCATTGTTGCTACAAATGTCAATGCACAATCATAAAATGCCCAAAGTTGCATTTGTGAAATATGAAGCACACAACAAATATTCTCAAAATGTGCTTCTTACAGATATAATCTACAGTAAACATGTCCATAACTGTCCTATTTAATCCAGTAGATTTACGTCTCTGTAAACTCATTTGCAAATATGTTTAAGTAATTTTTCCATGGCGATATGCCAACAAGCTGCAGCATTATAGGAGTAAAAGAAACTTACTCAACTAAAATGTCTTAAATAATAAAACCCGCCATATTTTTGAAGTGGTAAAATAGCTACAATTAATTTGCTTTCTTACAGAGTTTTTCCTGTAAGGGTCAGCTTTGCAACACTAGCAATCCCATATCCTTAATCCACCTTCCTTTGACTTCACCTATTAGATTTTTTCCTACACGGTCAGCAAAGTTATTCCTTGCATTCTATTGCTGATGCTGTTTGTTTGTATAAACACAAGAATAAATCAGAAATATCCTATCCCCCCTCCCCAAATAATTTTCACTATACAAACAAAACAGAGGCACAATTCTCATTTGGAAAAGAGCAGTTGTCATGACGGAATATTTATGCAATATGAAATAGGTTATGATGGATGTTGATAGATTGTGCTGAAGTTTTAGTGACCTAGAAAGAATTAAATCTTCCTTTTAAACCCCCCCCCCAAACCCTGAATCAATTTCCTGATGGAAATTACTCAGAAACAGAGGTCATCATTCCAGCATGTAAATCTAGAAAACACCTGGTTTGTTCCCAAACACTGTATCCAGAGTTTCTTTTGATGCCACATAGGAAGCTGCCTTTAACTGAGTCTGCAGCTATGCAGCTAGCTATTTGATTCTAAGAACCTCTATAGCTTTATGAAAGCATAGGCCTGGGATAACACTAGAGGACTGTAGCCTTAGGATGATGCACTAGGTTAAACAACTTTGTCCTCATTTCCTTGTCTTGAGATCTCTCCAATGACTCCTGCAGGGTGCTCTTACCATGTATCTAGGCTCTCGCCTAGGGCTTGCCGATCAGAAGGTTGGCAGTTCGAATTCCCACAACGGGGTGAGCTCCCATTGCTCGGTCCCTGCTCCTGCCAACCTAGCAGTTCGAAAGCACATCAAAGTGCAAGTAGATAAATAGGTACCGCTCCGGCAGGAAGGTAAATGGTGTTTCCGTGCGCTGCTCTGGTTTCGCCAGAAGCGGCTTGGCCATGCTGGCCACATGACCCGGAAGCTGTATGCCGGCTCCCTTGGCCAGTAAAGCGAGATGAGCGCCGCAACCCCAGAGTCGGTCACGACTGGACCTAACAGTCAGGGGTCCCTTTACCTTTACCTTACCCATTCCTGGAGTAGGTGATGGAGAGATTGCTCCCAGAACCCAAACAAGGTGAACAAATGAACAAGCTACATGTGACTTTCATAAGCATCACTTCAAGCTTCATGGTGCTTTTTCCAACTCTAAATAGGAAGCAGCAGAGGGAAGTGCGGGCAGAGAGAGCAAAGAATCAGGAATGGATCTGTGGCACATGGATGGGGTTCCCCTGTGTTTAACCCTTTCCTCCCCCACTGAATTCACAACAAAAATCCCCACCCCCCTTAGAACTGGGAGCTTTTCAATTTGTGTACACACCTGCCCAATGCAGTGAGCCAGCCATTGCCTGCTGAACCACCTGCATAGGCAGTTAGGTATCTTTGGGTGCTGGGTTGAACCCATCTATCCATGATGGCCATTGGCTCCATCTAGATAGGAAGGACAGGAAGAGGGTAACAAGGCCTTCCTGAACTCTAGTGTTTATTATGCCTTCTGGCTTGCTCCTTGCTCCTGCTTCCTGGTTTGTCCTTTGGGTCTGGCTCCATCCGGCCTCCTGGTCTGTCTTTCAGTTCAGATTTGCTCTTTGGTCCTGTCTTTGGACTTTTTCCACAGCTCCTAGTTCTGGGATGACCACCAGCTGCTGCTCACATCTCAGCCATGACACACTTGCAGCTGCTTTCAAACTCCTGGATGGAAGCTTCCGTCAGTTCCAAAAGTGCCTCCATGTGCTTGGATTTATAGGCTGTGCTTAGTACAGTGTTCTTCTGTGAAATTTGAACAAATTCTCTAACTAGTTACTTGATTGTATTTAGCCCTGTCAGATCAGAAAGGTAATTTGTCTAGAAAATGTATTGAAAAACGTATTGCAACATTTGTCATAAATGATTTGACAAATATTACCAGCATGTGTCAGGCTGTGATGAATATACACATTGCTAGATTTTCTCTGTGGAATTATTTCAGAGTGTCTCAGTGACAGAGGTCGAAACTGGAAAAATCAATGTTTTCCTATATTCAACACACAGCCAGAACTGTATTTTCTGAGTACTTAGACATGAGTAGCAAGAGAACGTCGACCATTCCCGAACTGCAAATGTACTTTGCAGTGTATCCTCTTTTAATTATACGTACAAGAAATGCTAATGGAAAGGGGTCAGAAACAGTGCAAGTAGCATGCATCGTATGTTTAATATTCTATTGCTCTTTCCATCATATGATCAAAGATGTGAAAGGCTGGGTTCTTTCTTCCCCTTCATATTTCTGCAGTGCAATCTTCCTCCATATTTCCCCCACAGTTGTGAGTTGCACTAGTGTGAGTGTATTTACATATGAAAACGTTATTCTGATCTCTGTGATTTTAAGAGTCAGGATATATTTGTTTGTTTATCTATCTGGATTTTTTTATTGTGTGCTTTTCACTACAAAGGAACCCCAAAACAGGATCCAGTCACAATGAATTAAAACCATACACATCGGTGACAAAGAAAAATCTGTAAAACATTAACATTTCAAGAGAAACTCAGTGGTTCAACAGTTCATCAAAAAGCCTAAGAAAATTAGTAGGCCTTTGAATAGTACCGGAAACTCATAAGGGGTGGCACCACCACCAGCAGAAACTCACAAATTTGAACAGTCTGCACATAAAATGAATAGTGGAAAATTGTGCGTCAGGGAGAAAGTTCTAGATTAAACTTGGGAAAAAGAGATACCTAGAGAACAAAAACTGACAGATTTCTTCATCCCTACTTGAGGTTAATCCTTCTCAACTGTTGAGCCCCCAAACCTGTCTGTTTCAGAAAGTTTTGGATCTCATATGATGTAAATACCTTTCCAACATCTCTTTGTTGGATACAGACAGACAGTTTCCCCAAGCCACACACCCCCCACAGCGAAAAAAGTAGTGAGCTTAATGTTCAAACAGCTGAATACAATAGGTGCACATTTCCTATGTGCACACATAAGCTTTTCCAAACACTGCTTCTTAAAAAACCCCACCTTTTGGATTATGGGGCTTTCCTAGTCATCATTTCCTAGTCACGAAAGGCAGTCTGCCATCGTTTAATCTGGCTCTCTGCCAATTACTGCAGGCAGCTTGGCTTTCCATAGCTGTTTGTTTCACTGTTGAGTTTAAAACAAACTATGCAGCCTGCCGTTATATCCAGAATGTAATTTTGTTTCCACTCATCACTGGTAGGTATGTACAGATTCTTGCATTTCAGCAGCATGATACCTGACCTTCACCTCGGCACCTGCCATTCTCAATTACTGCAGCACACAGAAGGCCTACTTGCTTTCACAGGTATCTCCAGAAGCTAATTGCTTGTGAAAATTCACTTAATCCCTTGCAAGTTGACATGGCAGCAATCGCAACACCCAGCCACCCCTCCAATCTCTGGACATTAAGTTGAGGGGAAGAAGCTCTTTAAAAGCCATATCTTATGAGATGGGGGTCTTTTTTTTTTGGGACCAGATACTGACAGATACTGAGCACCAAATATGCATAACTCGAAATGATTTGAAGGGCATATATACAGGTACATATCAGGTCTTTCCCCTTCTGAATGGATGGCAGGCTGAAAAAAAAGATTGGATTACACTTATGCATGTTTTGAAGAAGTAAGCCAACATTTATGTAGATGTACCACAAACCTCGGGCAGGCACCTTTTTCTCTAAGGAGCACAAGGGGTATGCGGTTCTTCCCCTCCTCACTGAATCCCCACAACAACACTGTGAGGTAGGTTAGGCTGAGAGGCAGTGACTGGCTCAGGGTCACCCCAGTGAGCTTCATAGCTGGTCCTAGTCTGACACTCTAACCACTCCGCCACACTGATTCTTGTCAAGATCTGGGGGCCAAAGTTTCTATGCATCTGGCTTAGAATGCTGGTTGACAACAAGCTTTAAAGGAGGACTACTTGGAGGAGTGAAAGACACATGGCAGAGCAGAATCCCACCACACCCTTCCACCCATTTGTTCACTGCAGATGTGCCTTCTTGGCCCAGGAGCCACCAGTTGTCTATGCCTAAATCTGGAGATCTTGTGCCCTGGCTTTTTTTGGGGGGGGGGCTTCTCATTTTTTCTCACCATAAGACACCAATTATGAGCCCAACAGCAGCCCATCTTGACAGCAAGTCAGTAAGAGCACTGCCATTTCCAAGTGTCAATAAAATGCTAAATAAAATCAATAAAATCAGACTTATACTTGGTTATATCAGATGGTCTTGTATTCCCACATACCCCAATATATCACAAGGAATATATACCACCAGGTTATTTCACATTAATCCACAACATATTATTTTGGCCTCCAAAACTGCAACCAGAAATTTAGTCAAATGAGTTTTAGATGTGATTTCATATGCTGTGCTATAAATATTGTATTTGTTATATTCATGCTATATCATCAGTGCCCATGAGCTATTCATAACTCTTTTTTAATAGTAAGAAGTCATTATTAAAGAACAACCCCTGTATATGCATTTAGGTGTCTGTTTGGTCTTAGGCAGCATGCCCTGCTCAGAAATAAACTTTCAGAAACTTTTAAATTGCTCATTCCTTTATATTGGGCTATGAATTTTTAAAATAATGATGTGGATATTTATATTTTAACTTGAGCCTGATAAAAGAAAATTGTATCCATCGTTTATTTATTTGAAGCATTTTAACCCTGCTCTTCAACCCTTAGCAGCTTGCAAAGATCAATAACAAAGCAGACCCTGCCCTCAGGCTTGCAATCTAAAAGTCACAGCACAAAAGGGATTGGGAGGGAGGCAGAAAAAAGCCAACCCAGGCATTTGTTCTTAGGTCACATCCACCCTCTCATACCACTTTAATAGTCATGGCTTCCCTACAAAGAATCCTGGGAACTGTAGTTTGTTAAGGGTGCTGGGAATTGGAGAAACGTGAGGGCTAAACTATAGTCCCCATAATTCTTTGGTGGTGGAAGCCATGTGCTTTAAATGTGCTTCAATTTCATGGGGTAATTGTGGCCAAAGTACCAATAGGTCTGTGTTTAAATAATATTACAGTGGTACCTTGGGTTACATACGCTTCGGGTTACATACACTTCAGGTTACAGACTCCACTAACCCAGAAATAGTACCTTGGGTTAAGAACTTTGCTTCAGGATGAGAACAGAAATCGTGCTCCGGCAGCGCAGCGGGAGGCCCCATTAGCTAAAGTGGTGCTTCAGGTTAAGAACAGTTTCAGGTTAAGAACGGGCCTCTGGAACAAATTAAGTATGTAACCAGAGGTACCACTGTACAGGTCATAAAATAGTCCTTTCTTGGTGCAGTAATGGAACAATAGTTATCTGTGAAATCAAAGGTCTTCATTATAGCAGGCATGGGGACCTTGTGCCGCCCCCTATTGTTACTGGACTACAGTTCCCATCATGCCTAAAGGCCATGCTGGCCAGGGATGATAGGAATTGGAAACAGCAACATCTGAAGGGCCAGAGGTCCTTCAATTGCTTGCCTGCTACATCTGATGTATGTGCCCACACTTTCCTCCTCAGGGGCAGAGTTCCAGATTTTGCAGGCCATGCACTAAGCAAGAAGTCTGATGACTCCAGGGCCACAGAATTCAAATCTGTGTCTGGCAGTGGGCTGGAGCTGTCATGAGATATTGTCATGGCACAGGTGAGTCGGTCCCTCGGATAATCAGGGCCGATCTGATGAAACAGGTTAAGGATGAGGAATGAGGCCTTGAATTTGATGCGATATTCCTCAGAGAGTCAGCAGAGCGAGTGCTATGCACTCTGGTCCCAAAACAATTGTAGCACTGCACATGTCAGCAATTTCAGTCCAGATAATTGAAATAATCACGCCTGAGGGTTGTGAATATGTGAACTTATCATGTATGGCAAATCATGATGGCTGATTCCAAATCCAGGACGACAGGGAATAATTTGCTTTTTCTCTGACATCAATAGAAGGAAAACTAGGTTTTGCTCTCTAGAAATGTGGGTAATGGCAAAATGGCCTCCCCTGAGTAAGAAATGATATGGCTTATATTTTAGAGCTTTCGTTTAAGGTTGCAGCTGTGATTGTTGTGTTCAACCCAAGGGGTATAGAAGAAACTGCTCTCATTCAGTGGTGCAGCTAGGCCTGGATCGCAGACCCAAAGTCCGGGATCTCCGATCCAGGGGACATCCAACTTACCACCCAATGTCAGGGACTGGACATTGGAGGAGGAATGGTGGAGTCCGCCCCCCTCCTCCACAGTATAGTGGTTTGCAGGAGGTCATAGTTCAGAGGCTGCAGAGGGAAGAAACTGGGAAATATTGGGGGTGAGCAGGAGGAGGAAGAAGAAGCACCAGGGGAGAGACAGCCAACAGACTCAGTGCCTTTAGACAGCATTCCTGATTCCCCCTCTCCCAGGACATGGCGTGCATTGCAAGTAGTAGAACAGAAAGCTCAGAGGCAGAAAGCCCAGGTTAGCCAGCACAGGGGTGACGTCGAAAAGGAGAGACGGAGGGGTTGGGACTTTACTTGGAGCAACACCATTATCAAAGAGAGATGACATTTCTATGTCTCTCTGTGTGTGAATATTGAATAAAGACTGGTAAGAACTCTTCTTGTTTTTCTACTTCTTGACTACCACCATGGGAGGGATTGGATTCCCTGAAGTCTTGACACCCAGAGAACAACATATGGTGGGATCAGGTCCCATCTCAGCACCAGGGACAGTATGAGCATGCCAGAGCCCATTGGGCCATATGCTGGTCACTACCATATCTCTCCCTCCTCTCCTTTTCCTCCCTCCCTCCCTCCCTCCTCCTCCTTAACACATAGTCAGGAGGCAGCTGTGTGTATGACTATTTTAATATTTTTGCTTTGAAAATACACTACCCTTTTCTATAATAAAATGATGCATATTCCCAAGTTTACAATGTGTTTAGGATCAGGGCAGCTGAAGTAAAGGTAAAAGGTAAAGGAACCCTGGATGGTTAAGTCCAGTCCATGGTGACTATGGGGTTGTGGCGCTCATCTCACTTTCAGGCCAAGGGAGCCACCGTTTGTTGACAGATAGCTTTCCGGGTCATGTGACCAGCATGACTAAACCGCTTCTGGTGCAACGGAATATGTGACGGAAACCAGAGTGCACAGAAACACCATTTACCTTCCTGTTGCAGCGGTAACTATTTGTCTACTTGCACTGGTGTGCTTTCAAACTGCTAGGTTGACAGGAGCTGGGACAGAGCAATGGGAGCTCAATCCGTCGTGGTGATTCAAATTGCTGACCTACCAATCAACAAGCCCAAGACAAGAGGCTCAGTGGTTTACACCACAACACCACCCGCGCTGAAGTAAACTCTGTTTTATTTTTGAAGTCATGGTGGTGCTATGATTTAAATGAGTTTAAAATATGAAGCTGCACATGCAAGCTGGTTGCCTTGAGGAAGAGAAGGTACAGCACTTGAGGCCTGCCTATCCACACTTCAAGACATCAGGCAAGATGAGGATTTTCTTGCTAGAGCAGAGTGGACTGTTCTGGAACAGCAATGCTGAGGGGGCAGGAAGGGTGCCCCTAGGAAAGAGGAAGTTTGCCCACAGTAGGAAACAAAACCCTGGAGGAATAAGACACACAGAAGCAGGGCTGTCAGGAGCCATGCTGTGTCACTGGAGCCGAAAACTTGACTCCTCATCTTGGACACCAATTCTGGGTCAGAGGAGCAAGGACAGCTGATGCAGACCTCAGAACGTACTGAGGTAGGTGTGGAAGGTACAATGTACAGAATGATTTCTGCCACTCCCCAGAGGAGGATGAGATGTATGGTGGTGATAGGTGACTCCCTACTGAGGGGGACAGGGCGGAGGTAACAGGATGACCCGAGAGGTCTGCTGTCTTCTAGGTGCCAAATTCATGATGTGACAGAGAAGTTGTCAAGTCTTATAAAGCCCACTGAACTCAACACCTTCGTTTTGATTTATGTGGGTACAAACAATACTGCTAGACACAGCCTTCAATGTATATCAAGGGGATTTGAGACTCTAGGTACAGGTGGTTTTTTCATCAGTCCTTCCTGTTGAAGGCCATGGTCCAGGAAGAGAAAGGAAAAATACTGGAAGTAAACTAGGTTTGGCTTACTGGACTATGGTCTCTGCTTTCCTGATGAAGGACTTCTGGCAAGAAGTGGATTGAACCTCACAGCAGTTGACAAGAATATGTTTGCTAAGAGTCTCACAAACCTGATCAGTAGAGCTTTAAACTAAACCCTGAGAGGGAGGGTTTAATATTAAGATAATATTATAGACAACAGGGGAACACCAGGTACAGGGAATAATAGTTTCATGGATGCACAGGAAACTGAAGTGGTGTTACTGAAACCTGCTAAATGGCAGGAAACTACAAGAAACAGCTGGAAGCAATGACTCAACATTTCATTGGCTCTATCCTAATGCACAGAGTATGGGAAACAAGCAAGACAAATTTGGAAGGCATGTATAACAAATGGAAGAAACGGGAAATCATGAAGAAAGACTATATGTGAGTAGTCAACAGTTACATGATAGAGAGAAGGCGGAATATCTGCTCACCCTTCCAGTGTCAGTGGATGGCCCCAAGTTCAAGTATTATGAGAAAGGAAGAAGTGTCCTTGCCCATTTTCTCTACACCGTGCATCATTTTATACACTTCTACCATGAATAAGAACATTTTAACAGATGTATATTGTTATACGTTGTGTTATATGTACCGGAAAACAGGTTTTCATAATGTATTTTGAGGTGTCTCTGGGGAAATTTAAATAAATATATGAAAAGTTATTTGTTGCACCAGGGTGAGGGAGCACTTTAATCTGTTTTAATTGTGCAAACCTAAGTATCCAGTGTGTGCTTGAAACTTTCCCGCAAAATACCGGCAGTCTGGAGGCAATCACAGTTCAACTCAACATTTGGGACAAGAGAACATTCTGAGCACAGGGTATCCTTGCCAGAAGGCATTTTCAAATGGATTTAATGGTGACTGGTTCAGATGTGCCACAGTTTTATCTTCCTTAATGAGGACAGGAGGCTCAGCAAAGGTACCGTCTCTTGCTGATCAGCTCAGTGGGTGGCTGCGGTGGAGTGGACAAATAGAAACACAGAGCGATGGAGTTAGTTTTAGCCCCTCATTGAAAGTGTGTGTGTGTGTGTGTGTGTGTGTGTGTGTGCTGAGTGTAACAGCAAGTACTACACCACAGCTGAGTCACAACAATACATACTGATTACAGAAAATGGAGAAGAGCAGAATTAAATATAAATCTACTATTCTTACCACTGCCACTACCGTATTTTGGTGCTCTGCTAAACAGCAAATACGGCAAGCTAATTTGGCTCATGGCATAATGTCAAGAAAAAGTGGGGAAGAGATCAATGACTTAGGCGCTGGGGGTCATCATCTACTGTTCTTTATGAATGTGCTCTGCTCTTTAATGTAATTCATTTTCTTCCACTTTGCTCTCTCCGCTGCCTGCCTTTTCTTTGACGGGCACAGATCTGTCTAAATATACGTCTAAAAGAGGTTTGTGCTGCTCTGATCAACTAAGGAAGCCATTTGTCTTTTGTCTCATATTTTTGATGTCCTGTTCTCTTTCCTTTAGAAATCAAGACGGATGGATTGATTTCAAAACTTTGGCATCGGCGGCTGTCATTCTCTCTGTAGCCCGCTCCACTTTAATTTCCCAAAGATGTCCAATCCACGCGGTAGATGGAGCAAAGAACTGCAGGAGAAACTGTGCTGGTGCTTAATAAGCTGCAGGGAGCCAGAGCAATCTAGCAAAATAACAGCCATGATGTTCTGAAGAAAGTAACTAGTGAGTGTGAAATACCTGAAATCTTTTCATAGCACTCTCTCTCTCTCTCTCTCTCTCTCTCTCTCTCTCTCTCACACACACACACACACACACACACATATATATCCATGCCTCTTTAAAGAATGACACTTCCTCTTCTTTTGATTTTTTTTTAAAGGCAGCTTTTACTTGTATTTAAGAATTTCCAATGCCATATCAATAATATTGTGTTTCTCATTTGCTGTACCTTCCATTCATCCTTAGTCTCAATCCCACTCCCATTCCTGTGACATTAGAGTGGCAATTCCCCCCCCCCCGCCTGTCATATAGCTATTGAAGCGTCAGTGTCTTCATCAGGAAAATGGAAACAACAGTACATATTTTTAGGGGTGATGTCAATTGAGCAGTGAATCTGCAAAAAAACTGGTCTTTGTGCACATTCACCAGACTGCATGGGGAAGCTGCGCTTAATCTGTCCACAAAAAAGGGAATTGCACATATTTCCCAGTCAATGTACCTAATCTCCAACAAGTATTGGAGAATGTGCATTTAATAATAATAATAATAATAATAATAATAATAATAATAATAATAATAATAAATTTCTACCCTGTCCATCTGGGCAGCTCCCAGCAGAATATTAAAAACACAATACAGCATTAAACATTAAAAACTTCCCTAAACAGGGCTGTCTTCAGAAGTCTTCTAAAAGTCAGATACTTGTTTATTTCCTTGACATCTGATGGAAGGGCATTCCACAGGGCGGGCGCCACTGCCGAGAAGGCCCTCTGCCTGGTTCCCTGTAACCTCACTTCTTGCAGGGAGGGAACCGCCAGAAGGCCCTCAGAGCTGGACCTCAGTGTCCGGGCTGAACAATGGGGGTGGAGACCGAGGCCGTTTAGGGCTTTAAAGGTCAGCACCAACACTTTGAATTGTGCTCGGAAATGTACTGGGAGCCAGTTTAGGTCTCTCAGAACTGGTGTTATATGGTCTTGGTGGCCACTCCGAGTCACCAGTCTAGCTGCTGCATTCTGGATTAACTGAGGTCCAGCGCCGAGGGCCTTCTGGCAGTTCCCTCGCTGCGAGAAGCCAAGTTACAGGGAACCAGGCAGAGGGCCTTCTCAGTAATGGTGCCTGCCCTGTGGAATGCCCTCCCACCAGATGTCAAAGAGAAAAACAACTACCAGACTTTGAGAAGACATCTGAAGGCAGCCCTGTTTAGGGAAGCTTTTAATGTTTAACAGACCATTGTATGTTAATATTTTGTTGGAAGCCTCCCAGAGTGGCTGGGGAAACCCAGCCAGATGAGCGGGATATAAATAATAAGTTGTTGTTGTTGTTGTTGTTGCAGTTTCCGAGTCACCTTCAAAGGTAGCCCCACATAGAGCGCATTGCAGTAGTCAACTGCATTTTATCCAGGCAATATGTATGTTCTCCCACCAGTATGAATCATTTTGACTAATTTACACAGGTTTTGCAATCAATTTCCCCTATATAACATTTTATATGCTCTTTGCATTTATATGCACAATTTCCCTTAATGGATGTAAACCTTGTTTGAATGGAGAACCACACTGAAAAAATCAGGTAACTGCAATTTTCAAAGAGCAGCTCTGTTTATTCTGGAATGAAATTTATCAGGAGATAGCAAAGATTATTAAAACATACATTCAGATTTCTCCCTAGTTATCTCTACCAAATATGTGGACAGATACTGTGAATACATTTTGCCAAAATAAATTTTTGACATGGATGCTGTCAGCTGTCAGGATCTGTATAGCACAACAATGGACATTATTGCAGAGTGTCATGTTCAACAGCTAAAGCAGACACAGGAACAGATTGCTGTGGGCTACAGTTTTACGTGTGTGTGTGTGTGTGTGTGTGTGTGTGTGTGTGTCTGAGCATCTGAGGAGGGAGGGGATCATAGTGTTCTACTTACTTTACCACAAAGATGCTGTTTGACAGTCAGAAATTCAGCAGGCAAACTTTCCTCCATCATTGCATCCTCAGCATAGGCTGCATGTGGCTGTTGAATTTCTGAGATACAGTTGTTGAAGGCACAAGGATGAAGATGTGATAGTTTTGAGAATTCATGCATTATATTGTTATAGTTGTTAATGCCAACCACTTTTTTTGAGTGGCAGGAAATTTGTGCTATGGGTATTTTTATTTGGCCTGCAATTGTATTCCCAGTGTGCCTTACAAGAAATAATATTATTTCCTTCCCATATATAACAGCATGCCCCTGGAATACTTCAGGGCAAGTATCCATTTTGCCAGCTAGCTGTGAAAACCTCCACTAAAACACTCGCTGGCCACTTCTAACTGCAAATCTGCTGATCCAAGCCACATCCTAACCGGTAGAAAAACTAAGCATTAATAATAATAATAATAATAATAATAATAATAATAATAATTGTACCCCATGCATCTGACTGGGTTGCCCCAGCCACTCTGGGCAGCTTCTGACAAATGTAAAAACATAATAATGTCTTGGAAAAATAGAGAGCAACATCAAAGTAATAAGCATATCTTATTACTAAACTTGTTCTAGATATGGATGTCACAACAAGGGCTTGTCTACCTCTGTATCTGTGGTTGGCCGCCTAGCCTGTGGCTGATAGATACAGGACAAAGGCAAGTGGAAATCTACATGCCATAATTTCTCACTCCAGGCTGTAAGGTGATTCCTTTAACAATTCCCCAATGCAATCAATAGACTCCTGCCTCAAAACTGCTGGTTTAATATGATTATCTAGAATTTTGAAAGCTTCCTTTTGCTTCCATGCCATATACATATAGATTAAGTCAATTGATTTTTCTTATGAAGCACCTTTCCTTTCATTATGAAGTCCTTTGTACTCATTCCCACTTTGACAGGCCTCGGAACTTTGGGCTGTCATATTATTACACAATGGGAATCAGTTAAGTTCTGCTAGTGCCAGATCTGTTTAATTTTCACCGGATACAATTACACTGAAGCCTTCCTTCATGATTTGCCTCTTTTCAAAAGACAGGTTGAAATGGGGAAATGCTTTCATATTGCCTGTCAGAAGCTGCTTGTTCTGCAGTCCTTGCAGTTTAGCACAACTCATGCTGCAATCCTAACCGAGTCTGTTTAGAAGTAAGTCCCACTAAATTCAACAGGGCTTACTCCCAGGTGAGCGGGGTTAGGATTGCAGCCTTTACAGTTTAATAAGTGGCAAATGTGATCATTTTATACCAGGATAAAATGCACAGGGACAGCATCGACAAATAGTATTTGATGACTGCATCTCAGCAGTTTTCCTGTTGCAGAATTAAAAGATAGTCACTCAGGAAAGAGTGTTCTGTAGCTGCGTACTTCAGGTTGTGTTTCCTAACTGATTATGCAAAGTGGTGATGTGAGGAGCATTTCAGACCTATTCTTGGCAACGTGAATTTGCAAAGTAAAGTACCAGAATGGAAACTCCAATGGGAAAAACTTTGCCATCACTCTAAGACAGTGATTGGTTGCTGATGGCATGGTAGGGCAGTGGCACTTACCTGACCTCTGGTTGGTCACATTCCTGCTGCTTGAGAGGGGGAGAACAAGGCTGGTGCTGTGCTAATGCATTAGCTGGAGCGTCGAACTGGCTCTGCTAGTGCACTTGCACAGTGCTGACGTGGTCCCTTCCCTCCACCTCCTGTTAGCAGCTGTGATGCAACCAAGTGGAAGTCAGGTAAGCATTGGTGACCCACCATGTTGTCCACTACTGGCAGTGATCCCCAGTGGAAACGAAGGACCTTTTATTTCTTCTCTTCATTCTTCCTCCATTCACTTCAGGGAACAAGGTCTGGAACTGGGTGCACACAGTTGTAAACTGAGCACTCAAAACCTATTCTTAAATAGTTTTTTTAAAAATAATATAGATAGAAAGTACTATTCCCCCCCAACAGATGAATACATACTGATATACCATTTTGTCATCTTATAAAGAATTCTAGCTTATACAACTGCTACAGTATTGACTATTTAAACATATACAAATAGTCAGACCAAATGAACCAGAAAAGAAAAGAAAAACCAGGTTACATATTCAAAATCAAATTACCCCAAGCAAAGGATAAGGTTATATGGTATCCAGGACTCTGTCACTCCAACAAAAAATTTTAAAGACTCAATTTCTTGGTGAATTGGTTTTAGCCTGCTGTTTAAAACTTTATGCAAACTGATTCAGTCTAGATACAACAATGTGTTTCAGCAAAAGGAAAAGGAAATTATGTAAAATGCAGTTGTTCTGCACTAGCCATGAGAGAGCCAGACAATCCCTTCATAGAAAAATGACAAATTGCCAAGTTCAAAATTCCAAGCAGCCCTCCTATCTTAAGTCAGTCTTTTCCTGTAAAATTAAGTTGTTGAAGCAAGAAATATATAACATTTATTTTGCATTTTTTGTATCGATTGGGGGAAAGGTAAATACTGTGTTGAAATACAGGCTGTAAAGAAAAAGTCTGCTTTTCTGGATGTGGAACCTATTTTTATAATGCTTTTATAGTATGTATGATATGATAAAGTGGTATCGAAGAGGAATATGTGGCAGTTCAACAATTTACCAATAGTGGTAGAATGGACAACAGTCTTGTAATAATTTACATGGTCTCAACAGGAACAGGCAAGACTGTCACAGAAGACTACTGATTCACCCAAGGAGAAATTTAGATGTGGGCACCAAGCACCCATAACAGAAATCAGGAATGAAACTCCTCCTCCTCTTTACTGTTATTAGACCACCTGTCAGCCAAAGGTCCCTGGATTTTATTCAGAAGAGACCCATTGAAATTAATGGACCTAACTTAGTCATGTTTATAAATTTCAGTGAGTTTACTCTGGATAAACCTTAGTTGCTTACTACTCACAGTAAAATATGACATAAAATTACCCAATAGCAAAACAGCAGCAATACAGAACTGGCCGGCCATTTCTTCAGTCCCCAAAGGCCCTTTAGAACTGATATGTCTTTAATAGTTGTCAAAAGGGATGTCAAAGACTGGCACAAATATATCTTTAATGGGAGAAAGCACCCTAGAGCCTATTTTTCTAAACTGGAAAAACGTCTGAGGTGCTTACATTCCTCATGCATCTATCCCGCTACTACAAGATGTATTACGGGAACTGCATACACCTTGAATATTTCTTAGATGTTATTTCCCTGATTTTGTCTTAACAGTGTTTACTTATTTTATTTAAAACATGTCTAGATTAAACATCTCAGTTAAAAATGCCCAGGGCAATTTAATAGATTTAAAGTAAGGGGGCAATTTATATTTGTACCCTGCTAATAAACCACAAAATGTTACCAGTTTGTAGGATATAATGAACTCCACTCCCACCTGTCATTCCAACAAGCTGCGTGGAGATGATGAGAGACCCATCCTTACATACTACCACAATGGCTAATAATAATAATAATAATAATAATAGGTCCAGGCCCAGGATCTGCTACAGAGGCAGAACCTCACGTCTTATGCCATGACACAATAATCATTTTGGTGATTCAGAATGACATACACTGCAATCCTGTGCACAATTAAGCCATTCAAACACCACTAAACATGTAAAAGATCAGTCCAAGGGTCCACCTGATTCACTGTTGTGTTACTAAGTCAGCTGAATACATTTGTGAGGCGCACATCCTTCCTTGGTTCCCATTGTATTTGGAGGAATGACCACATTTCATTTTCATGGATAACTTTACCAAATCTAATGGCATTTAAGCAGTGTCACTGTGTGCAGGATTAGTGCTGGTGTGTGTGCATTTCCTCTGAGAGTTCTTTTACGTTTAGCCACTGAATCTCCCCCATTCACCCATGGGGCATCTTCAGTGTGCCCTGTGACTGACCACAGCTAACATGAGAGAAGTGAGGCTAGTGAGTTCCAATCTCAGCAGTGCTTTTTAATGGGGGTACTCAAGGGTTTAGCAGTACTGGCACCTTTTTTTTCCTAGAAGAAAAGCATTGAATCTCAGTATCCTTATTCAGGTAGCCTGCTGCAGAGTCCAAGCAGTTCAACATCCATGCCTTCCTTAGGACAACAAACTCCTCCTCAGATGTTTCTACAGGTGGTAAACACTCCCCTGGCAACCTCTGTTCTTTTGTATTCCTCCATGCTCCCCTTCTCCACCATCTCCACAGATGGCGGCATCTCTCTGCTCCCCAAGCACCCAAAAAGTGTTGCCCTCTCCGCCAATCTCACCTGGCCTTTGGGTTCCCCCCGCCACCTCCAACCCTCTATCTTCCTCCTCCATCTCTTCCCAGGCTTTTATCTGCCATCTCCAAGCTGCTTTTAAGCTGAGTCTGACTCTGTGGAGTTACTGCCCCTCCTGGTATAGTCTCCTTGCTGGCGTTCAGACCTGCCTGCAGCCCTCTGGTACCCACACTTTGGTACAAATTACCTGAGCTCAACTTGCGATTGCTAATTAGTTAGTGGAGTTTGTTAGTCACTTTTCTCAAAGAGTGACCCAAAGTAACTTACATTAAAATCCATTTAAGAACATTCAATAAAAATCTAAAAACACAGCTATATACAGTCGTACCTCTGGTTACGTACTTAATTCGTTCCAGAGGTCCGTTCTTAACCTGAAACTGTTCTTAACCTGAAGCACCACTTTAGCTAATGGGGCCTCCCGCTGCTGCTGCACTGCCACCACGCAATTTCTGTTCTCATCCTGAAGCAAAGTTCTTAACCCGAGGTACTATTTCTGGGTTAGTGTAGTCTGTAAACTGAAGTGTATGTAACCCGAGGTACCACTGTACAGATAAAAGGCAGGACTTACAGGTCCAATCACACTAAAGGAGGCCAAAATTCCAGCCTTCAAATTAAGAGCCAAAAGCCTGGGTAAAGAGATAAGTTATACTGGGAGTGGGCTTATAACATGGCCACCCCATCTTATATTGTTTTGACCCTCATAATACAGAAATCAGGTCATTTACCAAGGTAGAACATTGGTCATCTCTTTGGCTGAGTACACATCCCTGTTTACTCTGTATCCAAAGCACTCCCACTGCTGTGCTGGGTAGTGGTGCACATATGATGTTAGCTACAATCCATATATATCCTGCGGTTTTTATGAAAATACTGTGTTGTGATGCATTTCCCCCCAAGGCAGCTTCAATCCAAACTGAGAAAAAGAACAACTGAACTGTGTTTTAAGGCTTTGTTTCTATAATTCTGTAGAATAGAGCCCATTGTCTTAGTTTGATGGCCAAGCCATGCATACTAAGCTTGATGTTGACAATCTTACCTCTGGAAGGTTTCCATCCCACTCCTGCTCCCTCCCTCCAATCCACTGTGTTGAATTCTAAGAAATATTGGCAGCAATAATCAGTAAAGCTACAGCTGCACTTTTGCCAAACTCCAAAGAGATTATACTTCCAATTCATCAGTGACTAGAAATAATTGAAAGAATGTACTTTTTTCTGGGCGGCTTGTCAACCATGCTGCTCTGCTGCTTACTTTGAATATATATATATATAGAGAGAGAGAGAGAGAGAGAGAGAGAGAGAGAGAATGAGATCCTGAATGGATTGCATATGCAATTGTATTTTTCTGCTGGGGTTCAGTGGATCACTTTCTTTACAAGCTGTGATGACCACAGCATTTTCCACATCACATAAATTTTCAGCCGCAACTCTTAAGGATCTTGCAACACCTCAACAGCTGAAACACTGTTGGAATGCATGAATTTTGTGATTCAGTTCAAATGTAAGCAAGATGACAAAAAGTGAACTGTTTGAAACAAATGCTCTGATTTCAAAGACATTTGTTGTCTGTTTATGATGGCATATGAGCTCTAAGAGAAAAATGTTAGCAATGGCCACACAGTTTCGCCGCTTATAGGAATGTCAGTATATACCATACTTTTCTGTGTATAAGATGTGTTTTTTTAATTCTAAAATAATGTTAAAAATTGTGGGTCGTCTTATACACGGATAGTGCAGAGGTGTGATGGGCGATTGGTTGCAGCCTCGAGCAGGAGATTGTCATTGGGAAATGGGTTGGTGGCTGCGGCAAGGTCTGCTGTTGATTGGTTGCTGCTGTGGGAATTAGGTGGGTGATTGGGAATTAGGTGGGAGTTGGAAAAGCTCAACAACTCTGGGGGATCTCCACCCATTCTCTTAATTTGGAGTCCCCCAAAATAGGGGTCATCTTATACACGGAAAAATACGGTATGTTTTAAAATATTGTATGATGACTGTAATACTGCATCTGGGCAATACAATTTTTTTTTTAATTCCCTGAATTTAGAAAAATAAAGGACGAGCTCCTGTGATTTTTTTTAAAAAATAGTACATCAAAATGAAGGTTCTAGTCCATCTCGTCATTTGCTATGCTGGTTTTCTGCTTTCTGGGAGTTTCTCACATAGGGTGACATTAAAAAATGAGCACCCTAAATGGTACCGTTCATTTTATTGCCCCAGAACTCTACCACTTCATTTCACTCTTTGTAATATGGGGAATAATAGAGCACTTCACAGAACTGAAACACTCTCTAAACTGAAAGCTCAATAGATAATATCCTAAAACACTTCTAACCTTTTCCAATGTGGGAAGAATCCCCTGCTCAAGTGATGTGATTAGGAAAGCACTTCTGTTTGAGTGAAAATGCTGAACACTTTGAGTTTTCTAAAGCAAAGTGTTACAAAGCCAGTTACAGGCAGAATGGTGCCATTTGAAACTGTCTGTATGGCAGACCCCTCCCCCCACCCAAAGAACCCTTTATGAAAATAGTTTCCACCTATCCTGCCATTGTACTTTCAGATGTAAATTGCTCTCAGGAACAGGGAGGATAGAAAAAGGCTTGCTATCCTATTTTTATTCTCAAAACATTAATAGGTTTCTTTTGCATGCTCCAGATTGCAGAAGCCTAATCATTGTCCAAGGTCTATTTGAGTCAAAGTTGGGTTGCTCCTTTCCCAGAGAACAAAAACAATATGCTTATATTAATTTAAATGCACATATAGTTACACTAGCCCTCAGATTAGTGCAGGATGTTGGAATAGCCAGTGAGAGAATGTCTTTAATAAGGACCACTGAATGCATCATTGTCAATTTACTCATGTTAGGGTGCCAGTTCAGGATAATCTTTTTTTTTATAATGATGTTCTTATTGAGTTCTTTTATTCTATAATGTATGAAGAATGTGTACTTATTGAACATGCTGGGAAATCATCACACTGTACATCGCTCATCAGAGAATGAGGGAACCTTGGGAATAGTTGATATATACTCATTTCTGTGATAGTCTTATATGCATGATGGAAAATAAAATCCACAATACTATGGAGAAGGCTGATTTTCTAGATGCATTTCAATCAAGATTCAGACCCTGTTTGGGTATAGAAACTACCCTGGTCACGCTGTATGATGACTGGTGTCAGGAGAGAGACAACAGGGAGAGTGTGACTCTGTTTATTGTCCACCATCTCCATAGCTGTCAACTTACAGATTTGAAACTAAGGGACCAGCAGCCTTGAAAATAAGGGACCAGCAGCCAAAATAAGGGACCTGCAGCATCACCTGTTCCAGGCAGTCCAGTCTTCCTGTCCTCCTGCAGTCTGGTCAAACTCATGCTGGTAGCTTCGAGAACACCGTCCAACCAACTTTGTAACCAGAGGTTCAACTGAATAGAATCTGAATCACATGCACCACAAAGCCTATGCAGCCTCAACTTAAGATGGCTCCCCGGCCTGGCTTTGCACTGCAAAGTTTGCAGCAGCACGTGCAACAAAATGGTGTCCAGCATTCAAAAACCCCCTCAGCTTGCATTAACTAGCTACACACACAGTCTCCCCCCCTCACCACAAGATCGCCAGTCACCCACCATTTTAGTCAACCAGCTCCTTTCTTTTCCCCCATAAGTCAATCGAAGGAGCCTCCAAAACAAATTCAAAAGCCCACGAGATCTCCTTTCTTTCCCCCCACCATGTGCCCCCGCTCCAGACAGACCTTTTCGCCGGCAAGGGTGAGTGGGCCGTCGATGATGTATCTATCCGATTCCGATCTAAGCACTCAGCACTGGTATGTTCAACTTCTGAGCCCCTCTGAGCCAAAGGCAGAAAGCCCAGCCAGCAGCCAAACAAAGCCTCAAGGAAAACCACCGTCATCTCTCCGCTGGGAAGCGCTGAGCAAAGGCAAGTCCCCAGGCAATGCAGCTGATTTGATCAGCACAAGGCATGCAAGCTCCACCCCCCAGTCGTTCTTAGACTTCTTATTAGGTGAGCAACACAGCCAAGCAACACAGTTGGAGCCTCCCTTCTCCCTGGCCGGCAGAGAGGGAGGGAGAGGAGCTGCTTCCTTTGAAATTTAAGGGACATCATTTAAGGGACATCCATCAATAAGGGACAGCAGCGGGACATGACGCTGGAATAAGGGACTGTCCCTTCAAATAAGGGACGCTTGACAGCTATGCATCTCTTTTCAATACTATCAATCATTGTATTCTTATGGGGGGGACTGGGGGGGGTTTTATTTGTGGGATGTAATCCATTGGTACAGTCAAATGCAAGATTCCTTATTTCCCTAGAGTGGGTACATGCAGGGCAACATCCAGTCAGTGTAACTTCCTGTTCCACTGGTCTGGAGCTTCCTTCCCCTGCATGTGTCCCGGGAGATGGGTGTGGCTCTGGCTGACTCTATAAAAGAGGCAAGTCATGCAGCCATTTTCTTGTGGAGAGAGGCTCAGAACTCACAGGGTTAAGAGTTCTGAGTGACGTCTCACATTTTGAGGCGGGTTTAGAACACTGAGGGGTGTGGTTTCCTGTGTTCTCTTACTGTGTGTGTGTGTGTTTGCTCCGTGGAGAGAGCAGCAGCCATGAGCGCTTTGTCGCCAGGCAGGAGATTTATAGCTGTTGTGTTTTGCTAAGGAATAAAGACTTAAAACATAGATAAGGAGACTGCTGCATCCAGCCTGAATTATTGCCCTCACACAGAACGACGTTCCTGCTTCTGTTCCGCTGTGTTTACTTGCTGCTGGAGTCAAAGGTCTTTGGGGGAAGGTCAGAGTCGCGCAGAGAAGTGTGCCGGACGCCATTGGGCTCCATAGGTTATGGCCATCAGCAATTAAGATAAGCAACGTACGTACGTGTGGGGGAAGCCGGCTGAGGAGAAGACTGCAGCCAAAGGCCAGCCGATGAGACGCTGGGAAGGGAGACTGCAGTCAGAGTCGGCTGAGGAGCAGCCAAAGGCCAGCTAAGGAGTAGCTGGTGCCAGCCAGGAGTACGCTGGGAGGAGCTGAGATCTGCCGGACCGGGAGGCACTACTGCTACCTGTAAGTAGGCCGGGCCCCGGGGGAACATGGCAGACAGCCAGAAGTCGTCAATCCCTTTTAAGAAGGTGGACGGGAGCAAGCCCTGGGTCAGGAGGCAGGCACTGAAGAAGACAGTGGGAGCCAGGCCAGAGGGGGCTGAGAGCTACTCAAAGGAGGCACCAAGCCCAGGAGGGGCTGAGGGACGCCCAAGAAGCCCAGAGGGGGCTGGAAGTCCAAGAGGGGCTGAGGGACGCCCAAGAAGCCCAGAGGGGGCTGGGACTGTGTTGGAGGGCTGCCGGAATGCCCCTACACATGAGCTGCGTGCTGGAGAAGAGCTGAGAGAAGAGAAGAAAGTTGCACCTGCAAGTGGGGGTGCAGGCCATTCTAAGGGTCTTGAGAGTGCCCAGGCTGTTTGGCAGGAGCTGGAGGGGGTTTGCAGAGAAACCACAGCAGAAGCCAAAAGCCATTTTCCCAACAGCAGAAAAGCTTCAAGGAGTGCTGCTGGAAAGGTTGGGGGGGCAGAGAAGACCAAAGGCAAGTTTGCAAAGTTTTCCACTCGGCGATGTTTTGTTTGTGCTTCGGCTGAACACCTGTGTCGCAGCTGCCCACAGAGAGCAAGGGAGACAGGGCAGGATGTTTCCAAGGTTGCTTCCCATGGGAACCAGCCGGGTTTCCATGGCAACGAGCCCTGCAGAGCAGGCAGGCGTGGGAAACCGCAGATTGTACGCGCTCCAGAGAAGGGAGGAAACGCTTATCAGCTGACTGCGTCAATGGCAGTTTTGGAGAACACCTGCAGCGAAGGCCCCAAGGTCGGGGGCAGCAGGAAGTCGGTTGCTAAGGCAACAAAGAAGGACAACTCCGGAGGGGGGAGGGTCCTACGTTGGGTTGTGGACTCGGCTGCTAATGGCCATCTGGTAACAGCGCCACCTGATGGACAAATGTGGAACTGCAAGGCTATTTCAACTGGGAAAACAGTTAAATTTGCTACTGGTTCACAGGGACATGTGACTCATTTTGCTAACCTGTTTGTCTCTTTCTTGCAGGCTGAATTGAAGGTCTATTTCGTGCCTGAGATAAAACATTGTCTGTTATCTGTACCTTGCCTTTTACAGGAGGGATATTCAGTGAGTTTTGAGAAAAATGTTTGTACAATTTCCAGAGGTGGGAAACAACTAATAAGTGTTGAAAAGGATCAGAACAACCTCTTTGTTCTGGAAACACCTCTGGAGGGTGAGGGGAATACTGGGAAAGCCACTGATCACACTCATGTGTCGTGTGCTTGCGTGTGGCACAAGAGAATGTCACATGGGTCCTGTGAGGACATTCAGATGTTATCAGAGTGCACCAAAGGGTGCAAGGTAAAAGAATGTGGTCAACCTTTGAATTGCAGAGCTTGCAGAAAAGCAAGAAACAAGGGATTTAATCATCCCAGGGTGGAGAGAGTAACCACAAAGCCTTTTGAGCTTGTGCATGCAGACCTTTTTGGTATGCCACAGCCAAGTCTGGGCAAGGCCAAGTGGCTGATGGTGCTGACAGATGATTATACGCAGAACGCATGGGCATTCACGCTGAAAACTAAGGAGGAGGCAACACAACTTATCAAAGATTGGGTTGCAGAGGTGGAACTAAGGTTCTCCACCAAGGTGCAGGGGTTCAAGTGTGACCGAGGTTCAGAGGTCACTGGGTCTGCTCTAAAGGGTTTCTTTCGCCAGAGGGGGATACGTCACAAGGTGACTTCTCCTCAGGACAGTGGCGTGGCAGAGCTTAGGAGTAAAGCTCTGGTTCGAGCATCAGAGATGCTACTGGATGACTCTGGTTTGCCTCAAAGTTTCTGGGGGGAGGCGGTAAAGACAGCCAATTTCACGATGAACAGGTGCTACAATGCAGTGGTAGGTGACACCCCGTATTTCCTGCTTCATCGGCAGAAGCCGCTTGTGCATTTCTTTCGCACTTTTGGTAGCAGAGCCATGGTGCCTGTACCAAAGTTTCTGCAGCAGGAGGGTGGCCCAAGGTACCAGGAAATGATCTTCTGTGGATATGAGCCTGCGACAAAAGGGTGGAGATTCGCATACCCAGAAGGTGATCAGACCAAGCTTCTGGTCAGTAAACAGGCTGAGTTCTTTGAGCAGGATGGTTGGGCAAGGCGCAAAGAGAGCTCTGACGTTCACTCAGATTGTCTGTCTGACTCTGAGGAGGAAGGAGAGCCAGAGCCTGAACCTGCTGGTGGAGACCAGGTCCCTGAACAGAGTAGGGCGTCTCCACAGATTGTTAAGAGAGTGTCCAAGAGTGAGCCCTCATCTCCTGTGCGCATAATGGAGAAAGCTCACAGACGTGTCAAGTCAGAGGGGGAGTCTTCTGATGAGGAAGACGCACATGCTGGCCCCAGTGGGTCAGAAGGAGCACCCCAGTTTGTGCCCAGGCGGTCATCGCGGGCTACAAAGGGAATTCCACCTAAGAGGTTTCAGGTCACAAATGCGTGGGTTGGTTTCGCACAGTGCGAACCTGAGGTTTGTGAGGTTCAACAGGTGCCTAACAACGATGCCAGGAAGGGGCGGAAGGCAATGGGAAAGGTGTTGAACACTCAGAAGTCCTCTCAAAATATGATTCGAGAGGGGGTGTGGAGAGAGGCTCAAAACTCACAGGGTTAAGAGTTCTGAGTGACGTCTCACATTTTGAGGCGGGTTTAGAACACTGAGGGGTGTGGTTTCCTGTGTTCTCTTACTGTGTGTGTGTGTGTTTGCTCCGTGGAGAGAGCAGCAGCCATGAGCGCTTTGTCGCCAGGCAGGAGATTTATAGCTGTTGTGTTTTGCTAAGGAATAAAGACTTAAAACATAGATAAGGAGACTGCTGCATCCAGCCTGAATTATTGCCCTCACACAGAACGACGTTCCTGCTTCTGTTCCGCTGTGTTTACTTGCTGCTGGAGTCAAAGGTCTTTGGGGGAAGGTCAGAGTCGCGCACAGAAGTGTGCCGGACGCCATTGGGCTCCATATTTCTCACTTGCAGTTTTGTCTTTCTGTCGTCTTGTTGCTGCTCTCCTGCAGCCATTTTGTTGTCTTCATGTAATTTTGTTGTCTGCTGGCTCTCAGCCAGCAGCACATGAGTTCAGTCTCCCTATGAAATGAACTCATACTTTCTTTATGTAACTACCAGGTAAAGCCTGCCTTTCAGGGATCAACTCGTGAACTGAAATGGGAGAAAACATTTTGTTACTTTACTCAGAAAGACGCTTGTGTCTTTATTCTTTCAAGAGGGATTAAAGGGGACACCAGGAAATAATCTTAACTAAGAGATTCAAATGAATTTGCAAACTAGCTTCTAGCTATATCAATTGCTACATCAATTACTAGTATGAGTGAAGGAAGGATAATACTTATTCAATATAATCTTTCCTACTATCCTTAACATTCCCACAGTATTGCAGTGATTCCACTCTTACTTGGATTGCCAGCTATAGAAAGTGCTGCTGTGGGCGGTGTATTGCAAAACCCTGTGGGAGTTCCACAGCAATTCTGCACTCTATGGAATATAGGATCTGCTTTATACTATGTCAGACCTTTGGCCTCTCTAGTCAATATTGTCTACACTGAGTAGCAGCAGCTGTCCAGGATTTCAGGTGCTGTTCTCTTGGAGATACCAAGGACTGCAACTGGGACTTTCTTAATGCAAAGCAAATGCCCTGTAACTGAAACAACAAGTCTACTGTCAACTGTAATGTCAGCATTTTTTATGCAAATGGTTTGAAATTAAATGGCATTATCCTTGCATCTCTCACCCCCACACCTGCTGGCCAAATTCCAGACAAAGGATTCCTGCTGTAGAGGCAATTTCAAAAGGAATACAGATGCATCATAACTGCTATCTTTACTAGATAGAGTTTTCCTATAAGTCAGTTTTACTACTTTCTTCCACCCACCCAATGACCTTTCTGTGAACTGTACACAGAATAATGACCGCTATATTCAATGCAAAGCATGGAATGAATGAATTTTCATTTGTTTCATTGTCATTCATTCAGATTCCCATTTGTCGGTGCCTATAACCATCAATGAATGCATGGGGCTCATTTGTTCATTTCCCCCATTCATTTAAAAAATGAATGCACATCCCTAACCTATCTGTTATTCTGAAGGCCAATGCATATATACATAATGGTAGAGTCTTCATACAGGGAACCTACCAGCTGATGCTTCATGTTTCACATTTGTTTGAAAGCACCTGCATGTGAAATGTTCTCCTACTAAGAAAATGATCAAATTTTGGGGGGGGGACGGACGATGGAAGTGGTGTTTTTAGTTCTGCAGCAATTTTTTGTTGGCTCAATAGCAGTATCAGACAAAGGCTTCAGTGCTCACTTGAGGAGTCTACCTCTGAGTCATGTACGGTATGTATTGACCCACTCTACAAAAAACCAGTTTTACCGATAGTCTCCTTTCACATTTGATCTTCATTCATTTGCTTGTCTGAGTTTAGATTCTAATAATTAAGGTTTAAGAAAAGTTTGTCATTGGAAACTTCTTCAAAAGATTTCTAAAAATATGAATAAGTAATGCCATCTGCCATTAAGAACTTTGAGACCTCCTCTAAAGTATCTGGAAAGAAAGAATGGCAGAAAGCTTGAAATTCCTTGTCATGCCAGTTACAGTACCTCTTATTAAATTATTGCTATTCTCCAGAGTCTTCCTTGTTAAAAAAAAAAAGTATCTATCTGATGCTATTTCTCTTTGCTAATTACCTAGAAACGTGTAGGTGACATCTGGCCTAAATATATCCTTTTTCTTTTTATAGCAGAATGGTAAATTTTCTCTGTGATGCTATAGATGCCATTCCTCCCCCTCCCCTTTAGCATTATAAAGGTAAAGGGACCCCTGACCATTAGGTCCATTCGTGACTGACTCTGGGGTTGTGGCGCTCATCTCACTTTATTGGCCGAGGGAGCCAGCATACAGCTTCCTGGTCATGTGGCCAGCATGACTTAAGCTGCTTCTGGCAAACCAGAACAACCCGTGTCCCATATATATAGCGACTGTTTAGTGTTTTTGTACCGGGAGAATATATTGTACTAGCTTGAATGACAGTCCTTGGAAATGTTAGTGTTATTTGGAGTGCCTAAGGATGGGCATACAGTTTCTTATTTTGTGCATAGATGCTTTTGTATACTTGCATGCAATCCTTTCTTTGCTGCTATATTTGTCCTGAGCAGGGGTGGGACCTTTCTTAGCCCAATGACTGCATCCCAGGACCCATGTGCAGGTGGTGGGCATGGCCAGAGGCAACAGATGCCTCCTAGAGCAACAGATGCAACTCTTATATTCATCATTACACAAATACCCCAATGAGGCAAGCAAAAAGCATTCACAGATCATGGATACATTCCACCCAGACAAAAACACTCAAGGTGAATTTGGAGCCCAGTTCAGTGGGGTGTGTGTTCTGGGGACAGTCTGGAAGGCTAGAGGACTTGGGGGGGTTGCATTTGGCCTTCAGCTTGAGCTCAGTCACCCCCCCCCACTTTAGGGCATCTGTGCTCCATTTCCAGAAAACATGGCTACACTCACTCAGGAAAATGCTAGGCATGTTTTTCCTCCCAAAGAGCATGGAAATGTGCTTACAAATCTGCCACTTGCACTATATCTAGATCATGATTTGTGACAAGTTTTATATGTTCCTACTTATTCGACTCATCAACTCCTTTGTGTCTCTGATAGAGTGTATATGTGGGCTGATGTGCAGAGGGATATTCACTTATACAGGCCTAATAGAACCTGAAGTTCTCATCTTATATGGGAGAGGTTGTGTGTGTGACCCACCCATAAAAGGTAAAGGGACCCCTGACCATTAAGTCCAGTCGTGGACGACTCTGGGGTTGTGGCGCTCATCTCACTTTATTGGCCAAGGGAGCCAGCATACAGCTTCCGGGTCAGTTGGCCAGCATGACTAAGCTGCTTCTGGCAAACCAGAGCAGCACACTGAAACACTGTTTACCTTCCTGCCGGAGCGGTACCTATTTATCTACTTGCACTTTGATGTGCTTTTGAACTGCTAGGTTGGCAGGAGCAGGGACCGAGCAACGGGAGCTCACCCTGTCGTGGGAATTTGAACCACCAACCTTCTGATCAGCAAGCCCTAGGCTCAGTGGTTTAGACCACAGCGCCACCCATGTCCCTTGCGTGACCCACCCATACTTGCTCCCAAATGTTGACTTTTCTTCTGTCAAGCCAGCTTAACTAGTGCACTATTGGTAGAATCATAGAATTGTAGAGTTGGAAGGGACCATGAGGGTCATCTAGTCCAACCCCCTGCAATTCAGGAACATGGGGCTCAAACCCACAACTCTGGGATTAACAGTCTCATGTTTTACCAACTGAGCAAGGAGTTCTTCTCCAGCTTAGATTATGTTCCAAGCTGAAGAACTGTGCTTGTTTGTTTGCTTTGCTCCGGATACTGTCAAGTTTTATTTTAAGCTGTGGAACTTCATTTCCTAAATCCCTCTCCCCACCAATCCCACATTTTGGTGGCTTAACTAATTATGAGACAGAGGTGGGGAAACTCTGTCATTTCCCCCCTTAGTTATTATTTTTCCAAATTAAAAGCTCCAAACACTTAAGCCTTTCCTCTGGGGAAAGGTGCTGAAGTCATTGGATGATTATTGTTTCCGTTTTATCCCTCTTTTCCAGCTCTATGTGTTCTTTTTTGAGATGGCTTGATCAGAACTATATTATCATTTATTAAGCAAATATTCATCCTACCTTTCCACCCTCGAGACAATGAGATTACAAAAGCATATTAAAATATAATACAATTAAAAATTAATTTAAAAACACTAAAATGAAAAAGAAAAAGCTAACATAACATAGCAAGAGCAGAAGAAAATAGCACTGCAAGAAAAATATGTAGGGAAAAAGGGAGTGATTCAACTAAATGAGAAAGCATCAGTAAAATATAATAGCTTTTACCTGGCATCTGAAATTCAGTTCAGAGGCAGTAATATGGGCCTTCTGCCTTAGGATGTCCCACCATCTGGTCCACAAGGAGAAGGCCTAGTCCTCTGCCCAGTAGAGGCCAGCAGGGCCACATCACTGACCTGGCTTCACAATGCTGAGCATTACTGCTGGTTACCAAGAGGCAGAGGGAGAAAGCCAAGGCAGCGTGGAGCTTAGTATGGTGTGGGCACAGTGGAATTGGCTGCTACTTCCTTGACCAACCACACTTCAGTCTAGCATAGTATTCCAATTGCATCCTCACCATTGCCTTACATAATATCATTAAAATAGAGGCGATTTCCCCCAGCCAATCACTTTCTCAATTACCCCCAACACAGAAGTTCTGTAGCTCAGTGGTGGAATGCATGCTTTGCTGGCAACAGGCCCCAAGTCCAATCTTTGGCAGTTCAAGGTATGCCTGAAACCCTAGAGAACTGCTCCTGGTCAACACAGACCATGGGTGGGCAACCTTTTTCAGCCAGAGGGCCACATTCCTTCATGGGTAACTATCTGGGGGCCACATGCCTGCAGTGAGTGAAGCCAGATGCAATGGATGCTACTCTTACTTTGTATAGCAGGCCACACAAAGTCAGGAGGGTTCTATACATACCTCTCCATCCTTCCTCTTGGTGAGCAAGAGCCATTATCATAATTCAAGGGCACAAATTGAGTCTTTTGCTGGAAAAGCAGTTTACAGCACAAATCTAAACTCACCTACTCCAAAGAAAGCCCCATTGAATTGAATAGAACTTACTCTCATGCAAATGAACATAGGTTAGATTTTAACAAAAAACTGCAATGCACGTCACCTGCCAGGTTCTCCATTCACACATTGGTGAGATCCTTTTCAAGCTCTTCACAGTGTGCCTGAGTATTCACTATAATGTGGTGCCATTCATAAATTTGGCTATCTTGCTGCTTGCCCCTGACTCCAGTTCATTTATGAGCAACTTAAATACAATTTATGAATGGTATTTAAAAATAGTTTCAATCTGAGGGCTTCTTCAAGCTATCATTTTCTGATATTGCTTAGCTTAATGTTAAAATCATGATGCATTTCTTCTAGGAGTAGGTTGGAAAAAGATGCCATTCACTTTCCATATGGCCTTATCAATTGCCATCTTGCAAGACATGTTTTGAATTCTATATAGAATGTGTCAAAGTATCTCTCTATCAAATATTGCACTGCACATATCCTGGAATCCTTGGTGCTCAAGAAGTGGTAAAGTAACTGCATCAAAAGTATTTATACAATATTCATTTACCCAATGAATATTGTAACAATATTTTGATGCAGCTACTTTACTAATCAGGAACTAATCCGTATGAAAGGTAACTTCTCTTGTTATAAAGGTCTTTAGCCTCAGGAAATAAATTTAGAATCCATCTCAGGCAATTGGATAGTTTGTAATTCTGAAGTAATAAATATACGAAAGTTCTTAGTCTGATTCCATCCAGTTTCCTAAGCCGATCAATTAACTGTGTTTAAGATCATCCAGTTATGCTCAGGTTATTATAGAAGAGCAAATCCTATCAAAATCACTGGAGCTTATGTCTGATAGGATCAGGTGGCATAACTAACATAAGACATGGGATCAGAACTCTTGGAGAAGACTACTAGACTTTACAGTATTCTAACTAGCAAATAACAAATGTCATAAGGCTCTCAAAAGAATAATGCTGTGTGCTTGGGCGATCTTCCTGTTGAAACAGTTACTCTTGGTCAGGAATGCAGAATTAGTAGTCTTCCCAATGTTGTTGGACTACAGCTCCCATCATCCCTGACTACTGGGGATTGTAGTCCAACACCACCTTGAAAGCCACATGTTCCCCATTCCTGCAATGGTTTGTTGTTGTTGTTGTTTAGTCGTTTAGTTGTGTCCGACTCTTCATGACCCCATGGACCAGAGCACGCCAGGCACTCCTGTCTTCCACTGCCTCCCACAGTTTGGTCAAACTCCATGTTGGTAGCTTCGAGAACACTGTCCAACCATCTCGTCCTCTATCGTCCCTTCTCCTTGTGCCCTCAATCTTTCCCAACATCAGGGTCTTTTCCAGGGAGTCTTCTCTTATCATGAGGTGGCCAAAGTATTGGAGCCTCAGCTTTAGGATCTGTCCTTCCAGTGAACACTCAGGGCTGATTTCCTTCAGAATTGATAGGTTTGATTTTCTTGCAGTCCATGGGACTCTCAAGAGTCTCCTCCCCTGCGATGAGTACCTTATGATGAGCCCCTGCAATGGTACTTTACTTTAAATATATTTACTTGAAATCTAATCCTGTTTGTCTGAGAGGTGTTTTTTTTTGTTTTGCATCTTGATGTTTTCAAGCAGTTACTACAATTCATCAAAGAGTAAACTCTCATTTAATACAATCCAATATAAATTAGTTGTGACAAAATCCTACTGCAACCTATGGAGTGGATCATGCATTCCTAGCCTGTGAATGTTTACAAAGAAGTAAGTTCCACAGACTTACTTGCCAATAGGAACTGCATACATTAGTCAGAGCTACCTTGGATTCTACCCAATGCGTTTAGGTTTAGGATGCCAATCTCTCTTTATAGCTGCATCTGGTTTTAGGCTAAGAGAGCATTCAGCTGTCTGGCTGCATTTACAAAACCTCCTCTACTAGATGTAAATAGACTGGTACATTGTAAACAAATTTATGTGAGTTTCAATGGAAAATCTAAATGATATGAGTAACACACATTAATGTAATATTGTACAGAGCAATAACTTGTGGCACATCATTTATTTCTAGGAGTTATGGATGACCTCATAACTCAGGAGTGATGGAGCAAAGCAGAACTACAAGTGAGTTATGAAAGGCCATCAAAAGAAATAAATGGGGAACCCAGAAACCAGCCTGCTGTACAAGTTCCATTTACGCAATACCAATTTGAGCCAGTGTTGATGGCCTGTAATATTTTATACCAAGTGCTGCATCAATATGGGAACCTGCTTATGGACTTAGTTGTTACATTAATATTGGTGGAAACATGAGGGAGGATTAGCCATTAGACCACTGACCCAGACTAGATATGCCCCAAAGGGTGGCTACCACAATCCTGTGTTCCGTTCCTTGAGTCCTCTTGATAACATTTACGATAGCAAGTCATATGACTGCATCACACATCTGGGATATTTCCACATCCATGTCATCCAGAACATATTTTTGCTAGGCCCTCTCTGATTCTCAAACACCTGCCATGCCTTAAGATTTACTCAGAGTAGACACAATGATTTTTATTAACCTAACTTAGTCATGCTTATTAATTTCAATGCATCTCCTCTGAGTTAAATTTAGCTGAATACCATTCGACGTCTTAATTATATGCAGCTTTATGCATCTTTAACCAGTCAATGAAACTGACAGTCAATGTATCTGATTGTCTAAGAATTATTAGTCATATTCTTTAATTTCAATGGGTTTCCTCTGAGTAAACTGAATATGACTCAGTGGTCAACCACAAAGATGCAGCTACATGGAGGTAGGCATGACTGGCTCAAAAAGTCACTGGCAAGTAATTAGTACTCCAAACTAAAGAGCAGTTTACACATTCAATGTTTTTTGTTTTTTAAAAAAGAGAGACTGCGGCAGGTCTTTTATCACAAGCTGGATAAAAATCTCTCTCATTCTTCTGTGGTTAATTCATACAAATAGTTCCCCTGATCATAAAAAACCGAACATGCATGATTTTTGGGTGCATAAGTAACAACAGAAGAATCCCTCTGTGGCTTTCTTTGCCCACTTCTGCCCACTTCATCTGGCGGTGATGTGTCTCTTCAAAGTAGCGGCTGAGCTGGCTTTATCACAGACTGGCAAGCTGAACATATTTGGAAAATACTGCCGCTTATTCAACATGCATAGAGACTAATGAACATACTCATAGCTAGGCTCTTGGACCTCTTTGAATGTGGAATGCACCTCTGCCACAGTGTTTTAAGACTAAGGAAGTGAGAAGTGTCCATTTTTCCATAGCATATGAGTTGCGATGATGCAGCTACTCTATAGTGAAGAAGCTACCGGTGTACCAATTTGCACTGGCTCATCCTGCTGTGCATTGGTTTGCTTTCAGCTCTTTTAAAATCCACTTAAACCCTGTGACTCCCTGTAACCCATCAAAGCTGGATAATTAGATATATATTTCTGCAGCATTGTTTCAACATTTTAAAAGCGCTTAGATCTTTGTTATTGCCTAATGCAGCACCAACAGAGCATCTATTGTTAGTGACAAGTCTTTGAATCCCTAATTAATTCTGGTGAATCATTAGCTGCATCTTCATTTCTGTATCTTTCACCATCTCTGTGTCTCAGAAGTTCTTAGCAATTAGAGAGGAGCTGGAATTACCCAATCTCACACACACACACACACACACACACACACACTCTCCCTCTGCCATATACTCTTTGAGTAGAATATTTATTCTCATGTTCCTTTTTACCCTGGAGGTCTGCACAACTTCACCACTGCCTTTCTTATTTTTAGCACTATCTGGTAGCTTACTCCCAGACTGACTCATTATATTTTCTCTGAGGTTCACTATTCCACCCGCACCTCTACTCCACCCCACCCCCCCGTGGTGATCTTTCTTGTGATGCGCACACTTTCTCTTATGTTTTTGTCTTCCAGAAATTCCTAAATCCCCATGTGCTGAATTAATAGAAACACCTTTCCTTGGGAATAATCTTCCTCTCATAATTATGAGGTTGATTAACAAATGCCAGTATTTTGAATACTGCATCTGTGTGGAGGAATCCCCAGAAGCGCCTTCCTAGTTACTTGTTGAGAGAGAAGGAATCCATTATTATTATTTTTTAACTTCACTTCTGGAAAGGCACATTCCGGAAGGATTTTGTAACTCTGTCCTATGGGGAATCAGTTCTCTTGCCATATAGGAAGCTTCTGCTAGATTTGTGGACATGTTTTACCTCCACAAATTTTAACATGCTTAGATGTCGGGTTGATCCACACTTCTGCTTGTCCTGTGTCTAGAAAGCAATGGGTTCTGAGTGGTTTCCCCCTTGCCCCACTCCTATCCCAGGGAAAACTCGCTCTTTGGTGCTAAATCAGAGCAAATGTCAATCCGGAGAAGACCCAAATTGCTGTTTGCTCCAATTGAGTGCTAAAGAGTACTTGTCTCTGGGGGAAAGTGGCAAGGAAAGAGAAAGTGTGGGTGACCCCCAGTGCTTTTTTTTTGGTCAGTACACAACAGTATAGAGTACTGCCACGTCTTTCCCCACTGCCACCATCTTGCCGCTATCTCTTGCCTGTTTGCTCACTCCCCCCCCACCTTTGCCGCTTCCTCCTCCATCGCAACTGCTTCCTGCAGCTGCAAGCACAGCCTCCCAGAGTTGCCAAGGCGCCTTAGAGGAAGATGCTTGATGATTGTTTGTCAGTCACCTTTCTGGAAGGTGTTTTGGCAATTGTAAGGGTCACACCAAAGTGCCTCTGGAAGGCTGTGCCTTCCATGGGAAGTGACAGCAATGGAATAGGAGGAAGCAGCAAAGGTGGGGGGGAGGAACAATCAAGCAGGTGGGGCAGGCAAGCAGTGGCAGGGGTAGTGGTGAGGGCATGGTGTGTACTAGCACCTATTTTTCTTCAGAAATAATAATAATAAAAATAAAAATAAACAAAATTATTTATACCCGCCCTCCCCAGCCAAGACCAGCCTCAGGGCGGCTAACACCAAATATATAATACATTAAAAACACAAAATCAAATGATTAGTTTAAAATACAATTCAAATCACATTTAAAATCAAAATAAAATTAAGTGGGAACCCACAAATCCTAACTGTAGGGGTAAGGAATTTAAAGTTCACCAGGCCCAGCCACTCATGTTGGTCCCATATGGGCCGATAGAAAGAGCCAAAGAGGCCACTTACATACAGGTCCCATAGAAAGAAGGTGGTCAGGCTGGGCCTGGATGAAAGGCCTGGAAACCCCCCCCCCTTAAAACGAATCCATTGCAACAAATATTTCAAGAGAATGGGTAGTCTAAAAAGGGACAACACAGCACTTACATAAACACAAGTCCAGCTGCAGCAACAAGTAGAACAGAACATGTTGAGCAAGAAGGAAGAAGAAGAAATGAGAACTGATGTTTTGGACACAACTTGAAGCAACTAATTGGCTTAAATTAGTGCTATGCGGTAGCACTAGGTTGCACCATAGTCAGATTCCTCCCACCCTGCACACGCAGAATCCTGCCTCTCCCCTTAGCCAGGAGTATCATTAGTACAGGATTTCATTTTCAGCATACCTTCAGAACAGGATGAGGCAATTAATACGTATTAAATCATAATTGACAAAATGGAAGCTGGTCCTTTGGCTGTGCTTAATTTCTCTGTTTGACAGACAATTAAGGAAAAGCCCAAGAATGGAGGAAAGAGCCAATCTTTCAGTGCACTCAGCAATCCCAGCTAAAACGGATAAAGCAGGAAAGGACACTACTCCCTTTCACTCTGAGACGCAGACCAATTAAATGTAAGGCCACATGCAATTTGTGTCTTTATATGGGGTGCCAAGGGGGTGACCTTGGGCTAGTCGCTATTCCTAAATGGCATTCTTGTGGGAATTAAAGTGTGTGGGTAAGGGGGGCACTACATTTGTCCTAGTAGGAATGAATACAAAAAACAACAACAATTTCCTTGCTCGTAGTATATCGCACATCTAAAGCAAGTTGTTATACAGTCTCTTCTGGTTACATTAGTGTGAATTTATTATCCCCTGCGAAGGAAGATAATAAATGCAAGATTACCTGTTTTCTTTGGGTAGTTGTGAGGATTAATTAGATGAACCTTGCCAAACTGTTTGAAGATGAAACATACCGTCAGAATTCTAAGTATTATTGAACAGTTAATTATATAAAGGGTCATATTTCCCAGTACAGATGATTCCCGTGTTAACTTTGAGTGTTACATCTTGAAATTCAACTCATGAGTTCGTGAATTATAGAAAGGTTTAGAGCAACATCGATCTCAAACACAGGCCTCTCAAAGGACCTCAGCCTCTTCTTGTTGAAATCAATGGCAGGATCACCCCAAAGCCTTTCATAACTGTTGTTGTTTTATGCAGGACCATATGCAGACACAATGATCCACAAATTCCAATTCCGGGAAAGGCCTATGTACTTCAGTGGGATTCTGGCTTGACCTTACAACAACATAGTCTAGTCCAGTGTTCATCTACAATGAACCACAAGCTGGAATAACGTGAATAAGAGGAAAGAGCTGTAATAGAAATTATGTTATTGCTCATAAAACAGAACAACCTCATTAGTTCTAATGTGAAGAATGAAATGTTCTTCCAAAACATAAACAGGAAGCTTTTAAAGCAACAACAAACAAACGATCATTGTAGGATTATATAAATATGTAGCTGCTGTGGAACGGAAGGAAATCATCGGAGGTTTTGACTAATGGAGGTCCTGATCATGCAGATTCTACAATATTAATGCTTTCGTTTCAAGGTTTGCTGGACTCTCTCTCTCTCTCTCTCTCTCTCTCTCTCAGCTTCTTGCCTTTCTCCTCTACATGTCCCTGATCCCACTACGTTAGCATCAATCTGCCATATTAATTGCCACTTTGCCTAGGGAGTTCATATCTTCCATTTATCTTCTTTTATTGCAGTGTCAGGCCCCAAATCACAACCTTGCATATGCACTGTAGCTAAAGCACGATAATCCCACCAAGAAATTCAGCAAAACAAACCTCACAATTGTCAAGTTTAAGGCCAGAGAGATCCCCTAGAATAGATACAGCATGGGGTGAATATCAACAAGTCATTTCCCATTGAGGTATACAGCTTCAGAAGCCTGATTGAGAGGAGGAAGGGTGGTGCTCAAGATCAAGTGTGGTGTAGTGGTTAAGAGCGGTAGTCTCATAACCTGGGGAACTGGGTTCACGTCTCCGCTCCTCCACATGCAGCTGCTGGGTGACCTTGGGCCAGTCACACTTCTTTGAAGTCTCTCAGCCCCACTCACCTCACAGAGTGTTTGTTGTGGTGGAGGAAGGGAAAGGAGATTGTTAGCCACTTTGAGACTCCTGAAGGGGAGTGAAAGGCGGGATATCAAATCCAAACTCTTCTTCTTCTTCTTCTTCCCTCTCTGGTTGAATGCAGATCATCTTTTGGGCTATGATCACATTAGTGGCTTGAAATGCAACAAGGCCATTTCCCACCACTGCATTTCCAAGTAGTTCTCTTCCCCCTGCTGTTCACACTAGAACAGAGGTGGGTATGTCTTCACCCAACCATTTCTTTCCCCACATTGAACTCTAAAGTTGGAGAAACTTTCATCTGCACACACATGCCATCATCTGCATGTTCACTTGTTCGCCCACAATGGAACCACAACTTCTGTTTTTAAATCACATGGAAGCCTGTTTGAGGGAAAAAAGCACATGAAAGAGGAGTATTTCTATAAAAGCTACAGGATGCAGAGGGCTAATGGCTAATGTGGGAGTTCACTGGAGCCACAAAGACTCTCCTCCCTGGAAGAGAGGGGAGTGGTTGTGGGCGGGAGCCCGAGCTCCGCCCCTAGCAGGGGGCGTTAGCCCCCTGCCCCCTTTGCTCACCTGGCTGGCGCTCACGCCCCATCGGAGAGCACCCAACCAGGTGCTTCCGAGGGGGCGTGTTCAGCAGCTTTATACTACAGCGCCAGCCCCTCCTCGGCCTTCTTCTTCGTCGTCCCGTCGCGAGTCGTGGTGTGTCGAAGGGCTAGGTGTGGCCATCGCCTATGCCTTCTATTTTTGGGTATTCCATTAAAGGAATCTGGCGGTCGTGTATTCTGTCCGATGCCTGCTTGGCGGGAGGCCATGGCACGACCCTCGGTGACATCAGGGGTGAGCCTATAGTTGGATGAGCATCAACAGGCTCCACCTACTGGTGAATATACCCACCTTGTTTGAGACCTCCAATGCCTAAGCCAATACCTTTTCACTGCTGTAATCAATAAAGTTGTGGCCTTTTCTTGCCCATTAACCTTAATCACGTGTCCTTGTCTGATCATTTCACATCGCGGGGCTCGGGTCCTCGAACCACAATAAATAGTAAAGTGAATATATCCTTGGAGTGCACCAATAGCTAGGGAGAAAGGCCAAAAGCTGAAAGAGCTTGCTGAGGACTGTGGGGGAAATTAGTTTGCATTTAAAGGTGAGTCCACCTGATTCACAGTTTTCAGAACAATGCTATTATTTTGAAATCCATACTTTTCCATTTGTTTTCCAATGCAGTTCTTTGGCCAAGTAATCTATACAAAGATGCATATACTGGGTGTGTCTGTAGGAAGGCATATATTAGTGAAAATAACCTAAAATGCATTTTTAAGGGAAATTCCGTTGCAAATAATGTGTACAGTAGGCCAAATTGCATGCAAATATTTAATGTGCATTATCAGAACCTCCATTAGTCTGATAATTTGAATTCACTGTTTTGCTCCCCTCCCACATCAGCTATTTGTGTTTTGTAAGTCACATAGAACATATACCGTAACATATGTATTGTAAGTTGCTGTGATTGTTATGCAGCTTCTTGCTGAAATTCTGTAATTTTTCATAGGTTTTTTTTTGGGGGGGGTGTTGCTTTTTTATTGTGCTATACCACAAACATGCACCTCCAGATGGCACAACATTAGAGATGTATCACAGTGCAACCAATAAAGTTGAATGCTGTGTGGATGGTCCAGTATAAATCCATCATGAATGCACTATTACTGCATGAATATGTTGCACAATATACCCATAAAAATGCACAACCAAAACCAAAACAAACCTTTATTACCATTTTTCCAGCCTAGGCTTTGTTTTTCTCCTTTTAAATTTGTCCCAGTTAATTGTGATTCTCGTACTGCTACTATTCTGTTTTATTGTGTGCTAAATTGATTTGGGTAGATTTCCTTCCCACCCCTTGGGATTTTAGTCTTCTTATTAGTAAGTTTCCCTGAGTACTTGGTGAAAGAGTGACAATTAAAAAAATAGATAGTTTCTATAGGCAGCTCCATCTTGAATAACTTTGGCAATGATCGAAAGCTGCAATTGAAATAGCTACTCCCAGAAGCGCCAACTTGCGAGGGTGATAGGGGCAGCAGTGATGTTGTGCACGTGACATCGCAAGTGTGGGATGTCCCAACATCGCACGCGCAACATCAAGACATCGGAAAGAACCAGCATGTGGAGCTGAACATGGTGACAGCATGGCTTCAATGGCTGGTGGCTCCTCCTCTTCCTCTTCCTGCTGCTGCTGCCACCTGCTTCAACCCTCCTTCCCCTCCATGGCAGGAGGAGGAGCAGGACTTGGCCACTGAAGCTGTGCCACCTCGGTCTCCTCTACCCCATGATTTTTTGAATCAGCCCCCAGCAGTTGGTGCCCCTGGCTACTCCCAGGTTGAGGGTGGGCTGAGGGCTCCCTTTTTGAAAAGCACAGCTCCCAGAACGACAGCTCCGTGATGGGAAAAGTGCCCTCTTTGAAATTCTCCCAGCCAGGCAGCTGTTCAAGGCACAGCGATCCTGCCAAGAGGATCCCTCTTGTGCATGAAAATGAAATAGTGGCTGTGATCTAAATTCTAATTTGTTCTTTAGAGAGCAAAACCCTGAGATGTAGATTTAACTAGCGTTCCTAACCCATTCTGCACTAAAATGAAGAAAAGCATTTCACCCTGAACTCATTTCAGTTCAGCCTTCTAAAGTGCAGCAGCAGCAGGCACACAATCTCCTAAGCTTTTAGCCACGGTGCCTCTTAAATCAAGGTCTAGATGTAAAAGGGCATTGCTGAGTCCCTGAACTGCATATTTCAGAAGGCCAAACCTTTATGTTTCCATGGTTAATGCTCTGATCATTCTGGTATTGGTTAGCAGACAGAGTGCATTAATATGTAGGTATTCAGTGCCTTTATATGACATCTCTTACTGCTTGCAAATGTACACTAAGCTGTCGAGGGTAAGCAGCTAAATAAATAATGGTTTTAAAGTATCTGAAATAAAAGATTTATTGGTATTTTCTGTGAAATTGGATGTGACTACTAAATTTAAGATGAATACTCTAATGTTATTGGGTCAATCTGAGAGTACAAAAGTTAATTATGAGCCTGCATCACTGTGTTTGGAGAAAGAATAATCTTTGCCAAGAAAAACAAATAGAGTTGTATTTGGAACCCTATTCATGTGAAATATATTATATGATGAATATGTGGAGGGAAGCCGAGATTGTGCCCTGGGCTACAAATGTAAGGAGACGTCCATTTCCCTTCTGCAATGCAGTGCTGTTTCCATTCAGTAGCAGTTCATCTTCTGCCAAAAACAGTTATTCGTCTCATGGTCCACCATGGCAAAATTGCAAAACTTTAATAATTTACATAATTATGTAAGTTATGTGTGTTTTATTATCATTATGTTATTCCGCTCCATTTATTCCAATGCAAAGGAATGTAATGCAAAGTGAGGGATGTAATCCACTACGCATTGTTTGTGGACTGAGAGCAGCAACAACGGTGGATACCAATGGGTTTCGGTGGATTGATTTCCATTCCAGACATTGAATGAATATGTGAACATCCGCAATTTCAGTTCCATTCCAGACATTGAATGAATATGTGAACATCCGCAATTTCAGTTCCCATTTCTGCTTCCATGAGAATTGTCTGATATCCCTACCACCAAGCCCCAGGAGCAGATTTTGACACAAAGGCTTTGTTCAGTTAACATTTGTGCTCTTATGTAGCCTCCAACCTGCACAGAGCTGTCCAGGGTACTGATGAAATCTTTCCTTGTCTCCATACTGCTGAGGTTGTTGCTGAACAATTCCCCATCCCTCACCCAGATGATCCAAGAACTCATAAAAATTCCCTCTCATCTCACCTGTCCAGGCTCCTAGCCCCCTCCAAAAGCTAAGGTCCCTGCGGAGCTAAATCTGAAAAGTGTTCAGAAACTGCCAATGGCTGACTGGAGACAGCACCTGCTATTATAACAGACACAATCCAAAGAGCTGGTTCCAACTCTATTAAAGCCCTAAATGACTTGGAACCAGGATACCTAAAAGACCAACCCATGCACAGCTGCATGGTTTTTAAGATCTTTGGGAGAAATGACTTCTTTCCTGCAAATATACCAAGTGCACATTCTAATCTCCCAAGAAACTAGGGAGGCGGCCTTTTCAATGGCTATTCCTAGGCTCTGAAAATCCTTTCCCAGGGGATGCTCATTTAGATCCCTCTCTCATCACTTTCCTCTGACAACCCTTCTTAATTAGACCATTCTTTGCTCTCACTAGCTAACTTATGTGTTGCATGTGTGTGTGTGTCCTTGTGCTGGTTTTAATTGGCCACTGTTTCATTGATTTGTTTTTATCTGATCTCATTTTTATATGGTGACTTTTTTATTGTGATAGTTTATTTTGCATTCATTTTATTGTTGTTAGCGGCCTCGTGCACATTCTCATGGAAAGGCGGAATATATTTTAGTATATAAGTCAAGAATTCAATTGAGTGAAATCACTTTATTGTCTTGTATCAAAAATCACCCTTACATAGCTCACTGACCCACCACTATGCAAACTAACGGACCAGTCCATTTAGCTTGCATGGGGCAAGGGTGGGGGCAGAAATTCCACAAGGCCTAAGCTAGCAATTCTTCTCTGGTTTGGATTTCAAGCCCTTTATTCCACCCCCCCTCCTGTCCAAGCCTATGTCTTAAGAAGTCCATTGGTTTCTCTAAGACCTAATAGACAACACTTTATATTGCAGCCTGAGGCTACAGTCATAATCACTCTTACAGATGATTAAGTCCCATTATACTGAGAACTAAAATTGGGCTGCATGGCTGTGCTTCTCAGCACAAATACCAGAGATTAAGCTCCCCTGGGAGTCAATGGGACTTACTTCTGAGTAGCCACACTTAGGATGTTGTTGCTGCTGTTACTGCAGAACAAGTTAAGCAATGTCTTTTTATTGGGTCAGCAAATGTTTAAGGGGGGGACGACTAGAAATGTGACCTTTCAGGCTACACAACACACTCTATGTGTGTATGTAAGAGAGGAAATGTTCAATGTCAAAAAAGAAAAAACCCTTTACATGGCAGGTGTGAATGGGGGTCAGCACTAATTAGATTACAAACAGTGGCATTGCTAGAGGGATCAGATTATATCTTCCCAGAGGCAAAGTATCAAGAAGGGAATGCAGAGAAGCTAGAAGGCAAAGCATTTTTATATTCCCTGCACATTAGATCAACAGAACTCTTACAAGCTAGAGAGTGGAGATAACGTGAAACAGACAATTCTCATCAGCAGGGATACATTTGAGAAGTGACCTGGGTTAAACTGCAGCTATAGATACATTTATACAGTATTACCTAGTGTTTGGGGTGTGTGTGTGTTTGTGTGTTGCATCTTCTCTACGCCTCTCAATAACTCTTAAATATTTGGTTCTTCTACTGTAGACCTTTATCTTTGGGTTTAAAGTTCTGCCTGCCCTGACATTGTAATTTCGTACCCTCAGGTTTTACATAACATGCTTGTCATTTTTTGCAGTGGTTGACTAATACAGATGGAAAACATTTGGGGATGTCTACTCTCCTCTGGCATTTTCATCTGAAGACCTGGCAGCAGTGAGATACGATAGTGGAATGGAATAAAAATAGATCCAATGCATTTCTCAACAACAGCCTCTCCCAACCTGATGTCCTCCAAATGTTTTGGACTATGACCTGCCCCTGTTAACTTTGAGAGTTGGCCATGCTGGTTGTGGATGATGGTAGTTGTAGTTCAAAACACGTGGAGGACATCAGGTTAGGGACGTCTTCTGTACAATCTCAGTTCAGAGCTTGGTGTGTTTTGGATATATGAAACAAAAAGGGGTGATTGAGCAGGAGAGCCGAGCTATACCTGCACTCAACATTCTTGTGACTGCTAGTGCAAGGCTGTTGTGCAAACATAAGGGTGAGAAGAAGGGTTGCACAATGTGAAATCCAACACAACAGTTGGGCTAGTGAAAGCTTGTGGTGAAGTAGTATCAGGGATACAGCAATCTGTCGCACAACCAGTCACAAGAACCATACTGGCTCCCTGCCCTTCTCTTGCACAAGCCATTCCACTAGCACAAGCAGTTTGCTGCTATGGGACGTTAACTTAGTCCAGTGTTGAAATTTTCCAAGGGATATTGGATGCCACCTACCCTAGATCACTGCTCTGTACAGGGCCTACAATGTAGGGATACAACTCCAGCATCCTTGATGGATGGAAGTCCAACCTCTGCTTATATTCTTCCAGCAAAGAACAGTCAAATACAGCCCAAGTTGGCCTGTTCTGTTGTCAGCAGCACTTACCATTAGAAAGCTTCTCATACAGTATATTAAAAAATCTGCTTCCTTGCCATTTCTACCCATTATTTCTAGTCCTGCCCTCTGAAGCAATAGCGCAGGTGAGGGGAACCAGAGCTGGATGACAGACCAGGTCCTTTTCTTCACACATCTCCATGGGACAAATTTGATAGGTGGACGATGCCACCAACTTGTCAATCATATTAAATTACAATGACATAACTTGTTTTTGCCTGCATGGTTTGAAATAAAACCGATGAGTGTGTGTGCTTTACTTCCCAAGTGCCAACAGGACTGTGGTGAGTCTCCCTAAGGAATCAGATCCATGACTTATGAAATGTAAGTTTCCAGCAACTCACTCACATTGTGTGTTTTTTAAAAAAACCACACACACCAAAAAACCAGGATTGAGAAAGCATTACTAAATGAGCAGAGACCTGGGTACCTGTTTACTATCGAGGAGGTATGATTTAACTGTGTGCACATTCATGAAAATGAGCATAGGACTAAAGCTCGGGAGGTACTAAGTTTTAATAAAACTGTGTCCACTGTTTCTCTAGAAAGAAGGACAGGAAAAGAACTGGAAAAGGTGGAGACCACACAACATTTCTCCCATGCCAGAAAAACAACTGTGGCAGTAAGGACCCCCCTCTGAGCCAAAGTAGAACATATTTTAGTTTAGTTTACAAGGGAGAAGAATGGGGAGAAAACCAGAATTTGGCCATGTCCACGTGACCTTATTGGCTACACTCCATGGCCTTCTAGCAACCCTACCAGGTCTAGTGGTCACCAGCTGCCACTGTGAGAGGATCCTTTCTTACCTCCTGGACAAAACTTGTCCTGAAAGTGCCTCTCTTCCACGACCTCAATCTGCCTTCCTAGCCTAAAGAGTTGCAATTTCTTTAATTAAAACATTAATATTTTATTTTTCAAATAAAACAAAATGGGAGGGTTCTTCTTTTTTGCAAACCATTCAAACATGATTCATAACATATTACAACTGCCTGCTTGCTGCAAGCAACATTGCCCAGAAGTGAAATCCCAAACCTAGTCTAAAAGCAAATTGTTCCCAAGAATGGTGTGGGAGGAAGAATAGATGTGGCTGCTCAACTCATTAATGTTGCCACTGTAATAAAAATTGGGAGTAAAGAGAAAGCGACTTGATGCTGCAAGAGAGGGATCTTTGCTTGCTTTTATGGCCAATGGAGTTTCTTTAAAGGATGAAAGCTGCTGGTATACACTTTCATGCCAAAAGTTAACAAAGAGAGCACACTACAACTTTGAAATCTAGAAAAAGGGAATACAGAAAAAGAAAGCCCAGTGGGATTCATGTATGCCATTGCCATTACTGTCATAATTGAACTAGGTGATTTATCATTCGTAGTCCTTATCTCAGGCTTGCAAACCAAAATATGAGTTTCTCTCACTGTTTACAAAATCAGAACAAGTTGAAACTCATATATTTCAGTAGCATGTATTCACCAGTATGCATGCAGAGCTTCTGTGCATGTAGACATTTCAATTCATTCAATGAGAAGATAGCTCCCCCTATACCAGCTGTTATGGTGTGCTTAACTGTTAAATGCCAACTGAATCTGAAATGCCAATGGAGGGGCAATTTGTTTCAGCTCACATTTAAAAGTGAACCTACACAATGTGCCCTTCCCAAAACAATGCATTGTACAGCCTTTGAAATTTGCAGATCCGTGAATTTTGCCCTTCAGTTTCCCGGCCAAGTAATGTGCACAAAAATTCACACACTGGTGTAAATTGCAAGTAAAAATACATATCTTAGGGGGGAATAAGATTAAAAATGCATTATTTTAAGGGAGATAGCTTTGCAAAAATATGCATATTATGCAAAATTGCATATAAAAGTTATGATTAACTGTCATGAGGGCCTTTTTTTTAAAAAAAAAAGCCAATTGTTGTGGAAATGTGGAGAGCTGAACTTAAAACTGTAAAAATGAAAAACTGAGAAAACCCAAAACAGACAGATGTGTGCATCCCTAGTCTGCAGGGCCATATGATTTGCTACAAGAGCCAGAGTCGCATCCTACCCACCACTGGCCTAATTTGGAACACTTTCTGTTAACTTTCTTTTTCTTAGAAGATGGTTGTCATTTCAGACACCCTTTCCCACAACTTGGAAAGGAAACAAAGAGAATATTAAGGCATTTGCTTCCTGCGTTGATAACACAAGGATATTTAATGATTAATCACATGGATATTTGGAGAACAAGAGGATCCCTGTGTACACAATTTATTTATGAAAACAACAATTTTCCCTTTGGGAATCTTTCTTCTTTGGAGGCACAGTTTGTGACAGCTTTGCTCTGTGTAATTTGCAGGCATGTAATATTTAAGATACGTTTGTGAATTAAGCATTCCCCCACTAATGATACATCATTTGCATAGGGTATTTAGTTAACTGGGGATATTGTCTGTGCTACCACAAAACCATTTGAGGGTTACGGCCTAGGAAATAATAATAATAATAATAATAATAATAATAATAATAATAATAATAATAATTTTTATTGATACCCCGCCCTCCCCAGCCAAGGCTGGGCTCAGAGCGGCTTACAAGCAATAATAAAAACAAGTTAAACAATTACAACTTTAAAACAAAATTAAAAATACAACATTAAAATATTGAAACATTAAAATATTAAAATGTAGCCTCATCGCAGGAGGAGAAGGAAAAGAAAAAAGAAAGAGAGGGAGGGAATCATATTGGCTCCAAGTCAAAGGCCAGGCGGAACAACTCTGTCTTACAGGCCCTGCGGAAAGAAATCAGATCCTGCAGGGCCCTGGTCTCATGAGGCAGAGCATTCCACCAGACCGGAGCCAGAGTTGAAAAGGCCCTGGCTCTGGTTGAAGCCAATCTAACTTCCTTAGGGCCCGGGACCACTAGGGTGTTGCTATTTATTGACCTTGAGGCTCTCCGTGGGGCATACCGGGAGAGGCGGTCCCGTAGGTACGAGGATCCTAGGCCGTGAAGGGCTTTAAAGGTCAAAAGCAGCACCTTAAATCTGATCCTGTACTCCACCGGGAGCCAGTGCAGCTTGAAAAGCACTGGTTGAATATGCTCCCATGGCAGAGACCCCGTGAGGAGCCTCGCTGCAGCATTCTGCACCCGCTGGAGTTTCTGGGACAGCTTCAAGGGCAGCCCCGCGTAGAGCGAATTATAGTAGTCAAGCCTGGAGATGACCATCGCATGGATCACTGTGGCCAGGTCGGGGCGGGAAAGGTAAGGGACCAACTGCTTGATGCGGCGAAGGTGGAAAAATGTCGCCTTGGCTGTTGCTGTAACCTGCGCCTCCATGGAAAGGGAGGCGTCAAGGATTACACCCAAACTCTTAATGGAAGGCAATGGCACTAATTGGGCCCCCGCAAGAGAAGGGAGTTGGTCCCTCATCCCCATGCCATCCCGACCCAGCCATAGGACCTCTGTCTTCGAAGGATTTAGTTTCAATCGGCTCCCACAAAACCATCCAGCCACAGCTTCCAAGCATCTGGTCAGTGTGTTCGGGGCCGAGTCGGTGTGGCCATCCATCAGCAGATAGAGCTGAGTGTCATCAGCATATTGGTGACAGCCCAGCCCAAAGCTCCGGATAATCTGGGCAAGGGGGCGCATAAAGATGTTAAAAAGCATTGGGGAGAGGATTGCGCCCTGCGGCACTCCACACACCAAGGAGTGGCGCGACGAAATTTCCCTCCCTAGGTCCACCCTCTGTCCCCGACCAGAGATAAAAGAGCACAGCCAGTTACGGGCTATGCCCTGTATCCCCACGTCTGCGAGGCGGTGGTCCAGAAGATCATGATCGACCATGTCAAAGGCTGCTGACAAATCTAAAAGGATCACCAGTCCTGACCCGCCTCGATCCAGCTGTCTACGGAGATCGTCTGTTAGGGCAACCAGAGCCGTCTCGGTCCCAAAACCAGGACGGAAACCGGACTGAAATGGATCTAAAGCCGATGTTTCCTCCAGAAACCTACCAAGCTGTTCAGCAACCACTCTCTCAATTACCTTACCCAGATATGGAAGATTTGAAACAGGGCAGTAATTGGATAGGTCTAAGGGATCTAATGAAGTTTTCTTTAAGAGTGGACATACCACTGCTTCCTTCAGTTCCCCTGGGAATGTCCCCGTGTCAAGGGACAAATTGATAATTTCAACCTGAAGTGTATGCAACGCGAGGTATCACTGTACTCTTCATCCATGCTGTATGGCTTCTAAAAGGCCCACCAAAGTGCCAGAGGAAAAAGAAGAAGAATAACATAAATTGCTGGTAGGCCATCCTAAATTAGATGTCCCCAAATAGCTCTATGCAAAACCAAGGGTGCAGCTAGGTCATTTTAGGCTCTGTAACTCTGTAGATGGTGATGTGCATTACAGTGGTACCTCAGGTTACAGACGCTTCAGGTTACAAACTCCACTAACCCAGAAATAGTACCTTGGGTTAAGAACTTTGCTTCAGGATGAGAACAGAAATTGTGCGGCGGCGGTGCAGCGGCAGCGGGAGGCCCCATTAGCTAAAGTGGTACCTCAGGTTAAGAACAGTTTCAGGTTAAGAATGGACCTCCGAAACAAATTAAGTTCTTAACCAGAGGTATCACTGTACTATACTTACTTCAAAATGTGGCTAGGGAGCCCCATTGTTTTGAGGGACCCTCCTGCTTCTTCTGCTAACTGGGGCCCTGGACTTCTGCTCAGATGGGCACCATCAGAAAAACTGCTTTTCTGTCTGAGAAACTGAAGGCACAAAAGCGGGGGGGGGGGAGATGCTTTTTTAAATACATGCACAAGAGCACCTTAAATAACAGTTTCTGGCAGGCGAGCAAAACACATTTGCAGCTAGAGTGCAATTTTTCATATATAAAAAAAGTTCTAAACAAAGATTTAGAAGAGAAATGCTGACAAGTCTTGAACAGCAGTGGAGATGGCAGGCGCTGTGGTCATGCTGCCTAATGTGAAAAGTTCCTGAAGCTGACCCACCGTTTCTGTTTTGTGTAATTACAGTACTTAGGGAAGCATTTCCCAGCACAAGAGGAAAAGGGTAACCTTCACTTCACCAGACTTGTCATTCTGCCTCCTTTCCTCTCTGGCATCTCTAACTTTCTTGGAGGTCATGTTTAATGAGTGCATACACACACCTGAAAAATCAGGTGCATGAATTAAATACCAATTAGAGTGGTAAGAAAGCACGATTTAATTACTAGTTTCTATATTTAAGTCCACTCATTAGTTGTACCCAGGCCTGCGTGTTTATCGCACGGCAATTACTGAATCTCCAAAGGAAAAATAGTGCTTTCATTATGTTGTTCTCTTGAAATGGGATGTTTACATGCATCAAAAAATCCCTTGTACGCTCACAAATCAGTTGCCAGAGTTGAAAGAGTACTGTTATTTTAAAACATAATAAATGTGTAATAGTTATTGTTATGCAGCTTACACACACACACACACACACACACACACGCACGCACACACACACACCCCTACCTTGCATTTAATATAATCAGTGTGAAGTAGATGTTGACCTACATTTTCAATTAATTGCAGGGGGAACACAAAATTGGTATTACAACAATGATTTTCTTCACTGGGTTACCTGTGACAGATCATCAAAAATAATAAATTACATCCTATCAAAAGTACCAACAGTGAAATATTGTCATATCACAAAACCGAAGCCACAGCATGACTTTAGAAAAATATGGGAAATTGGGCTTGGTGAGCAGCATAAAGTTTAGATATGAGATGGAGAAAGAAGTGAAAAGCATCTTAGGAAATAAATATGAGCACTAGAAACTCTTTTATTCTGACCATTGGTCTGTCTAGTCCAGTAGAGTTTATGACATCCTTTGTCATCCTTATACCCTCCCATTGTTGAACTCCCATTGACCTCAGCCAACATGACCAATGGTCAGAAATTATAGACCAACAAGATCTGAAGGGCACTAGGTTGTGGAATCCTGGTCTATTCTGGCTGACAATGAGTCTTACCCATCCCTATAGCCTGACATCCTTTGAATTGGAGGTGCTAAGGACTGAACACTTTGCATGCACAGCACATGGTTTACCACTGGAGCCATGGAGCCTCTCCATCATATTATCATACTATTGCCCAGTATAAACCTCAGTCAAGTTAATGGCTACCTAAACATGTTGTAGAAGATGGGAGGTAGTATAAAACTCCTGGCAATGGTCTGTGATGTCTCTACACACACACACACACACACACACACACACACACGAGCCTGACAATGCTGCAGTTAAAAAGCAAGGATCCTCCATATGTGAATTTAATCTTATACAGCCTCCAGCTTACTTTTAAGGTTCAATTTCTGAAAATTCACAGATGTGGACCATCTACCCAAAAAATCATGGCTGTGGGCTGTTTTTGACAAGAAGTACTACCAAGGATCATATGTTAGAAACAATTAACTTAGCAATGCTAGAATGATAGTGTCATCACCAATTACTGTTGTTGTGGAGGGTCACAACTGACCTGTCACTAAATGGACATATTTGAAGATGGCTATCATATCTCCTCTCAGTTTCCTCTTTTTCAGGCAAAACATACCCAGCTCCTTCAACCATTCCTCATAAGGCTTGGTTTCCAGGTCTGTGATCATCTTGGCTGCCCTCCTCTGCACACATTCCAGCTTGTCAACATCCTTCCTAAATTGTGGTGCCCAGAATTGGACACAGTATTCCAGGTGTGGTCTGATCAAGGCAGAAAAGTGTAGTACTATTACTTCCCTTGATCTGGACACTATAGTTCTGATGATATTGTGGCCTAGTGGTAATCTAATCCTGGGATCCACTAATCTTAAATTCGGTTCTCCGCCAAAATTTCTGATTTTTTTATTTTAAACTTAATCAGCGTTCTGTGGTGAATTTATTCTAATAAACACATTTATGTATGCACTTTTGACTAATGTGCACAGTTTTTCAAGTGGTACCCCACAATATAATGTATTTTTGTATTACACTAATATACCTTTTTATGCACTGTTTACCCTGGAATGTGCATTTTTGTAAATATTCATTGTTTGGAGAACTGCCTCACAAATTTTGAACAAGTGCAAATTGTGAAGGATGGCTGTATTGCGGTTCTCACATTGTTTCAGAAAGTGCAACTTTGACAGATTTGGCTTTAAATGTGTACTGAATTGAATTTCTCCCCCATGCCTTCTTGTCACTGCTATTCCAAAGGCAACACAATTTTGAGTAATGTGCCATTTGCAGCAGGGGCCATTATGGACATTTCCTTGATGAGTTCATTCAAGCACTGCATTTACCATGGTTGAAATCAAGTACTCACTCTCCAAATTAGTCTTGCATCACTAAATGTAAGTCATCCATTCCCACTCTATTATCTTCCATCATATATTGTTATATCGCCCATATCACATGGCATAAAGCATCTTGAAGCAGTTTCTCTGTTTAGCTCTCGATTCACTTACAGCAGCCAGTTTGCTGATGCAAGTAAGAATATCATTTAGGCCAATATCTGACTGCTAGCGAGCCAACTCCTGTTTATGTTACTACCACCATGCACCTGTACGGTCTGGAATTCTGGTTGTTGCATTTGAAAAAGATTCTGTCCATTTAACATGAATTATCCACAAGGCTGTGGTGACAGAGGTTAATGGCGGCATTATTAGCTATTAACACAGTGCTGGGAATATGTGCTAATCAGCACTGGCTCTCAGACCAACCACTATTCCCCATAAAAATTCTATTAAGCATACAGTTCAGGCATGTCAACAACATTTGCTTGGCTGCAGAGAGTTCATTATCAACAAAAATGAAAATTTTGCAGTACCTAAATTTGTTAAAATTTGTCTCTGAATGCTGTATGTGCCTTTTAGGTCTATGTTCCCTGTGACTTGGCATGCGTGCACCAAGTATTTTGTTGCACGCGCCACAGTTTCTGCGCAGGAAGAAGGCTGATGGTGTTGCTGGATTTAATTTCCTTTGGATGAAAACATATCAGAGACATATGGTCTAGCTGTGATGGTTGCTATATTTACAAAATATACAAGTATGCTTGGGGAAAGATGGGTGCTCCTACTAAGTAGACCCTCAAAGAGCACCTTGGGCAGCATGAAAAGAAGACGAGCCCTGCTGGATCAGGCCAAGGCCCATCTAGTCCAATATCCTGCCCTCACAGTGGCAGCTGAATGTCTGTGAGAAGGCCTCAAGGAGGACATGAGTGCAATAACACTCTTTCTGTTTGTGATTCTCAGCAACTAGGACTCAGAGGCCTACCACCTGTTAAGTTCCACCCACTCGGTAACAGCTAACTTCAGCTAGAAATTCTCGGCTCTCCCCTTCCTTTCTGAAAAAACTGCCAATTGCTGTTTCTCACACATACACACATTTTTATTTATTTATGTATTGGCATTTGACAGCCAACGTAATCAGGGGCTGAAGCAACTTTCCTGTGAGATAGAGGTGGGATAGAGGTTGATATAATTATGCCTGATGTGGGTTTCAGTGTTCAGGACAGAGGTTGATATAATTATGCCTGGCGCAGACGGAGCAAAGTTTTTTCTCCATCTCTCATTATACTATGGCCTGGAGCCATCCAATGAAGCTAAATGGTGGGAGATTCAGGACAGGCGAAAGGAAGTGCTTCTTCACAGGGCATATAGTTAAGTAAACTATGAAATTTGCTACCCCAAGATGTCATATTATAATGCAAGACATTATAATATGGAGGATAAATGGCTGCCAAACATATAGCCATCCTGAATCATGGCGCTGCTGGGGAGCAACAGTTGGAGAGGCTAATACCCTCATGATCTGCTTTTGGGTTTCTCACAGGAATCTGGTTGGCCACCATGGAAAACAGGATGCTGGGCTAGATAGCCCTTTGACCAGCTTTTTTAAATGTTCCTGTTTCCTCTTCTCTCTCTCTCTCTCTCTCTCTCTCTCTCTCTCTGTGTGTGTGTGTGTGTGTTACCTTCCCCAGACCTGATGAGCTTTCTCATTCAAAAACAAAGTCACTCCAACCTAACCATTAACTCCATTTTGACAAAACTTCAGCTGACCATAACAGACTGTGAAACGGCCACCCATCTAACAAAACTGTGGCTGACCTTCAGCCGTAACAATATAACAACAACAAAGTTCGTTCAATAGTCATGCTGTTGGGTCTGTTGACTTTGCTGAAGTTTTAATCGTTGTTTTTATTAATGTTTAATGTGTTTGCTTTTTTATGGGGGCTGTCATGCTGTAATGCAAGCTGCCTTTTGTGGTTTGAACCAAAAGAAAAAGCTATAAATCAATAGAATAAAATAAAAGGAACAAACGTGTGTGCTTGGATCAGGAATTTACAAAAGAAGACATGAATGCAGGAAAACGTGAAGAGGTGTCGTATGGGCAAGTGTGAGCTGCAAAAATACTGACTGGAAAGACTGATGGCCTTGATGGCCGGATCACAGCTGAAATCTCCCCAAAGCTTTTGTCAACTAGGCAGTTGTCTAGCCAGTAATTTGCTAGAAAGGAACATAGGTGGTGTATACAGTCACCATGCATTTCATTCAAACCCACCCAAATAATTCTGGGAACTGTAGTTTGCCCCTCAGGTAGTTAGTTTCCTGCACCCTTCACAAACTACAGTTCCCATGATTCTTTGGGGGAAGCCATGTGCTTTAAATGTATAGTGTGTACAGAGCCTTAATTTTAAAAAGCCACACTAGCTTTCCCTTAATCTTCAGAACAGATGAAACATAAGATCTGCCTTGTTAAGAAGGCTTCATGTTTACATCTCTCTCTCATTCTATTTTCCCAGCTCAGAATTAGTCAGGGCTGCACACACAACAGTCTGCCTGTGAATAGCCAAGGAGACACTGATTATTCAGTTATAGGGGGAGTGTTTTTTAATGCCTCTTCTGTGTTGCAGGGTTGTCAGATCTTAGGATCCGCTGTTTGCTTGACTTCTGCCCAGGATTTTTGGGAACCCAGAATTTCAGGGAAAGAAACCAGTTGCTAAAAGCAAAGAGAAAGGGGTACAGGTATGGCTAGACTTTGGAGTTAGAATCCAGCATCTTCCAAATCCCTCCCAGAGAGCAGCAAATGATGAGGACAGTTGCAAACATGCTCTGAGGGGCTGATAATTATCAGGGCTATATCAGGCATGGAGAATGAATTGATAAATCAGAGGGGGGAAATTCCTCCCATTGCAATTAACAGCTTCAAAAGAGGAGTATTCATCACGAATGCAGCAGGCAATAAATGGGTTAACCCCCCACTTTGCTACCTGCTGCAATTCTGATCATTATCACCACAAACACACCCACCAGCAACTGTTATTTACATGTTTAAAACATGACATTACGTGCAAAGCCACATTAACATCTAGTTTCACCCTGATAAGTAAACATGAATAAGGCATATTTTGAAACCACACAAGGAAAAGCGCAATAAGCTTCTGAGCCCTTAAGCTCCTGAGTTCTCAGGATCTGACAACCTTATGTGTGATGCTGGGCTTTTTCATCACTGGCGGGCCTCAGAGCATGGGGGATAGCTTCTCACCTTACGTTTTACATGCAAGCTCAGGTAGCAGATGGCAGAATACTGTGTGCATGAACTGCATTAGTTGTGAAAGCCCAATCCTTTCTCAGCTGCTGCTTTTGAGGAAGCAGCATTCATTCTTTACTTTCTGGGATAGGGATTTTCTGGCCCTCCAGCTCATGTTGGTCTCCAAATATCATCAGCATGAGCTTTGTTCAGAAATAGTGGGAGTTGTAGTCCATCAATATCTGGAAGGCAGCATGTCCCCCACCTCTCTTTTACTTTGCATATATGCAAAATTTCATGGTGCTGATTTCAGGAATCATGCTAACCCTTCTGTGTACCCTAAAGACTGTCAAGGACCAGAACCCTTAGCATCCTTAACATCCAAAAGAACAATAATCAGATCAGTTTATGCAGTCAGTTTCTGGCTACTATGGCAGGAAAGTACCAGGGGGAAGAAACAGCTTTAAAAAAAACAGATACTTCTTCTACATGCCCTCCATAGCAGGAACCTAGCTAATTTCCTAAACACAAATTAGACACGTTTTAGAGAGCTGGAGCCAATCAATGCTCTTCAGAGGTTCACATGTTTACAGTTGCAAGTCTGCCTTCACATTTTGCACATTTTGTTGCACATTTGTTGCATTTATAGCACACCTTTTCTTCCAAGGAGCTCAAGGTAGCATACATGGTTCACCCCCTCCTCATTTAATCCCAACAACCCTGTGGGGCAGGTGAGATTAGAGACAAGGGCAGGTCTAAGGTCACCCAGTGAGTTTTGTGGTTTTGAACTGTGGTCTCCCAGGTCCTAGTGGACACTCTAAGCACTATACTATGCTGGCTCTAGACATAGGAAATGCCACCACAGCAACCAGAAACAGAATTGCTGCACGTAGAGTAGGGGTGACCCTACTCTGTGACCCTTCCACATACCGCTGAACTGCAGCTTTCATCATCCCTTGCCATTGGCCATGCTGGTTGGGACTGATGAGTGTTGTAGTTCAGTAACATCCAAATGACCAAAGGTTAGCCTGATCTATAGTGAAACAGCTCTGGGAAGAATTCACTTTCATGGCCAACACAAGTGAAATCTAGCTTTTTAAACAGCTTGTGATTTGACACCAGGATTTCAGCTCATGCTCACGAAGCTCAAATTCAAAATGCACCTTTCCCCTAATATAGATAATCTCTGCATAACATGAGGAGAGATGCCTTTGTTTTTCTTTTATTCTTTTTCCATCAGTTTTGGTCTCCAGGGAGAATGCTTTGCAGGGGAAAACATCTCTTAATTAAGCGATAATTCCCTGATATAATGCCATGAGATATTTAAGCAATTTTCACATCTCTTTCCATTTAACTTCCGTAATTCCCGATAACAGCCAATTAATATCTATTTCCAACTAGATGTTAGCTTTTCTAATTTTTCGAGGAAGTCAAGTGCAAACAATCTTCTTTGACATTAAATTGCTGTCTATCGCTCAGTGACTTCCTTCTATCAGCACATCTAGTCCAGCAACTTGTTTACACAATGGCCTTCCAGATGCTTGTGGAAAACCCTCAGACAGGACCCAGATACAACAGCAATCTTCACTCTTGCAGTTTTCAGCAACTGGCATTCAGAAGCATTAATGCCTCAAACTGTGGAGGCAGAGCCTAGCCATCACAGCTAGGAGCCTTATCCTCCATAGATTTGCCAGGTCATCTTTTAAAGCCACCCAACTTGGTGGCTACCACTGCCTCCTTTGGGAGCAAGTTCCATAGTTTAACTATGTGCTGCATGAAGAAGTACTTTATTTTATCTGTATTGAGTCAAAGAACAAAAAGATGGGACAGAAAAAGCTGGCCCCTCCCCTTCCACTCTGGCTGGTGTGTAGCTAGGTGGAGTTTAGGAAATGGTGGTTCTTCTGCCATGGATTCTTCCCACAACTCCATTGTGACACTAACTAAGATTGTCCACCCCAGAGCAGGCATTAGTTTCATGTTAATTAACAACAGAGCAGAGCAGAAATCTCACTGAGCAGGTTTGGGGCTTCTGGCTCACTGAGGTGCTTCTAAAAAATTTACCTCAGAGAATTTCCAGCAATTACCGGTATTTTCCCGTTTAGATTGACTCAGTTTTAAATCTTTAAATAACACTTTTATATTGGCAATAAGTTAAAATGGTTTTTATATGAACAATAAAAGGATATATCTTTTAAGTGCAATTCTTTATGCTCCTGAGCTGTTTTTGTTTTCTTTCAAAAACAGAACAGTAGGACACCTACTTTTCCTCCCTCCCTTTCTCTCCCATCCCTAATTTTTTAAAAAATCTATGTGTGTGTTTCTGTGAATACTGTGGTAGGAGAACATTTGTTGGCCAACTTTGCTCAGCCCACTTCCCTCCAAATGAGAAAGGATATCATCATAAACCAGAGAGAAGAGCAACTTTATTGATGATCACATGGAAATATGTCCTTCACAGCATAACTCACTTTTCTTTTCAAGGAGTATAAGAATATGGGGAACAGCTGAAAAGAGCTTTGCTTCCCTCTCGTTCCTCACCTCAAGGGCTAAAATTTAAGGGTTAGACACTTAATCTATAGCCCAGGGATGGGGAGCCTCAGTACAGGGTACAAAATACAGCCCTCCAGGGCTCTCTATCTGGCCCTTGGGACTCTCCCCAGACCCTACCCCTCAGAAGCCACACACCCTTCTAGACCTTATTTGCACACACGCCATTTGAGTGGTTGTGCCTGACTGGAACTCTGAACTTTGAGAATGTCTCTTGTTTGCCTGGATGGGGGAAAGAGGGTGCGTGCGCCAGTGTGTGTAGAAACCAACCTACTGTACAAAGGTAAAATTCGCATTTGTTGCTCCTCTCAATTTGGTCCCCCCTGCCACTGTCATGTGGCCTCTGGAAAGTTGCATAGAGAGGAATGCAGTCCTTGTGCTGGAAAAGTTTCCTCTGCCTGCTATAGTAGAAGTGGACAAGCCAACTTGTAGCTTTGTGATTGCTTGCTACATCTACATACTCATCTCTGTGGGTTACATTGGATTCACGTCGCACCTGACTATAGTGGAGAAATTGCATCACTGTGAGAGATTGGGTTAGCATGGAAGGGTTAGTGGCTGAGAGTAGAGAATACTGTATAAGGTCCAGGCCCAACACCATTGTCAGGCACCTGTCCAGGTCATTGCCCCTGTTAGGCCACTGCTCACCCAATGTGTCCTGGCCACCCTGCTCCTCATTCTCCTCACTGTTATTGCCTGTTCTCATGTCTTGCTGATCATAAAAGGAAAGCCTAGAATGAAGAGGTCCACCTGCAGCAAAAACCTTTGCTTGCCTTGTGTTTGCTCTGAGCGGTTTTGCAGTTTGGGCCCAGAGGGAGAAGGCCCTAGGCAAATAGTCTGACCTATGGACCCAATGAAATCAATGTGAAAACTTAGTCATGACTGCAGTCTTAACCCCACTTATCTGGAAAAAAGCCATATTGAAGAGAGTAGACATGGTTGGGCTTGAGTCCCACTGGTGTCCATGGGAACTATGTTCAACTAAGTTAGAGTGGATAAAGCCCAGTGCACCTTCGTGTTTGTGTCTTCAGTAGCTGTTAAGAGCCATAACAATAATCACAGCCATTTGTTCTACAGCAGCAGAAGACTGGAAAGAACTTCCCGGATACCTAGATAATGGAACTACATTTTCCCAGCCTGCAGAAGGACTCTCAAAGTGGCTTCACATTGCTTAAGCAACCAGGCAGCTCTTGTCTTCTATTTTCTTATTGTAGAACCAAATGGTTGTGATGAATACCATGCCTGCAAAAACCCAGAAAAGAAATAACATGGGGATAAAGAGTGGTGTGTGTGTGTGTGTGTGGGTGTGTGTTTAAAGAGCACAATAGTCAAAACTTCATCCCCCTCCCTGCAAAGCACAAGTGATACCAGGCCACAAAGTTCAAGCCCTAGTTTTGCTCAGCTCAAGATGCCCCATTGCCTTAGTCACACCACTGTAATCTGTGCTCCATCGCCCCAGGGGATAATAACAGTTGCTGCAAGGATTATGGCAGCTGTTAAGTGCTGCTGTCAGGATTGCTTAGAACATTCTTCCTTTAGCCGACAGGTAGTCCTGCTTTGGAAGCCTCTAAATACGGTGGCATCCAGATTTGTTAGGTCAAGGAGAGCAGAAGACTGAAGGTGCACAGCAATGCACTGATGCATATATGTGCAGTGATATTTGATGGGGGGGGGGAGAAGGTATGCACTGACCTTTGTGAAAATGTACAGATTGCATAAAAGTTTCTTTCCTGTTGACTCTTCTGCAGTGCGTCATAGTTATCCATATGGCAGCATTTTTCCTGCAGGAGCTCTGGGCTACTTTGCACCTCCTTGGCATGTCTGACAGATGTTTGCCAGATGTACCTGTCGTGCTTTGAAACGCCACTGAGTACGGTGGAACACCCAATGGAGTTGAAAATGATGTCGCGGGGATTCCAGCAGAGGAAAGGTTAATTCATTTTTCATGGCTCCCTCGACTCCTGTGGCTACATCATTTGCTTGCTAACATTTGTCTTTATTGAATGCCACCTTTAGGAGACGCATGATCAATGTGCACACCTCAGCACACTCCTTTTGTCTTCACACCTCCTTCATGCCTCCTTTGGAGATGCAGGGAGGCAGTGAAATTTATTCATTAGACAGTGTACTGCAAATCATCCTCAGCCTACTGGACGATAGGAATGTGTGAAACTACTTTCCAAAGGCCTCTGCCTCCTGAGAGAGATTGCTTGTGTGTTTACTTCAAAAAGCAAAGTTGACAAACATTCGGTTTTCCTTCGCTTCCAAGCTAAAGAGATTTGAAAATTCAATCTGCCTTCAAATAATGCTTGACATTCTCTCCTCTCCTCCCCCTTTCTTTTTTACTAAATAGTTATAGACCTCCATATTTTCGATAAAAGTAGCCCTTGGCTAGCCGCTACCCCTGTGATATATGTGTCAATAACCCTGTGAGATTGTTAACAGCTTGCTTCCTAAATTCCTCTCTGCTTTCTCAGCCATGTTGCAAAGAGTTTTCTTCTTCAAAACAAAAAATCTGGTTGTCCCATGGGCCTGGTGACAGGGCTGGCCCAAGACAGCATCCCATTTGCATTCCATCTACAGACGTGAATTGGAATGGTAGTTAAATTTTACTTCAACACTAACAATGAGACAGCATCTTCCACCATGACTGATGGCAACAAGCCACAGACTAGAATAGGAGGCAAAGTGCAGGCTTCATGGCCTAGGCCAGTGGTTTTTAACCAGTGTGCCATGGCACCCTGGGGTGCCTTGAATGGTGGTCAGGGGTTTAGCAAAGTAACACTGGCCTCTGTCCCTCTTTCCATTCCTCCCTCCTCTGATGCCCTCTCACGTCTCTGCCTCCCAAAGGCTTGCACAGCTATTCACTGCAGCAGCCTTGGCTACAAGCTGCCCAGGCGAATGGTGCCTCTGGGGCTGGCCAGTGGATGCTTCCCAGGCTCCTATGGGGCAGTGTGAGGAGGCACCTCTCTTTTGGGTGGGTGGGGTGTGACAGCTCAGAGACCAGAGGCAGCAGCTGCGGCTGCCCAGAGGCCCAGAGAGGGGAGAGGAAAGGAGGCTGAGGGAACCCTCCACAAGGGAGGGTGTTCGGAAAAGGGTGAAAGGCTGGCAGCTCTGCAGGCAAGGAGTGGCAGAAAAACTGACTGATGAGCCCCATGGGGGTGCTGTAGAAAGAATGTAGCTGGTCAAGGAAGCTGTGGACCCCAAAAGGCTGAAAACCTCTGGCCTAGGCAGTTCTGTCCTCCACTATTTCACTGGCACTCCTAGCATCTGCTGCCTGAGGAAAATACTTACTTGGCCAAATGTTAGGGCCGGCCTTGTAGATGATGGCTTCTAAACAGTTTAAACCTTTAAAAACTAAGATACAGAATCTAGAACTGCAGGTGGAAGGGCAGCACACCTTGCAAGTGTAAAAGTCCTCCTATTACTATATAGGTACAGAATCAATCTCCATTGTCAGATGCTGATGGTGGTTGCTCGTGAGTCTTTTACAGGTTTTATTGTGCAAACTATTTACAATGCAGATCTACCAAGTTCATGTCCATCTCAGTCACTTGCAGAATCCAGGAGTGGCCCCTTCCAGCTTCTCCCCCAACATAAGAACTTCAGCACCCCCAGTCTCCCCCCCTCCTTGTGTTTCACCCCACTGTGCAAGCTGGGCGACGGAAGTGGCATAATAATAATAATAATAATAATAATAATAATAATAATAATAATAATTATTATTTGTACCCCGCCCATCTGGCTGGGTTTCCCCAGCCACTCTGGGCGGCTTCCATAGAAACCAAAAATACACTAAAATATCACAGATTAAAAACTTCCCTGAACATGTGTCCTTACTGGCCCTTTCCTCGCTTGGCTGGCCCCTTCCCTCTCTTCTCCACTGGAGGTGTGGCTTTTCCCACTGCTGGAAGAGGAACTGCTCCTTAGGAGTTTCAGAGGCTCTCTGTATTCCAGCAGCCCCCCTGCCTCCCTCCCCTGTTCCGATGGCAGTCCCCTGACATCCATATATGATATAGATCAATCTGCAATGAGTTTTTATCCTCAGGATTAAGCCAATTTTTCAATTAGATATAGATTGTGTGTGGACTGTAGGGGGGGACGACCCAACACTAAGTTTCCATGGATTCCAGAATAAAATGTTGTGCCTATGCAGCCACTCCCCACTCTGGAGACTTAACTGGAAGTCAATAAATGATGCTACTTACATATATGTCATATATTACATGTATTAGATTAAATGCATTTTAATAGCATCATTCATTGACTTCCAGTTAAGTTTCCCGCCCCGCCCCCTGGCTAAACCTTAACATGACTGTCGTTATGTGCTGGGGAAAGTCACATTGTTTCTGTTCTCCAGACAATGGTGTTCTGCGGGGGCATTTTCTTTCCCTGACATATGCCAAATTATACAGAATCTCATCCATCTAATTGCATATCATGTACAGTGACTTTTAGAAGTGTATTTTAAGGCTCCTAGACTCACTCTAACCTTTGAAAAAGAGCTCAATCCAAATGTAGTGCCACTTTGCCACTTTACTTCTCTACCCCCTCTCCACCCCCCCCCCGGCTCAAAATTATCCATTGGCTCCCTGTGGCATTATCTGTCTCTTAGCCCTAGGCTTTGTCCTGGCTCAACAGAGTCAGATTTCCTGGTTGATACTGTTTCATGCCTTGTCCAACTTTCTGGTGACTATCTGCCCCCGTAGTCTGATGACATCCATCTATTGTAGGGAATTTTATGTTGATGTTTATGAGGCTCTTCAAAGTACACTTTCCAACAGGGATCCTACTATCTCACTTAAAGGTGCGAATCTGAAGTTTGCTGGAGCCTTCCCAATATCTGAATCAAGCAGGAACAGATCATACAAGTTCACATTATATTAACAATTTATTAAGCTGCAGCTAGAACAGAACTGATAGACTAAAGAATCAGAAATAACACACCAAAGAATTAACAACACATACAAATGTCCTTCTTGCTTCTCTCCTGCACTTGCTCACAGTCTAGGCAGTTCCTCCCTTCCCAGTCTTGCCCTTCTGCCATCTGTATCCTTTTATCTCCTTTTCACTGTCCTTACAAAAATAAACTTCTCTCTAAAAGTCTTGCACAAGCATGCTTTATGTCCTCGCTTTGCTTCTGTTCATGTTGTAAGTTGCTAACTGCTTTTAGCTATGATATGCTGTAAGTCTCGTGAGTTCATGTCCCCATAGTCTTGAACCCCTTTGATTAATCAGGAAATAATATAAGTATATGTATGTCAATATGCACCTCTTGTTCTAGTCTTACACTATACCATTTTCAGCCATCACCTTGGTATTGATTATTACTTCTTTTGTACCTATTATGCATATGGAGGGTGATCACGAAGATTTGGGGTTTCCATCCTCTTGCTTTGAATACCCCCCCCAAAAAAATCCATTGTTGTGCGACCACAATGGAATAAGGCTTATTCATTAGATATAGGTGGCTGTGCGCACACTCCCATTTATTCTGCATCCACATGCTCCCACGGCTGGTTTGTGAAGCCATGCACACACAATGTTAGCCACAATCCACATCTATTCTGTAAATTGCTGTGTTTGGGTGTGTGTGTCCCCCCTCCCCCCAAAAAATCAGCTTTGATCTAATTTGAAAATGTAAGCCATATGAAAACATCCACTGGTGTGGACAGACAGCAGGCAACTTGAAAACACACCCAACCATACTGATGTGGAAATGCGATTTGAAATTCAGTGGAAGAAATCAGTCTGTGTTTTAAGCTGACAATGTGTACACAGCCAAATAGTCCGAGAAAGGATATTCTATTTACTTCCTCTTCTGTGCCTCACGGTGAGCCCAAGAAGTCTGGCAGCTAAAGGTCTGACCTGAAAGCCTTTTAACCCCTCCAAGTTGCTTTTAAATGTTCCTGTGCTCATTCTGCTGTCCTGTCCTTTTGTTGAGGATTAAGTGAGAGTTACTTCAGATCTGTCAGTGAGCCTTCTGAATTGTCAAAAGCAGGAGGATTTGAGTGGCAGAAGTTATTCGCTCTTTTCCAAGTATAGTCACCTCTTCAAGGTTCCCAGCACTTGCTGTTTTGGGGAATTAAGAAAGTGAAAGCCACATTCATAAAGATTACAAGCTTCGCAGCTATGTATTTGGGGTGCCTGATCCTGTCAGTCCCCCCCCCAATAGAGGAGGAAAACTCAGGACTTGATGATGTCACATCCAAAAATCTCTTTTGCTCCACATTACCAAGGGGGAGAAGTGAAGTGATGCAGCTCTACAGTTCTGGGTGACAGCCATATGTCTCATATGGTGTATAGTTTTGCTGCTCTGAAAGCAAAAAGCAAAGCCAAGATCAGAGGCAATGCAGTCCGTCAAAAATATAGAGGGAGAAATGAAGCTTTAGGAGGGGGTGATACCGTGCTGAGGATTCTATGCAGAATAGGAACAAAGAAAGATTACATCTCCATGTAGTTCAGTATTATTTACATTGACTGGCAGAAACTCTCAAGGATTTTGTAAACGGGGTCTGCCCCTTCTAGCCCTAAATTCATGGGTCTCATAGGTGTTAGAATTTAATCAATGCTTGGAGCATTGAAACCAGGAAATAGTCAGACCTTGTGTGTTAGACACATGTGTATTAGGACAGACCTGTGTGTATTAAGCTGTGTTAGATGCTTCTAAATCCTGCAATCATCAAGTGTTAGAAGTTAATTAAACTAGACACATTTGATCCTCTGAAATTAGCATGTGTTGAGGGCTAATTAAGCAAAGCTAACTTCCTCATGAGGTAGGGCCTGGGGATGAGCCATTAAAGCAGAACTTTCCAAACTTTTCATGTTGGTGACACACTTTTTAGACATGCATCCTTTCGCGACACAGTAATCCAGTTTTGCTAGCAAACCAGAGGTTAAACTAACCCCTTTCCATCACTGCGAAGAGAGCGGGGAGAGTTTGCGTGACACACCTACACACTGCAACTGACTCACTAACGTGTCGCGACACAGAGTTTGGAAAGCTCTGCATTAAAGGAACAAAATAGATGAAAGGAACTCTGTAAATGATGGGTAAGGCCCCTTTCACTCCACAGATAAACCCATGTGAGCTAGGCCCTCGGAGGAGGGAGTTTCGTGACCAGGACAAGCAGAAAGTAGAGGACAGAGAAATAGCTGTGGACTACTTGAATCCAGACTGTGGCTATGGAAGATGCAAGACTGTGCTGGTCCCGGGGGGAAGGTTACCGTTGGCATAGTCAAAGTCTGGTCCTGGGTCACTGGTCTGGAAACAGTTCACAAGGAGCGAGGCGAGGTCCGAAGCAGGAAACCGGGCAGGGACAGGAACACTGGAAGGTCAGGTCTGGGTCCGGGCAAGAGCAGGTACTCAACGATGTTGCTCCCGCAACCTGGGACCGGGCTGACTGGCCTTTATCTTCTCTGAGGCCAGGGGTGGTCCCGGCCCCCAGGAGACCCGCCTCTCCTGGCCTTAAGGCGAGCACTCCTCCTGGGAGAAACCAGTTCCCTTTACCTCTCTGCCCTGAGCCTCTGCAGTTCAGGAGAGGATGAAGGGTTACTAGACCCAGGAGGAGACTCACCTGTAGGCAGTGAGTCCTCAACCACCTCTGGAGCCAGAGTGGATTCACCTGGTGCCTGCTCCTGAGGATCCAGCACAGGTGCAGGCACTTCAGAATCAAGGCACTGCCCCAGTTCAGCCGGCCCTGGAGGCGGGGACTCCTGTGCAGGCTGGGATTCCTCCAGTTCAGCCTCTGAATCGGATTCCCAGGCCATCACAAAGACTTTAGGGGGTTATAATTCTGGGGACCTACCCATCATAGGCTCAGGTTGTATATGTGTGTAAATAAACCATATATCCTAAAGACACCACAGTCTCTGCTGTGCCTCATTGCTCAAAAGGAAACATAGACTCTGGGTAAGCGTGCCTGGAACTCTTAGAATCTCATACTGCTGTGGAGATTGGTGTGTAACAATATATTGTGTGAGTAAGGCAATGGTTTCTTCCAAGTAAGATAAGGGTATCTTAATTGAAATAACACATCTTGACCCTTCAGCTCAGATTGTTTGAGCTGTTCTCAGCACACCCTGAATTACTTTGTCCCTAGCTGCTTTTTATACCTGAACTGGAATAATGCCATGTTATTTCTACTACACAGCACAGAAACCACAGCCGAAATTTCCCCTCATTCATACCTGATCCAAGACTGTTGAGAAGTCCAAGTCACTTCAGTCCCTAGGCAACAACAATGTAGCTACAACAAACAACACTATTGTGTAAAGTATCTATGGGCTTCTACACTTAAGAAATAATACTTAGGAAATGTAATTGTTTCCGCCACACCCTTCCCCCTTTAAAAAGCCACATCCTAAATATTATGGGATGCATTCAACCAACGTTTACTCAAAATAGAAACACTGAAACTTATGGGCCTAAGTCATGGCCATTAATGTCAATGGATCTAGTCAGTAAAAGTTACCTGAATACAACACAGATAATTTGGATTGGCAATAAAGAAATAACATGAGTACACACACACACACACGTGTGCATGGTTCAGTGATGGAGAGTACATTATTTGCATGCAGAAGCTCTATTCTAGCATCTGTAGTTTTAAAAGTTCATTGATAGTACAAGAAGTGAATGATCTCTGCTTTGTGAGCCTAGACAGTGACTTTTTAATCAGGGTAGCCTATTCTAAGCTAGATGGGCCACTGTTCTGACAGTATAAGGTAATGTAAAGGGGGAAATGCATGTGGTTCACCTTTTACTGCTAACCTACTTTATTCATACTTCCCAAAGACAGATATAATTTGAGATTCACATCTCTCTGAATTTTGAGATGTGGCTAAGTCAAAAATACATCCTCAAAGGCATACATTAAGGGGAAATGAGCTCAAAAGTGTGCATATTAATGAAAATAATGCACAACAATGTATCGTGTTGGGGAAAACTGCATGCAACAATGTGCATATTAAGCAAAAATTGATACAAAAATTCAGGTGTGCAAAAGAAATGCATACAGAAATTTGTACACGCTTTCATTCAGACTTTTTTTTTTAAAAAAAGCACATGCTATTACAGAAATGAGGAGAACTAAAATTACAAGTGAGAAACTAAGAGAAACTGGTGCAGACAGATTCATCCGTCTCCAGCATAAGGCACCTTTATATGTTTATACACATGACACTTTATTTCAGTGTTGACACTGAGATTGTTGAACTGTAGCAGCACACAGATGACAAAGGTATCATCCTTTCTGTACTATGACATCATGTAGCACTGAGAATCCCTTTCATCTAAGAGTAAGCTGACTAAAAAAAGGTCATATCAGTGGAAATTAGTATGTCTTTTCAGCTCTGGTAATGAAATTTTGTTTCAGCATAGTTGTAATATAGGTCAAGCAAATTAGCTGGAAAAGATAATTAAATAGCATAGTAGTTTACTTAAGCAGAGAAATACCAAATAAAAAATAAAATAAAATTCATCCTGCCTGTGGTTTTAAAGAAGGGTTGTTATTTTTTTCCATAATGATTGCCTTCCTTCAGGGGCAAAAACCCATGAGTATCACCACAGTGCTGTGGAGTAAGGCCTAGAGCAATAAATGAAAAGGGGGAAAAAGATATTCTACGAGAAAGAGACTGCAGCTGATAAATATTTGATCAGATACACAAATTCACACAGTTTGATAATGCCTGGAGGAATTTGCCATCATTTATTAACTCGCGCAATGTAAATGTACAGCACTATGTTTCTGAAGAAACAAAACATTGATAAAAGTCATTACCTTTCCACCCTCCCCCTTCTGCTGCATCTTCGCTTGGGATTTTGCCAAAAATATAAGCGTCTGAAGCACTGTCAGACTTCACACTTTGGCGGATGAAACAAGGGAGTCAAACAAAAGGAGCCACAGAATCTCAGTGCAAATCACATCACCAGCATGTCTATTGTGCCCTGGACAGGATGGGGGGGTACTCACACCAAATGTTGACCCTACACAAGGAAAGTTGTGTGTGGGTGTAGCGGCGTTCCAGTCAGTGTGCATTGCTGTGTAAAGAGATTGTGAAAATGTCCATTTTGATAGGTGCACACTTGACGGCAATGTATACCAGGTTCCTGAATGTATACCAAGGACAGTGTGCATGATTCTTGCTACATCGTCGTATGCATGGAAAACGTCATCTTTGAAGAAATACTTGGCATGGAGTAAATAGCCCACCTAGGCTTGTGCTTTTTGGAGTTTTCTCTTCGGAAAACTGCTGCTGTAGCATAGCTTCTTTGGGGGAAAGAATATCCTGCTGTAAATAAAAGGCTGGCCCTCCCATTTGTGGGAAATAATGATGCAGCCAAAATAAAATTTCAGGTGTTGCTAAATAAGCGAAGGGTTATGACACTGTAAATTCCCAGAGAGGATACTCTGTGAGATTACACCCCTTGCTTGCCCTGGCGGGAAAAGTAACAATGGGAAAATGATCCTTATTACTTCCTTATTACTTCCTTCCTGCTCAGAGCTCAGTCTGTTTCATTGCCATGGAAGTAGCTGATGAGAATGGAGGCTAGTCCCATGCTCGTCTGAACACAGACTCCATTTTAATTTCAACTCTGTTTGATTTCAACTATGTATTTTGTAATCTAGAAGTATAATCTGCCTGACTTGTTTTTCACAGCTGCTTACTGCTGAATTGATTTTGAAGCTTTATATAAGTAAACAATATTTTACATTACAGACTTCTGTGGGATTATTTTTTCAAGGGATAAAAAGGGAAAGATCCTGTCAGCTAAATCATTCTGGATGATTCTTAATAAAGTTAAGCAACCTTTGTCCCTGCAAAGGGATGGTAATTTTAAACTCTGTAAACTGGATGTTAAACTCAAACAAATGATTAAAGAAGGATAGTTAATAAATAACAGCCTATCCTACCCTTCAAATCCACCCAACACCATTTAGATAGAGTGAGGCAGCTGGTGGCAGATGCCAGAGGTGGCGGAAGTCTTCCACCCTCTTCCCTGAGCGCCCTAGAGTAGCCTGCTGTCCTCAGGTACATTGGGGATGCTGCCCCATTGCCATCTTAGAGTAATATTCCAATGTGCCAGTCTGGTCAGAATCTTTACCTCTAACAGAAGTGGAGCACCAGACAGGTATTTTCCATTGGGCTGTCCCAGATTAAATATGATTTAACGAAAGCATTTCTCTAAATTCCCCAGTAAGTGTTCTGGTGGCTCAGGTGGATGGGGGCTGTCCACATCTGTAGTGAGGCGTTACTATTTCAGAAGGAATAGAATACGGTATATATATTTACTGTTTCTAACACAGTCCACATAATCTGAGGGGTGGGCACATGCTCTTGTATGCTCCTTGGATGCAACAGAGAAATTGACTGCACAGAAATGAAGGAAGTAGTGCTCAGAATGGGAAATATGCTCACAGTTATTGGGCAGGCAGATGGAAATCTGGAGAATACATTCTCTGAGCAAACAGTATATGCTCAATAGTTGGTCTATTAAAAAATCCTCACACCCTTAGGTTTCCCTGTCTCTCAAGGGTCATAATCCACAATTCACTCATTCCAAGGTGGTTTCATTTGACTTTCATAGGGCTACTCTAGAATAGATGGGTGGTGAAGTGCAGCCAAGGACACTTACAGCTTAGGGGTTGTGTCTTTGCCCATATTTTCAGTGAGCATCTGCATTAAAAAGACCTCCGTGTATACTACTCTGAAAATTGTTCACAGCATCTGATGCCTTTTCTATTCCCAATATGGAAACTTCCCAATTTATTTCAGGAAGGGTAAGGGCAAACTCAAGAAGCCTCATTCAGCGTGCTTCCTTCAGCACAAACCCATAAATTTAATCCCCTAGGCTAGAACTCAGGCGGTACAAATTAGCTGGTAAGTTGCCCTGAAGAGACAGCTAGGCATTTCCTTTGTGTGTCTTTAGAGCTTCCCTTCCTGAGCTTTTGCAGCCCCATAACTGGGGAAGGAGACCTTCAGATGCAAATTCTGCGCGAGGGTGACCTTTTCCATTGTCTGCTGTAGCACAATGGCCACCTGCGATGCAGAATAAATCACATTGTTGTTTATAGAACTCCCGTAAAACCCCAAGTGAACTACATTAACGTATTATTGCAGAAAGCAAGTAAACATACAAAAGCAGCATGATTGTGAGTTATGGCCTACAAAAGCACACATTTCATACAGGAAAAAAATGGGAAAGGGCTCTTGGGAGACTTGCCGAGACGTGGGGCTCGCAGGGCTGCATTTATTAATTTATTGGTGCCAGCGCATATAAAACAGACAAAACTTGCACTAAGCTCCTGGCCTCCTTGACAATGACTTACAAGCCTACAGCCAGTTCAGCGTACAAAACTAGAAGTCCTCCATGCCATGGGCCAAAGTGCACACAAAATGCCACACAAAAGAAACAGATTTTGCCATGTTTCTATCATATCACAAATGGAGTGTGTATGTGCATAGGTAGATAATTTGCATATAGCCCATAACTTTGCTATCTTCCTTTGCTCCAGGTAAAGGCTATCCTGTTTCCAAAGGGCTCTTACTCCCTGATGCTCTACATTGTATTAATTAGTAGACAGAGTTATTAGTGAGTTATTAGCGCAATTTGGGAAGGCACTGGTGGTCTGTTATGGTCTGTGGACTGCTGGCACTGCTTTGATTACTGCTGCTTTGGAAATATGGGCTTGTTTTATCTGCTGCTATTGGGTTTTTACTGCTTCTGTATTGTTATTTTAATGGCTTTTTTATTTTCCTGAGAGCTGCCTGGAATACCACTGCGTGGAAGAAATGCAGTGTTAAATAAATAAATGGCTAGCATCTTGTCTGCATGCAAGTGATGGGTACAGGACTACTCTAGAGTCACTGAGAGCGCTGGTACAGCACAGCAGCTTAGAGCACGAGGAAGCCATTGATTCAGATCTCACCATTGTCATGAACTTATCAAGCAGCCTTAAGCAGACAGCCCCCACAAGCACATTCATCCAATCTACAATTTGGGGGTGATAATACACTGGCCTACCTAACAGAGCTGTTGGGAGGATTACAGTAAGACCATGTAACAAAAAGCTTTATAGGAATGCTATGTATGATGATGATGATAATGATGACCTTATGCATCAGAAAGTGCCTCTCTGTGTTTATATACATCAAATTCATATGCACATCTATACTGTAGTATATCTTCTCATCCCCTATGTGGAAAGAAACTGGAGATGTAACGAGGTCAAGGGTAGGTTCTTTCATATTTGGTGGACCTGTAAAAGATTAAAAGAGTATTGGGAAGTAATTTATAATGAATTGAAAAAAATGTTTAAAGGCACTTTTCAAAAAACAACAACCAGAGTCCTTTCTGTTACGGATAATTCAGACAGAAATTCCCAGGGGTCAAAAAAGGTTATTTATGTATGCCACTGCTGTGGCCTATGTTTTGTTAGCCCAAAAATGGAAAATGAGTGAGGTCGCAACCAAAGAAGAATGGCAACTTAAACTGATAGAATATATGCAGCTTGCGGACCTAACTTATAGAATAAGAAACAAGAAGAACATATGTTTAAAGAAGATTGGAAAATGATTGTTGAATATATGGGGGGGCAATTGTGTACATTTGAAAATGTTGGCAGCATTAAGATAAATTCAACAGTGTAAATAAGCTTTTATGGATGTAATGATGGAATACTGAATGGTTTAGTTTATGTAAAATATGCAGGAATTTGTGTTATGCAAAGTGAACCATGAAAAGAGAAGAAGGAAAGTCATTGATATTTTAGGGTTGTTTAAATGAATATTTTAAACTGTAAAACAGTGTGTGTGTGTGTGTGTGTGTGTGTACATACATACATACAGTGTATGTGTGATATATATATATATATATATATATATATATATATATATATGAGAGAAACTCAATCAACATCTCTATATATAGAGAGAGAGGGAGGGAGGGAGGGAGAGAGAGCTGCTGTATATGGGCTTGCTTTGATTTCATGTCTTGGTTTCTGAGACATCAGCATATGCTGCTATTGTCTTTGAGATTTATTTACCCAGCCATGAGGGTTAAAAGCACAGCACATTTTTACATGAATTGCTCACCATGGGTCAGTGTCTATTAGAGGCATCTGACCTGCCTTATCCTGCATGGTAGAAGGCATCTGTACAGCATATGGGAATCAGTAGAAAATGGTTGTTACCATGCCGAAGATCATATTGTTAGAAGAGGCACCAGTTTTCCTGCTTCAGCTAATGATGTGTGGGGGGGGGAATGTGTAGATGAATAGGGGATAATGGCTCCATGTGCTTTCTTCTGGATCCAAATATTTGTTAGTGGGGGGTGGCGGTTCTGTTTTTGAATCCTGTACTTGCGTTAATTTTGGTCCACACTCTTAACTATCCAGGATGAGGAATGACAATAAAAACACAGGGAATTTCTTCACATGAAATGAATTCTATTGTTCTTGCTAGTCCCACTGAATGAAATGGGATTTCTGATTAGACATGGATAGGATTGCAACCTAGGAGCCAGGGTGAAAGACATCACTGGAGAGGTTATTGTTTTCCTGAGTTTCCTTACGCAGAACAGTTGAGGTTTGTGACATGGAAGCTTGACTTGTTAAGCCAATAACACCATACTATTCACAGTGCATGTTGGAAGATTCAGAAAAGCAAATCCTTCTTCTCATATAGCACATAGTTGAATGATGGAACTATGGTCACCAGCTTGTCTGGCTTTTAAAATGGATTGGACAAATTCATGGAGAAGGCGATCAATGGCTACTAGCCTTGGTGGCTCTGCTTTGTGTGGCTCCACAATCAGAGGCAGAAATGCTTCTGTATCCCAGAATCCCACAGGAGGGGAATAGCACTTTTCAGCTTGGTTCCTGGTGGTGGGTTTCCCACAGGAATCTGAGGGGGCCCTATGAGAATAGGATGCTGGATTTGATGGGCCTTTGACCTGATCCAGCAGTCTCTTCTTATGTTTTTAGGTGTATTGTGTGTCACACGATCACTCCATGTAGCATATCTGTCCTGCTGGAAGATAAGTGTTACCATCAGTGCTGAGGAAGTTAGGCTATATATAATCTTCTGGGGGAAGGGGTGTGCGAGAAATTATGTTCACACTCATGTGCATGCAGGTGTTCTGGATGCGGCAGTAAGCTTCAGGGTTTAGCCCTGAAAGGATGGAGTAATTTTTTTATTCTGAAAGTTTGGCCCCCCAGAGAAAAAAGTTCGACAACTACTCTTAGCAGCCATATACAAATTTCACTTGGTGCTGTTGTCCCGTTGCTCTGGGACTAAAATGGTCTGCAAAGGAATAGCTTGAGAAAGACAAGAAACATGTGCACACTGCCTGACTACAGAGCTTTCCAAGTAACAATTACATATTTCAGTTTGGATGAAGAGCGACAGTTGGTTGAATTGTTGTTGTGTTAATTATACTGACTTATGAATTTAGCTCTATGTAGGCAATTACTTTGTTGCTCTGTATAATTTTGTTTCTAAGGAAAAACATTTTTGTTCAGTTCAAATCTTTCCTAGCGTTTTTCCAGCTAAGCCTAGGACCCTCACAGGCAGAGAGGCACACGAAACTGACAGTATACACTCCCTTTAAGTACATTACCATCCTCCAGGCTTGACCCACCACGATCCTTCTTCTTCCCTTGGATCAGAACAGGGGTTTTAAACCCCGAAGGACCATTGAAGACAGCTGGACATTACTGACCTCCCCGCACCCAGTTACAAAATGGTGGCACAGGTGCAGAGTCCACCACAACATGGTGGTGGATGGAAGTGGAATCTGTACAGATCCATTGGCAATCACTGACATAATTTTCTATTCATATCAAATCTATCTTTGGACATTGCTATTTTTTGCCATAGCATTTTCCTTGTGACAGGGAGTTCCATTGCTCAGCTTTCCAAGCTCTGGAGATATTGCCGCCCTATTTTAGGCAGAATTTGCTGGTTCCTTTTTCTTACACATTTCCTGTAAGTCTTCTTTCACACTCAGCTTGTACCTTACCTTCCCTGCACCACACTCAACCTGCCAATTTCTTTTTCATCCTTTCCCCTCTGGCCCTTTTGCATTTACTTTTTTGTTTTGTAGCAGCTTTCTTCTCTTATCCCCACCTTTCTGTTCCCAGTTTTATTTAAGGTATTTCATCTTTTATCTCACTTTCTAATTTTCAGTCACATCAACACCATACATGTCCACAGCTTCCCCTAAAAGAATCTTGGCAACTGTAGTTTAACCCTCTTGGAGCTATAATTCCCAGCACCCTTAACCAACAACAGTTCCCAGAATTCTTTGGAGAAAGCAGTGTGCTTTCAACATATGATATGGATGTCCTTTGACATGTCTTCTGGCTCTTCTCCTTTTCCTTGCTAAAACTATCCTTTAAGCAGGCCTTAAAAGATCAGAGTCTTTCTCAAGCATCTTTTCCACTTTCAGATACAGTGGTACCTTGGGTTAAGAACTTAATTGGTTCCGGAGGTCCGTTCTTAACCTGAAACTGTTCTTAACCTGAAGACCACTTTAGCTAATGGGGCCTCCCTCTGCACCGCCGGAGCACGATTTCTGTTCTCATCCTGAAGCAAAGTTCTTAACCCGAGGTAATATTTCTGGGTTAGCGGAGTCTGTAACCTGAAGCGTATATAACCTGAGGTACCACTGTACAGAGTTATTGTGCCCCAAGTGAAATCTAATTGAGTCCTTTCACTTATTAGGACTGCGGTGCCAATATTGGAAGCTGGAGAAAATGATTTCCTGCTTGCTCCCTATGTTGATAAAAGCACCATCCCATTCTGTAGCAACTGCCATTTGAATCAGCTGAAATCTTTGACCAGGGCAGGAGGTTCGTCTTTGAGGGGAAGACATAAATCACTGCTGAGAGCCTCCCATTGCAGAGTAATTGCAAGGAGCTTGAATATGTTTTGCATGCACTCTCGCATATTTGTAACTAAGAGTCCCTGCCTCAGTGATTTCATGATTTAAGGCAATCCACTTATAATTGTTTATCTTAGCCTAAAGGTAAAGGAATTGGTTTTTTCCTTCAATACATTCCATTAGTGCTGCTAGTGCATCTTCTCTCCTAGCTTTTGTAGACTGGCATTATTTATAGCATATAATTTTATTATGATTAATCATTTACACAGCCTTTTTCATGTGTTAAGCGCCTTACAATCCATAGCACGTTTGCCTTCACAACGGTTCCCTAAAAGTCCGCCGTGTTTCAGATTTACAAAACAGTAACTGAACTTTTGGCCCTCCCGATGTTGCTGAACGACAACTTCCACCAGCTCTGGCAAGCATGGTCAATGTCCAGTGATGATGGGAATTCACAGTGATGCCTGGAAGGTCAAAGGTTCTGTGCACCTGCCTTAATGTGATAATTTGCCCAGGGCCAGCCAATGAGCTGAACTGTGCAAGCCAATAGCATAGCAGGCACCTATGCCGGCTGCCACAGACATCTGCATAGAGGTAGCAAGGAAGCAAATGTGTAGCATTACAGTGGTACCTCGGGTTACAAACGCTTCAGGTTACAGACGCTTCAGATTACAGACTCCGCTAACCCAGAAATAGTACCTCAGGTTAAGAACTTTGCTTCAGGATGAGAACAGAAATCTCACAGTGGCAGCGCGGCAGCAGTTGGAGGCCCCATTAGCTAAAGTGGTACTTCAGGTTAAAAACAGTTTCAGGTTAAGAACAGACCTCCAGAATGAATTAAGTTCTTAACCCGAGGTACCACTGTATATTAGGGGGAACTGTTTGCAAAAAATGTGCATCTGTTGTGGGGTGGCAACCTCATAGGAGCACATGTTTTTTGCCTCCTTTTTTGCTCTGCCTTTATAGTTATAAGCAAATATTATTTTATAAACAAACACTCATTGTTCTCTTTGCTCCAAAGGAAATGCACTTCTCCCTTTTTAAGGATATGGAGAATGCACAGCAAAATTCAACACTGAGGTGGGGGACTAGTTCCTTTCTCACAGCAAAGCTCATATGAACAACAATGCAGGAATCGTCGTTCTACATGCTGCTTATGAACAGCTCTTTGGTTCTGTTCTGGACTCCTTCAGGTCAAGATGTTCTAGCAAGCAGTCCTCTGAAGCAAACTCTGCATCAGCCAGTGAAATCAAATGGAACTTCTCTGATTGCCATCCACCAAGCATCTCTCACACCCCACGGTTCACTCAGGAGGCTAATGAAATATTTCATATCTGGAGATGACTACACCTGGGTACAACATTTCTCTCAGATGCACGAAAGGGAAATCAACTTTTACATCCCAGTGAAATATGAGCTTCTGTGCTGATTATATGTGCAAAGCTGCATTCTGAATGGTAAAATCTATACTATTTATGTCTGGGTCAGGATGTCTCAGGGCCTAATTACTTGTTACGTTAACAATGTGATTAGAAATTACTTTTTTTAAAAAATGAAATGCCAGAAACATCTCCCCTGGAGCTGGGGGACAGTTGTCATCAGCACTACAGTAGATAAGAGGGTATTTAAATATTCCCTCTGCAGTGGCAATCTGTGCAAAAATTGCCACACCGACCTGTGGCAATTAGCACTAGGGGGGGAAATCTCCCACTAACTCCAGCAATAATACAACTAATACAACACCATTATTTTTTTTTGTAAAAGTACAGCTAATGACCATAGCTTATTTGCTATGGTTCCAAATCCTGCACCCCTTCCCTCTCAACTCATCCCATCCCTACAGTTGAAGTTGCTATTTAAAACACAGAACCCAAGCAGTATAAATGCTTAGACTCCTTTAATGTTATATCAAGGTTGGGTTTCCATGATAAATTGTTTGGGGTGTAGAGACAGGGCAGCCAGGTGCTTTATATGACCAAGTGAAACCCTATTGGTTCCTTGAGTTACCTCATGACACAAGAGTGCAGTAGGATTCCCTTTGCAGCTATGCTCTTGTGGCAACTTCCTCTTCCAATGAACTACCATTGCGGCCTAGATCCTCCTGGTAAAGTTTGTGCTTTGAGCTTATTGTCGCATCACTTATCAAATTGACTTCTGCTTCTCCTCTTGCCTTGGTACAATGACCTTTTTCCTGTTCTCTCTATTTGTAGCATGCATAATACCCAGGGGTCAGCAAACTTTTTCAGCAGGGGGCCAGTCCACTGTCCCTATTTTTGGAGGGTGGGGGGAATGAACAAATGCCTATGCCCCACAAATAACCTAGAGACGCATTTTAAATAAAAGCACACATTCTACTCATGTAAAAACACCAGGCAGGCCCCACAAATAACCCAGAGATGCATTTTAAATAAAAGGATGCATTCCACTCATGTAAAAATATGCTGATTCCCAGACCGTCCCCAGGCTGGATTGAGAAGGCGATTGGGCCGGATCCAGTCCCCGGGCCTTAGTTTACCTACCCATGCATAATACTTTGGTTTATTGTGGGTTACATTTGTTGTTGTTTAGTCGTTTAGTCGTGTCCGACCCCATGGACCAGAGCACACCAGGCACTCCTGTCTTCCACTGCCTTCCGCAGCTTGGTCAGACTCATGTTTGGAGCTTCGAGAACACTGTCCAACCATCTCGTCCTCTGTCGTCCCCTTCTCCTTGTGCCCTCAATCTTTCCCAACATCAGGGTCTTTTCCAGGGAGTCTTCTCTTCTCATGAGGTGGCCAAAGTATTAGAGCCTCAGCTTCAGGATCTGTCCTTCCAGTGAGCACTCAGGGCTGATTTCCTTAACAATGGATAGGTTTGATCTTCTTGCAGTCCATGGGACTCTCAAGAATATCCTCCAGCACCATAATTCAAAAGCATCAGTTCTTCGGCGATCAGCCTTCTTTATGGTCCAGCTCTCACTTCCATACATCACTACTGGGAAAACTACTGCTTTAACTATGTGGGTTACAGAGCATTCTGCTATAGCTTAAACTTCAAAATGTGTGTGTGTGTGTATGAGAGAGAGAGAGACTTTTTAGGGTCTGCTCGCCACCCCACCATCTGCATCTGCTGCTGCTGGTTGCCCAAAAAGCTCAACAACTTGGGACGATTGCCCCCCCCCAAGCTTCTTAAAACATGGCAACCCTATTTTAGAGAATACTGACTCAAAGAAAAGGGGTTAGGGAGGGCAGGAGGGGGAATTGTTTCCCCTTGTTTTGGGGCACATGCCATTCTTCTACAGAATTGCCAGTGTTTCTGCTTATTGTGAGATATAAAAAGTAACCGCAAGAAATACTCTTGACCAGCACTGCCAATGCTTGCAATTTAATCATGAAAATACCAAGGATTTCTCCTGCAAATATTATTATACTGAAAACAGCCTTGCTGAGACTTGAACTGCTGCCCCTGGGGTAAGAATAAGGTCCCCATGGTTTTATTAGATGGTGGTGCAAAAATATGAAAGTTTGACCATGTTCCGTCTAAAAAAAAAATACACTTTACCTTGCAATATCCTGAAATTTGCAGAGAAAGGCATTTGACGCTTTGAACTACTACCATCAGCTTCTTAGTTAAAAAACACCTAAGCAGACTATTTTCTTTCCTGAGACTCAGTTATATGCTGTGAAGTAAGCTATGAAATATATACTTGCATCCAGCAAGAACATTATAGTAATGTGCCAATAAACTGTGATTCTGCTGCCTTGATTTGATTTTTCTTTCCACAGCACGGTCTCTCTCAAAGGAAGACTGCCTAAGGCTTATGAAAGATTAGAGGTGTTCCTTAGGTTTCCCTTTTCACCTAAAAGAAAGGCATTTTAAGTGTTAAGAGCCTAGGGTCAAATAAATCCCAGAGAATGTGTGCATTTTTATAGATATTAGTAAAATCTTTAGTGCAGCAGTAATAAAAATGGAAGTAAAAAATTGTATTTTGTTCTCACCCGGCAATACAAACCACAGTCTAATTAACTTAATGTAGGAGCCGAAGGCAAAATTCTCATACATGGTTTACTCCTATATTATGGTCTTTAAAATTATAATATGAAATATAGGTTGCATTATTCTTCTGACACACTATAGTTATCATTTGCATATGCTATAGTATCACTCAAAGACTTAACAGTTAAACCTCATTGTGTGGTAGGCTGTTAGCATGTAGCCCTTTGTCTTTCATTTTATCTGCAAATGATGATAGATAGATAGATAGATAGATAGATAGATAGATAGATAGATGATAGATAGATAGATAGATGATAGATAGATAGATAGATAGATAGATAGATAGATAGATAGACAGACAGACAGACAGATTTGGTGAATTGTTGGACCAAAATCGTATTTTCCCGAGGCTTTCAGAGCAGCGTGCCAACGAGGCGGGTGGGGATCTGCGCCCCTGCAAACTCAAGGCAGACCCAGCATCAGAGAGAGAGAAACGGGGGACAAGGCGTAATTCACCATGACCTCAGGGGGGGATCCTGAGGGCAGAGCCTAAGGCACCACAAATAGAGGTCTCCCAGTATCGAAAACTAAAGACATAGCACCTGAAACCATTCACAATGTATGTGCCAGTAGCTCAGTCAGTTGGGTCGTGGGTTCGAGTCCCACATTGAACAAAAAGATTCCTGCCTTACAAGGGGTTGGACTATATGACCCTCGTGGTCCCTTCCAGCTCTATGATTCTGTGAAAACTATAGCCATGCCAGTGTTCAGCATTGTCAACAAAGCGCATCTGCTTAAATTTGAGACACTAGTCTATACTGCTCAGTATTGTCTATTTTGGAATTTAGGACATTTCAAATTTCCAAGAAGAGATTACTTTTTTTTAAAAAAAGTTAGTCCTTAACATATTTTAATACTTTCCCCAATATATCTTGACCCTCTTTGTGACTGTCGTTTAGAAAGCAATCTATCTTTCAAAGTGAATTAATCAGAATAATAAACCAGAGTGCAATTACGGAAAGTGGAGCAGTCCCTGAAATGTGCCTGTTGTTCAGTTTCCGAGACAACGTATAGCCTAATTCAAGTCTTCATTTTTTTCCCTATGCATGTGGAATTACATTGTTCCTCGTTCTAAGATCCATTTCAAAATAAGCACACACCTTTGCTATATAGCCACCTTTCTTATGCCTGCAAAAAGGTCCCTTGATGGTGATTCCAGAAATGTGTTTTATAATCCCACACAGAACACCGTGACTTCCAACTGTTTATGCTACCCTAATTATACATCACATTTAGACCTTATTTATTTATTTCCCTGCCAGTGCCCTGTCTTCAGATTGCTGGTGCAGGCATTCTCTCTCACTGCATCTAGCCAAGTGATCTCTCGTGTGGCTGACCCACATTTGTGAAGCTCTTTCCCTTGTGATTCATCAAAGTCTGATTCTAAGCATATTCCGGATGCTTTATAACAAGAGAAAACTTTCTTTTCAGGGGGGGGACATCAATGGCTAGGGTTACACAAGCAAGGGAAAATTCAATTCATTTTAGTATAAGATATATTAAAGTCTGCTGTACCAGCCTGCCCACTGACCTCTGTGTCCTGTGGTGGAGGTTCAAAGCATCTTCTCATTGCCTGCATCTAAATTGTCCTGCTTTCCTGCAGTATTTTAACATATGACAAAATCTATTTTGTTTTGGCAGGATTATGCTTTTCATTGGATAGGTAACTTGTTTTATCTGGTGCCTTTGTTTTATTTGCTGAAACAGTTTTATTTGCTGAAACTCTCGCTGTTTTTGTTATAATGTATTTTTGCAATGTTACTGCTTTTCGGAGTTCATTATAATTATTATTGGCCACCCCAAGTGGTGTTTAAGGACTGAAACAGTACAATATAAATCTCTGCACAAATAAATAAAGTGTAGGTCCAAAATGTGGGAAATGTTGACATTTTGTAGTGGTCCAAAAGCTTAGTGAGACCTTCAGTGAATGCTTCTTTCCCCAGGGTTTGCTTGAGAAGCAGGAACTGAGGGAATTCTGACATTTGGGGAAAAGAATTGCCACAAATTGGATTGTGAATATTCATATTCTGCCAGGCTGTGAAGGCAATTAAGGATACATATTTCCAAAATGGTTAGCTGAAGTCTGTTCTCAGGTTTTTATATGGTTTTGTGTGTTTTTGTTATAAACCCCTTTTGGATATTTTCTATGAAATGGTGGTATATCAATATTTTTATAAATAAATGGATGGATGGGGCCACATTATATACTCTTTCTTTGTCATACACTAACACTAGTGTTCATCTGCAAACATGTGATGTCAAGCAATTCTATGCATAATACAAATACTCCACACACAAAAATCATGCTCAAAGCAGCTTACAAAAAAAACCCCACATTACAATACTATAAATATATCAAGATTACTTAAACAGCATACAGCATCCAATAGCAAAAATAACAAGCAAGCTTCACAGTTTTACCTCAGTCCTAGAAACATTCAGTGTCCCTCTCCTTCAGCCACTTGCAAGACTTTGAAGAACAAGGGCTGAGGTAGCTGTCCCATGATCTTACATACTTAGTGACATCCAGTGCCAGATTTACGTATAAGCTAAACAAGTTATAGCTTAGGGCCCCACTCTCTTGGGCCCCCCCAAAAAAATTAAAGGAAAGAAAAACCTGGATGTACATTTCCAAAATATAAGATAAAAAACAAATAAAATAAAACCTACATACAGCAGCAGTGGCAAATGGCTTTAGATACTTATTAGGTCCATAATTTACCATATAGCATATATTCAACACAAAAAACTGTGACAAATTGTTGTTGACAAAGGACAGCTGGACATATAAAGGACCTCATGAAACCTAAATCTGGCCCTGCTGACATCTATTCATACACATAACACATATACTTTAGATCAGGGATGGGGCATCGCAAGCCCATGGCCCAAATTTAGTCAACCAGGCTTGCCCATTTGGCCCATGAGCTGTTTCTCCCCCCCCCCAAATAACTATGCCCTCCATCATATGAGATGTTAGGTGTAGAGCAGGTAGAGAGTTGACTAGGTTCTATGACTGGAAAGCAGGATTGAACTTGTGCACATTAGCTGAAATTCAGGTGGTCTCATTTCCTGCCCCAAGTCTGCAGAATGTTACCT